>NC_137202.1:20538617-20588617 GCF_960531495.2 Zeus faber
GCAACAAACTGGGGTGGAAAAAGGGAGAGAAAGAGAGGAGCGCAGCGGAGGGAGGAGAGGAGAGGAAAAGAGAAGGCATCGTGGCAGATGAAATAATAATGACAGCTGTTTAGAGCAGCGATATAGAAGTTGGGGTGAGCTCTCTGAAATTCTTTTTCTACTATAAAACAAACAAATGGTCGAACCCACAATGCAGCACCAGGAAAACCCAGCAAACTGTCTCAAATGTTAAAAAACATTGTTTTAGCATGAATAACCTTAGTCGGGTTTGGAAATGTTCTTTCCCCCCACAAATATATCTGTTTTAAGCGGTCGGTTAACGTTCATGCATTAAAGACTGATTCTGATTCATTCCCATGGTTACTGACGTTTTGCTCTGTGTGCGTGTGTGCATGTGTGTGTCTGGGTGAGGTTAGGTGTCGGTTTCTTTACACGATGTCTGACAGCCAGCATATGATCTTGAGACAGCGTGACAGCTTCCTTCACACCCGGTACACACACACACACACACACACACGCACACACACACACACACACACACAGACACACACACACACACACACACACACACACACACACACACACACGCAAAGTGAGTGACAGCACTGCCACATACATTTGCCATTTGACGAATTTGCTAGCTTCATCCCTCCTTCCTTTGGAGGGATGGGTGGATGGATGGATGGATGGGTCCATAGGAGGAAGGAGAGCACAAGATGGAAGGGCTGGCCAGAGGCAAAACATGAGACAGATACCGGGACAGACAAGACACCAAAGGGCTAGTTTGTGGATGGATGGATGAGTGGGTGGATGGATAGATGGATGGACAGTTGGATGGATGGATGGACAGATTGATTAGATATATGGATAATTGGATGGATGGGTGGATGGACAGATTGACTGGATAGATGGATAATTGGATGGATTAATAATTGGATGAATGAATGGGAAGATGGATGGATGGAGAGATGAATGGATGGAAGGATGGACGGGCAGACTGACAAGATGGATGGATGGTTCATCTATTCAGATGCTGAATAGATGAACGGAGGGATGATGGACAAATGGATTGATTAGATAGATGGATAAATGGATGGATGCATGGATGGATGGGCAGATGGATAGATTGATCAGAGAGATGGATAGCAGATGCTGAACAGATGAATGGAGTGATGGGTGATGCATGGATGAAGAAATGGACGGGTGAACGGATGGATAACTTATGAGACGGATGGAAAATTGGACGGACGAATATGAGATGTATGGGAGGGGAATGGTTGGATGTCTGTGTTGGTCCATATGTAAGAAAGGAAGACTCCCGTCTCCATCTACCACGTTGCCCCCGGGGCCACATCTCTCCCAGCATCCCGCCCACCCAGAGTGGGAGGCAGAGGGACAGCAGCCCCCTCCAACTGATCAGGGCCAGGAACTTCAGGGGTGAAGGGGTGAAGGGGTGAAGGGGAGCAGGGGAGCTGGGGTGAAGGGGAGGGGTCTGTCGGTGCAGCGTCTTCATCGGAGCGCACTGGCATGCGGCGTGGTCGCCCTGTAATGTGACGACACGTCCCCGACATTCCACACCGACACGACTCAAAAGGGAGAGTGGCGGACTTCACACATGTATGCACACACGTATGCGTGCAAACAAACACACACACACACACACACATATATACACACGCACGCACACACACTCCATGGAGAGGATGAAGGAGAATCTGTGAAGTCGATTTTCAAATGTATGGTTTCCTTCCTGCGTTCGATTCTTCTCTATCTGTTCTATTCTGCGGTAATTTCATGTCACGGTTAAAAGGTCCTGTGTGTGTGTGCGTGTGTGTGCGTGTGTGTGCGTGCGTGCGTGCATGCGCGTGCGCGCGCGCGCGTGTGTTTGCTTTCTCCGACGGACGTGTTGTTGTTGACGTTCGAGCGGGCGTGTTTGCGTCTCGCTGTCCCTCTTTTATTCACCTAATCCTCCCGAGTTGGCCCCGTGACAATTTGTGAAATGTAAACTTCATCCGATTTTGATTTAGATGTCGCCAGACAGCTGCGCCACGCCGGAGTCAACAACGGACTTACACACACACAGATGAATGGAGATAGCAATTAATAATGGAGCTCCTTATGTTGTAGTCGCCAGGAAAATGCAGGGCAGGGGAGAAGGAAACAAACACCTTCACATATCTATGTACGATTTCTATTTTTCTTTTGCTGACACATGCCGTGAAACGTGGCAAGGCTTGTCATTTATTTTAAAGCCTAAAAAACCTACACACACAAAATATACAGTCATAGACCATACAGTAGATTTCTTACAATTCTACATCAGGATATATGTAGTAGTATGTAATATTTGTAAGAAGATGCATGTGAATGTCAGAAGAGCTAGATAAGGAGAAAAACTACATACATGATGCTTTAACACACACGCACACGCGTATCCACCCACACACGCACGCACACACTCTTATACTGTATTAAAGTTGGTTCATACACCTGGTAAGTGAGGATCCTTGTTTTTGGTGCACTTCTAAACCCAAAAAATTGTCAATTTGAAGACCAGTCCTCACAAGTATAGTACAACACACACACACACACACACACACACACACACACAAACACACACACACGCGCGCGCAAACACACACACACACACACACACACACACACACACACACACACACACACACACACACACACACACACACACACACACACACACACACACACACACCTGCTGTGCTCGGGGCTGAACCCTCCCTTGATCTTTTCCCAAAGCAGAGGTGATGTGTCCCATACCACTAGTGTCAACATCGCAGCCGGGTCCCCGGCGCTGTCAAACACACCCCAGCACGACCTTTTCCAGCTAATTCTAACACAACCGCACTGTTCTAGAAGGAGAAAAATTAAAATCTGCGTAGTAAAATAGACCTTGAATTAATGATGACTACAGTAAGAGATGGGGAAGGGCTGCGGACATCAACTCAGAAAGTCAACAATATTCAACAAACAACATATGTTTGGTAAATGTAGATAGTGTCATGAGAGGCAAACCAATTGACCAACAGAGTCCTTTCATAGATCTTATAGATGGATTGTATTGGAAACAAAGAAATCTTCACAAAAGTCGCCCACATTGAATACGTTTCAGAATTAAAATATTATTATTATTATTATGATTATTATGAATAATCATAATAATAATCATTATTATTATTATTATTATTATTATTGTAGTAATCGAAAATCCTTTAATAATCATTTAATTAGAAATCCTTTCATAGATCTCAAAGATTGATTTACTCATTCCATCATATACTCATTTTAGATGGATAAAATTGATAATTCGCCGTTGACCCTTTATATCATATACATTTACATTTACATACAAGATAGATAGCATCGCTATTTTCAAAGGAACTTTTTCAAATGGAATATCCTTAGGTAGTATAGTATGTCCATGCCCAGAAAAAGAAGCGGAGGGTCGGGCTGCTCACAAGGGTGTGACGGTGCGGAGGAGAGTGTGTCGAGATCATCACGCTCGACTGGCCATCGGAGGTGAGATGGATGACAGAGCGAGAGAGAGGGAGAGAGAGAGGGGGAGAGAGAGGGGGAGAGAGAGAGAGCAAGAGAGAATGTCCATGACCGCAGACATAATGCTGAGGTGATTATAGCCTCATTACCATACAGACCTTTCCCTTCACCCGTACACCTCATCCCTTTCCTTCCTTCCTGACATACAGTATATAGATATAGATCATTAGAACACACAGACACACGACAAACCTGTGTTTGTTTTGTTTTGCTGGCCGTGGAAAAGGCCGTCGGACCTTGCAACCCGAGAGGCTGTGCCCCCACTGCAGCCGAGGAGACGTAGAGACGGGGCTCCACAAACATCAGGACATCAGAGATGACTACAACATTGAATTGAATGCAATTGTAAAACATGGAATCAACTTAAATACGAGCCGAGCAATCTCCATTCTACATTTTGAATTTATTCCATTCAGTCTACATTGTAGAGTAAAACTGTGGCACCTAAATACATTGCAGTTACTGTACAACTCTGCTACCCACCTTTATGTGCACTTTTTTATGTGTTCTTCACTGTTTTTATTTTGTCTAATTTAATTGAATGAATTTTCATTGAGATGATTATTGTTGTCTTCATTTATGTTGTTATAATTATTATTATTATTAGTATTATTATTAATCAATTTACTTCGTAATTCATTATCGTCGAGATACCTTTACCTCATTATATGTTTACATGTAATTTATATGTCATATATATGTTTTTGTTTGTATATGTTATTATCGTTATGCTTTGGCAATGTAGGAATTCTTGTCACGCCAATAAAGCTAATTTGAATTGAACTGAGTTGAGTTGAGCAAGACGGAGTGGGCATCGCACCCTCGCAGCCTGAGCGTGCGACGGGGGCATTAAGGTGTCGAGGCGTGAATCGTCCTCCTCCTCTTCTAATACGAATATAACGATGTGGATGTTGACGCTGACGGTGACTCGGGACAGACAGAGTAAAGGAGGGATGGGGGGGGGTTAAAAAAGCCGAGCGTGTCGATTTAGCCGCATTGTAAGGGTTAGGGAAGTCGACAGCGAAGACGTCCCCTTAGGTTCATGTGTAAAGATGGGACACGGAGCCTGGCCGACGTCTGTCTCGTTATTCATCCACCGCGTGAGAGCATCTGTAATACCGCCTCCTGCACGTGTGTGCGCGCCGTACACATATCATCTATTCACGGCTACAGAGTATGTAGCGTGTGTATCATGTTTGTGTGTTGGCTCTGGCGTCGGGATCCCGCTGTAACGATGCAACCTTTTTTTTTTTTTTTCGTTTGTTTGTTGAGGGAAAGGCCCGTACAGTACATGTTCACATTTTCACTTTCCACCTCTGGAGGTTATAATATACGCCATCAAACGTCCTACGAGACATCACACACATGCACACGCACGCACACACGCACGCACACACGTGCGAAACACATATCACAGCGTGTTATCCCAGGGCCCTCTGTATTGGTAGAGTGCCACCAGCGCCGACCTGTGATCTTCATATGTGACACATCAGCTCAACAAGGTCCATGCAAACACACACACACACACACGCACGCACACACACGCAAACACACGCACACACACGCGCACGCACACACACACACACACACACACACACACACACACTGTCGGAGGGGGTGTCTCTGCACTCTCTCCCCGCCTGTCGTCAGATTATCACTTCCTTGATTCAGACAGACAGAGACCGATCCTCTGGGATGTGGGCAACCCCCCCCCCCCCACAACCGTGCTCTCCTCCACCCATCATGCCTTTCACTTCTTCCGTCGATCCGCCCAACTTCCTCTCGGGGGCGGGAGAGTGGGAAGGGGGCGGGGGGCTGGGGGGGTGTGATGCACGTTCGCTTCTCAAGTTTGTTGTTTCTGTGGGGATGGTGTGATGATGGAGATAGCTGGGGAAGTGTGTGGAGGAGAGGAGTGAGTTTAACCGGGGAAGATGGCACAGAGAGAGAGAGGGAGAGCGAGGGAGGGGGAGAGAGAGAGAGAGAGAGAGAAAGGGGGGGAAGGAGGGAGAGAGAGAGAGCAAGTGAGAGAGAGAGAGAGAGAGAAAACAAACAAAAAAACAGGGACCATCCGTGAAGCAGTCACACAGACAGCTTCACAAAAATCGCAAAAACAAAATAGAAAAGCCATGCGGAGGGATGGAATAAGAGAGAGGGAGAGCGAGATTGAGAGAGAGAGAGAGAGAGAGAGAGAGAGAGAGAGAGAGAGACAGGACTGAGTTTCGTCGCCGTGCAGGACGAAGCTTCCTTCTACAATCGTCGACGTCAATAACTCCTCAAGTCGGTGAGAGACGGGCGCCCGGTCTACCTGTGTTTTTAACGCATCACACGCCACACTGCCCCCGGCACACGTGCACAGAGGGACACGCACACGTATGTACGCCCATCCACAGATAGCAACACACACACACACACACACACACACACACGCACTTACTCAGAGGGAGAAAGAGAGGGAGAGGGTTAGAGCTCTGGTCGAGAACAGACACAGGAAGGGAGATTGTTTTTATGAATCGAGTGACCTGGCAAAGGTCGCCAACTGGAGTAGAGAGAGGCGGGGGGGGGGGGGGGGTTAGAGCGGAGGTGCATGAGGAAAAAACATTTTTTGGTAAGGAAGCGAGAGGTCCTGTATATGATGGGGGCTAAATAATTGAAAATGGCGATGCATTATTGAAGGCTTACATTGATGCATTCACGCCAGGGGCTGACTCCACATTCCTCCACCATTCAAACAAATGGGGCGATAGAAGAGAAGGAGCGCCATTGGATGAAAGGGTGAGAAATTGAACGAGAAACAAAGAGGATGAGACTGTGGCTGTTGCCGGGTTGGGTCTCGTGCGGGACGACGCTACAGGGCAGATGTGACTGATGGGATTTGCTGAATATATCCAATGGCATGACGCTCTTTTTTTTTTTTTTTTTTGTCCGAATCAATTATTCAAATAAACAGATATGAAGACACATATAGTACGCTCAATTTGAATTCCAAAAAGTTCATTCATTTCGGGAGCTCGGTGGCTTAAAAGTTGAAAAATGTCCGGCGGCTTTTATTTGCGGTTGTACCGCCTTAGGTTTTTAACAAATTATCAAATGATGTCAAAAATCAAACCAAGTCTTTCAACACAATAGACATAGGTGAATAAACTAAATTAAAAAACTATAAATGCATGTATCTCGATGATATTTTTTTTACTCCCCTCTAAAAAACATATTTGTCATTGACCCATTTCCATCTTTCTACCTGACTTCGGCCACTGTTTGGTCTCCAGTCAGCCCAACGTCTATGCCTCTGGAGGTGTGAGGGAACCCGCCCGACCGCGGGGAGAACACGCAGACTCCACGCAGACGAGATGAGGAGCTTGAAATCCCAGGTCTGTGGCGCTCTGAGGTTACCAGTGCTGCCCACCGGGCCGGCACGCAGCCCCTGCAGGGATCCCATTGCACTCAAACGCAGATTGAACATCCACAGCGGAAAAACCGGGGACGGCCAAGTCCGCCTGCTTAGCGTGATGTGCAATTAGAAAACCATGACGATCAGCGGCACAGCTGGGGCCGGGGCCGGGGCCGGCGCCGACCCCTCGACCCCCAGCCCCCCACCCCACCCGCTGCCAACACACAGGCACATGCCCGTGGAGATACACGTGCGCGCTCATGCATACATGCATACACACATACACACACACACACACACACACACACACACACAGACACACTGACTCTATGTTCTGCTGCATCTTGCAATAGCCCACGAGCTGACAGGTGACAGAATGGTCTACATCAACGTATGGTCACTCACAGCGGTCCCTCATACCACACACACACACACACACACACACACACACACACACACACACATACACATGCACACACGCACTCACACCCTGCTGTAAGGTACACAGCTCCAGTCATTCCAGGCCAAGACATGCCTATAAGGCAGAGCCTGCTCCCTGTCACCTATCAGCTGGTGGCAGACAGCATGTCTGTCTGTGTTTGTTTTCATGTGTTTGGGAGGTGAAATGTTTGCTTTTTACGGCCGGGAAAATATTTGATCTAAATTCTCGGGTCACGTCAAATCACTTGTTATCAACTCCAATGTTAAAAGGTGTTCAAATATTCACACCCTGCTCGCATTTTTTAACCGTCAGTTGGTACTGTAAGCAACAAAACGCCAAGAGGCTAATAACCTGAGATAGATAATGCCACGTTATTGTGGGGAAGCAAAAGATATTCCCAGCTACTCGCAGAACAAGAGATACTTGTTGACGTCTGAGAATAGCAGTGACAGGCATTAATAAGACGTCGAGTAGATTTGGAGGAATTCGCAAATGCATTCATGTTTAAAGATATGCAAAGGAAGTCAGAGAGAGAGAGAGAGAGAGAGAGAGCCACGCGAGGGGGCATCATGTGTGTTGGGGTGGGGCAGCATGGCACAGACCAGCCCTGCGGTGCCCCCGCTGCCCCCCCAGCACGGGACTCGCCCGGCCCCGCTGGGGGGCGACCGCTGTCTGACAACCCCCCGACCCGCGCGACCTTTCGCCTGCTTGACCCCATGGAGGAGCCAGCCACCTCCTGGCAAACAACCCCCACGGGAGGTGGGGCACACGTGGATCCGCACACAGTCCCAGTCGAGCAGACGAGCAGACCCAGGCGTCAAATCCACAATGTATGACCCGGAGACATGGAGGTGCTGTCAATTCTATACATAACTATGATTATAAAAAAAAAGTAGTAGTTAGTGGTGATAGTTGGTGGATAATTTTACAATTTTGTAAGTAAACAAATACACAGGGGTGAGTCCTGCTTACTTACTTGTAGTGTCAAGGTTCTATTGTGCTTGGTGCTATTCAGATGAAAAAAACAACATTCCATTCTCCATTCCTTGAAGTCCAACCACCACCTTTTATTTATCAGACACTTAACACATCGCCATGAGTGGAACGAAAGACTCTTTGACAAAATAAAAACAGCTTTAAGGGCAGGTGGAGCTCCCCTGCCCCGTCCTCCACCTGCGCCCGCGTGGTAGGCGACGCCGGTGACGTCATCACGGCGCGACAAAGGACGAAGCGACGGAGGGAGAGACGTCAGCCGAGGCGTGCGTTCGTGCGTGCGTGTGTAGATCTTTGTTTTTATTATTTTCTGACCACGCACTGCTCACAACGACGCCTCGCCGCCGAAGGGGTAACTTCAACGATATTTTACAGAATCTATCTTACAGATTATATGTCCCCTCGGGAGCGAAAAGCCCTGCAGGGATCGGTGGGTACGTCGGGCTGAGCGTGCCGCCGGGGGCAGGACTTCACGCTTCGCGGGCAGGACTTCACGCTTCGCGGGCGGTGCAGGACCAGGGCTAAGAGGGTTGATAAGGGTCCCCACCATCCCATCCCCGGTCTGTTCCAGTGGCTGCGGCCGGGCAGACGCCCCCCCGCAGCCAACGAGGCAGGGAGACTCAGAAAGAGCTTCTCCTCTCCGAGGCCGTGAGGACACTGAACTCTGTCCCAAACTAGGACTCACCTCATTAATACTGTGTTCACCCGACTGCTGTAATACCTCTACATCTGAACTGTATTCCTTGATATTTTTTTTATTCTCAGGTCTCAAACATTGTGCATATATGCATATATATATGCATATTTTTTTCTGTTGTTGATTGTTAGTGTATTTTAAATGCTGTAGATCTTAATATTATTCCTATTTTTTTAGTTTTATTCCTATCTTTATTTTTTTTCTATTTGTAATACTCTGTCCAGCATATTCTCTGGGGTTTGCCTAAAAAGCACTTCATTACATGCTGTACTCCGTGCAATATCGTCCGTCGTAAAATTGAAATAAGGGGCAAAATTGGAGGGCTGTTCAAAACAAAGTCGAAATCATTTTTTTTCAAGTAATGATAAATCACAAACTAATCTACATCAAGAAGCAAAATGTGTATGTGTATGAATGTACAATTTAAGGATTTGTGTAGATGTCAGTAAACTTAGGCCATAGCCATAAATGTAAGTCAGTGTGGCTGAGTTAATGTTAGTGCAAAATGCTCATGTGGACATTGTATTTAACTGTGTGTGTGTGTGTGTGTGCATATATATATTCATTCATTTATTTATTTATTTATTAAACAGGTTTTCCATGATGCAGCCCAGTGAAATGAACCGGATCTTCAGGCGTAGGCTTCCTCCTTCAGTGAGGAACCTTCTGACTGACATTGGTCCCAAAGAGGAGGAGTACTGCACTGGATTGACGGACACGGAGTCTGAAAGCGTGTGCAGAGATGGGATCGTTATCCCTTCCAGAAAGAGCGACAGTCACGAAGAGTTTCTCAAACCAGCCGGCGCTCAAAGCAGATGTTCAGATGTGCCAGCCAAAGATGGATCCGGTACCGACCCAGGCACAGTCTGCGGATTGTGCAAATCCGAACGTTCCTGCTACACCTGCCCTCGATGCAACATGCCTTACTGCTGCTTGGCGTGCTACCGGAGTCCGGATCACATTGTGTGCTCCGAGGATTTCTACAAGGAATCTGTTTTACTAGAACTGAAAGACATGGGGGAGACGGGGGCTGAGGGGAGAAAGAAAATGCAGAACATTCTTCTTGGACTTAAACAAAAGTCGGACAGGGCAGAAGGAGGGATGGAAGGTGTTCTGAGAGAAGTGGGCATCGGCATTGAGGATTCTCAAGAGGGGGCAGGGGAGGCACAGGCTTTGATGCTCCTCTCTAGGTTAGCAGAGCTTCAGCAGTCTGGGGAAGGCAGTGCAACGGAAATCGAGGATATTTTTAGAATGCTCAAAGTAATTGGTGGAAAAGATGATGCGGACAGGGAGCGGCTGACCGGAGCCGGTGTTGGAGACATTGATGATGCGGTTGAAGATGGAGAGGGGGAAGAGGAGGAGGAGGAGCAGGACTTGGCTGATAGACTCTCGGGGCTAGATATCGATTCGCTTTCTGAAGAGGCGTTGTGGGAACTTCTCAACAGCCAGGAGAAAGAAGGGTTTATGGATTTTCTCAAGGGTAAGCGACTGGGCGGGCTGGTTCCGCTTTGGAAACCGTGGTGGGAGGTGCACGAGGAGGACGGGAGCGCAATGGTGGAGGTGCTAGAGGAGGACATTTGCAAGAAGGATTCTGAAAGGTCTGGGCCCCGGCACGTTAAGACTAAATCAGCCTCAAAGAGAAACAAACAAGTTAAGGAAATAAGCAAGGGTGAGGGATCGGTTTCCGCAGCCTCTACAGTGCCACCAATATCCGCAAAAATACCAAAGTTGAGTTCCCTGTCTGCCAGTCCCTCTCCTCTTGTATGTTATGGTTTGGTTAATGCACTTTTTGGCTACACCTTTACCCTGTGCTTGTTTAACGGTGACATTGATTCACTAACTCAGGAGTTCTGCGATATGATCCTAGCTGTGTCTGAGTCCTTGAACTCAAACAGGGTTTTCGGTGCACTGGAGCAGGCCCTAGAATGTGGAGAGGCTGCGTGTTTGGCCGGGGGTCACGTCGACAGGCAAGACCCGCACGCCTCCAACCGGGCTGTCGAGGCTGTAGCTCATGTCATGACTGGTAATAGCAGAAAGGATCCTACGGGTTACTGTCTAGCAGCCTTGAGTCATATCCGCACGGCGCTCTCCAAGGCCAGGGCAGCACTGCCAAAAGGAAGTCATGACGAAGAGAGGCGGAAGCTTTTCCTGGCCGGGAAGAAGTGTGAATTCTATCAGGCCTGGGTGTCTGACAACGCCGATCATATCCGAACGTCGGCCGTCGGGCTGTGGCATGAGCACAGCAAGAGGATGAGTCAAAGGACTACTTTGGAAAAAGAAAAGAGAGCCGTTGAGGAAGGCTGGAAGAAGGGAAAGAGAATGGGGAATAGAGGAAAGTTAATTGAAGAATTGAACTAATGGATTGTTTTACTCACATTCTATCATGTAATTTACAATCTAATAAAAAAAAATACGAAATCTGTCTTTTTTTTGTGAAGTTAAGCATTTACTGAGTTGGATGGTTTCTCACTTCACGTTTAGTTGTACCAGCTGTTAATATCAGAGACAAATGGTTGACAAAGGCTTGCTTTCTAAAGGAGTGATGGTGTTAATATAAAGTATTAGCACAGTGCAGTGGAACTATGACAAAGCTGTTCAGTGACTCCAGTTCATATTTTAATACCATAGTGACCCCCCAGACTGGTCACCAAGCTTCGGGAACTTGACTGTTCACCTCCCTGTGCAACTGGCTCCTTGGCTTCCTTACCGACACACCATAAGTGGTGAGGCTGGGCTGCCACACCTCAACCCCCCTCAGCCTCAACACAGGAGTCAGGGTGCATCAGTGGTCTGTAACATGCACAGCGTACATATACTTTTCATACACACACTAGATAGATAGATGGGCAGTGTAGCTTTCCCTTATGCTGCCAAAACAGCTCTGACCCGTGGAGGCATGGACTCCGCAAGACCTCTGAAGGTGTCCAATGATATCTGGCATCAAGACATTAGCAGCAGATCCTTTAAATCCTGGAAGTTGCGAGGTGGGACCCCCATGGATCGGGCTTGTTGTTCCAGCCCGTCCCACAGATGCTAGATCCGATTGAGATCTGGGGAATTTGGAGGCCGAGTCAACACCTTGAACTCTTTATCATGTTCCGCAAACCATTCATGAACTTTTGCAGTGTGGCAGGAAGCATTATCCTGCTGAAAGAAGCCACCATCAGGGAATACCGATGACATGAAGGGGTGGACTTGATCTGCAACAATGTTTATGAAGGTGGTATGTGTAAAAGTAACATCCGCATGAATGCCAGGATCCAAGGTCTCCCAGCAGAATAGGCTTCCCTTCTTCCCGTAGTGCATCCTGGTTCGATCTCTTCCCCAGGTAAACAGCGCACACCCACCATCAACATGAGTTAAAGAAAATGTGATTAAACGTGTCCATTGTAGGCACTTTCGGCGGTGGACGGGGGTCAGCATGGACACTCCGACCGCTCCCATACGCAGCAAGCTGCCATGCACTGTGTGTTCTGACACCTTTCAATCAAAGCACCATTCACTTTTTCACCAGTTTGTGCTACAATAGTTCTTCTGTGGGATCGAACCAGACCGGCTGGACTTCACCCCCCCACGTGTATCAATGAGCTCATGGGCGCCCATGACCCTGTCGCCGGTTCACCGGTTGTCCTTCCTTGGACCACTTTTGGGAGGTACTAACCACTGCGTAGCGGGAACACCCCACAAGACCTGCGGCTTTGGAGATGCTCTGACCCAGTCGTCTAGCGTCACAATGTGCTCCCTGTCAAAGTGGCTCAGATCCTTACGCTGCTTCCAACACATCAACTACAACAACTGACTGTTCACTTGCTGCCTCACATATCCCTAATATAATAATAATATACAACAGTATATATATAATAATAATAATATATCCCACTTCTGACAGGTGCTATTAGAACCAATTGAGCAATGTTATTCACTTCACCTGTCACTGGTTTTAATGTTGTGGATGTTCGGTGTATATCTGTGGTTGGTATTTTTTTTTTAAATGCTATATATATATGTTTTTTTTTAAATTTGCATTTCATTTTTTATTTTCTATTTAATTCATTTTTTTTAAAAATCTGATTCATATGTTTTTTTAAATTATTCTTATTCTTATTTCATATATTGTTTTCTACATGTCCTGTGCCCATCACAGTCTTGGACGTTTCCAAAGAGCGTCTCATTACGTGCTGTACGGCGCACGCAACGGGGAATACTATGTACAGTTCGAAGGGGGTGTTTGGAAGTCGCGTTTCATATTCTGTAAGCAAAATGAATGACTGAACATCCGTGATTGAATGGTCGCATATTGGGGAAGAAAAAAAACAACAATATTTCATGTCGGCAACACAACGTAACAACTGGAATGCGAGCCGCAGTGAAACACACAGCGCGGGAAGGACAACCGCATCTTTTGAGGACGCCTCCCTCCGCACGTCCCCGAATGGTCCCGCCCAGAGTGCTTCGCCCGGTCACGTGGTGCGGAAGAACTTCCACGCTTTGCGACGAAAACATGGCGGCGCTCTTGAGATCGGGCCGGTGCCTCAGGTTCTGGCCCCCGGGCTTCTTGCACCAGATCACGGCGGCCAAACGGAACGGACCGCCGCTCGGCCGACTCTACAGCGGAGCTCTCTGCGGGCGGGCGGCGGGAACGTGCTCGAGACAGGTCGCCCACGGCCTGAAAAGTGCACCGAGGTATTAGCAACGCTGGTAGCCCTGCTAGCTAGCTACACGCATGATGGTGTTGTCGTGGATGTCATTCAGGGTCAACGACAGCACAGCCCATGCATGCGCTCTGCTTGTATGACTAGCTGATCAAAATCCTATGACATATTCACTTCGGAATGTGAGATGAAGCGTTATTTTTTTTTTTATAGCTGGCAGCCTCGTAACATAAATACAGTGTCTTACGTGATGCAAATCGACTATTGGGCGATATGAAATGTGCGTCTCATAACGTCCCCATCTCCAATGGGGAAACTGTGTCGTCACGTTTTTCACCCCATCTCTATGTAGCTTTGGATCGAGCTTTTACTTTCGCTGTTTGGAGGTTACGAGAAACAGGCCCATCATCTGAGGGCTAGCTTGCTAGTCAGTCGTGCTGTGGCTGTAATTCACTGCTATTAGCCAGCGCTGGAAACACAGAAAGGACATTAGCTACGAGTCGTATTCGCAATTCTCAGAAATGAATTATTGATAGAAGGCTCCGAGGTCATGGTTCTGGATTAAAAAAAAAAAAAAGGCAAAAAAAGCTTTTTGCTGCTTAGCCAGGTTACATCTTGTAGGACAACCACTTCTAAACTGCAGCTGTTCCTTCATCTAGATGTACAGATTCATTCAATGGTGAACTGACACATCCTCTCTAGATGTTAATCTTCTTTCAAATCACTCACTCACCCTATTTTCCATTAAGTTTTATTTTATTTACCGATAAGTTGTTCTTATTGTGAATCAAGAATCTTTTTTTTACAAGGCAAACCTGTCCAAGAAAGAAGCAGACGGTTTAAAGCACGGGACGGGATAAAGCACAACATAAAAAAAACCTAAAAGGCAGAGCACTCGAGTGTTTAACAACATTAACACCTTGAAACGCAGCAGAAGTGGAAAACTTCTGCTTCATTACTCATATTTTTACCCACTGCGTGGAGCATATTCCAAAAGACAAACATCTCCAATTTAAGGATGTTTTAACTTCTTCCAAGCGGAAGGACTGTTAAGCTTTATCGCCCAAATTTAAGTCATACCTTGGGGACTTGCATCAAAAAACAGCTCTTTGAGTGTAGGACATCACATTGACATTGTTTGACCTTTGACCAAATGGCTCCATAGTTACTGTGGGAGTTGACCTTCATGGCCTCATAAATGAGGGTAAAAATGATTTTCTCCTTCTGCTCCCACTTCCTTCCCTCTCAACTCTCAAAAACTCTCCCTCTTCTCGTCTCCCCTCCACACGACTTCTCAATTTCCTCCACTCATCAAACCTTCCCGTCCGCAGACACACGTGGCCCTATGCGGCAGTGGGGGTTCGAGGCTACGCTGTGGCCACAGAGCAGAGGAATGAGGCCAGCCTGGGGGTGCGCTCCAAGCAGGCGCAGCAGTTTGACTGGGCCCTGGCCAAGCTGGACAGCTCCGTACGGAGGACCGGGCGGATCACCAAAACCCTGCTGCTTCGCATTTTCCACGACATCTGCAGGACAGGTAGGCCGGCAGGTGGGAAGGGGAGAGAATGATGAAACACACCCGAAGGCAGTGGGTGAACCCACATGTGATCAAGCTGCAACCTCATTCCCAACCAATCCATACAGGTCTCATTAGAAGGCTTGGTTGAAGTTGGACATTCTGACTGGATCTTCTCGTAGCAGACTGAATTTGGCTGGATTAAATCTATATCCTAGCATTTGCTGCAACACAGACAATGCTGGTATCAGTAACGAATAATCCATTTGGTTCGTTTGTTGTCTTGATACAGCGTCTTTCACTGCCGGGCAGCGAAGAAAGATGATCTTAAGAACTGGCCAACTTTACCTTGTGTGATCGATATAATAAATTGCTATATAAAGTATAGAGAAGGGAGGATTCATTTCGAAATAAGTATGCTGGCAGCGCATTACAATAACAGGATAAAACAAATAGAAGCTTACAAAATGTACAGGGATAACATTTTAATGGGTAATCTTAAATATCATTTTATATGTGTGAATCGTCGTGCCCCGATCCCCGTGCCCGGTTCCTCAAAATAAAACAACTGAAAACAGTGTGGGGGCGGGGCACGGAGAAACAGGGCACGACTCGTAGACTCGTAAAGATTCTTTTCTGCGGATAACGCATGGAGAGGGGGAGAAAGTGTCCCCATTACACATGTTTTCGTTCCCTACCGTTCCATACACTTGTGTCGTTTCCATAAGCAGAAGTAAAATAAAATAAATAAATAACCTACATATAAAATAAAAAAAACTCTGTTCTGGCTTGGCGATCTCGGCACCCCATGGCTGGCGCGCGCATCGTCTGTACCGTCGGGGAGGGAGATAGGTGCGCTAAATGCGCCCCAATGATGGTGCCCTAGGCGTACGCCTTTCTTGCCTATAGGAAGACCCGACCCCACCTGAATAGTCTGATATTTGCATTGAACAGCCAAATCCAATTCGACTGATAAAAATTTCGAGTTGGGTATAGCCCTGGTTTAAAAACATTAAACTTTTTATGCCCAAATTTTGCCCAAGAGGGTTAAGATGGGAGCACAAAGTCAGGCTGAGAAATGTCACCATTTGGTTGGGGCGAGCCGGTGGTTGGGAACCTCTGCACTAGAGGACCTTCCGTCAGTGATGGTCGGTGGTTGATTTCCCACTGTCGCTCATGTCTGTTGAAATACTGGACATTGTGGTTCAAGGCTCTGCAAGACTCTCCCTTGTACACACAGTGAAACACCGGAGGAGAGGTTCTTGCAACCCTAGTGCCAGGTGGGTGTGTGCAGTGTGCGTCAAGGGATGCGGGGCAGCGGACTGCGCCGCGGGGCTGACCACAGCTCAGGGATGGTCTTGTGTCATTTACTCTCTTACTGTTGCTAATCCTAACATGACACATTGGCATTGACTAAGTACAGATGGGACGGCTGGAATAATTTCTCCTGTTCCTTAAGTCGTGATGACATAAGGAACAGTTATATTGCTGTAGTTTTGCCAAAACGTGGTATTTTCCACTTTGCATCATATCCTTCATACAAAACGATACATTGTTTGACTCATCAATTCGGACATTGGATTGGCTGTAACCTGTATTGTACACCTTCTCTCCACGATCGAAACCATACGCTCATTTTCGAATTGCACACGTCCAACCTCAGTTTTGCTACGGGCGCAGTCGATGATAAATTAACATCACACAAAAGTGAGTAAGCTGTGTTGTGTAGTGATGAATAGTTGCCTGAAATCGATATGCCGTTGAGTAGATAAAACTCAAAATATCCATGTAAATATATATATCCATGTTCTGTCGCAAATACTATGCTCACAACGATAGGAATGTGCTATTTGAGCATTGTCAAATTGAAATGTAGCTTCACCATAATCAGTATCAACAAGAAATATGAAATAGTCCTTCTCTCCATCTAGCGTCCCCGCTCCAGAAGGAGGCTTGGGCGTTGAGGGCTGTTTGCAAATGGTCTGACTCAACACCATGTCTCCCTATCCTCCCCATCTTCTCTCTGATATCGTGTCTCTCTCTCCCCCCCCCCCCACACACACCTCCTCCTTTCTTCCGCAGGCTATCCCAGTGGGAACCAGGCCCTGCTGCTGCTGCGGAGCTGTGGCGCTCTGCTGCCAGAGATCCCCCTGGCAGAGCGCACTGAGCTGGCACACCGCATCTGGGAGAAGCTGCTGGAACTCGGTAAGAGGCCACAGGCGCAGTCTGCAGTCGTTACATGGGGCATGTACCTCAGGGATTCCTTGATATGTCCCTGGGTTAATTCTCTGAAAGCACTTTGGAAGTACTCTTAAAATGTTTTTTTTTTTTTTTTGAAAAGCCCATTTTATATTCCTGCACACCCAAACTGTTTCAAATGTTATTAGAATGAGGTTAGTTAAATCCTAATGTTTACATTTATCAAATGCATAAAATGAATGTGTTTTTTTCCATTGGATCAGCTGCAGGGATTATTATTATTATTATAATTTTTTTTTTTTTGTAAAATATACGGCTTAGTTTCAATAAGTTGCTGTACTGCCTGTTTGCGTGTCACAGGTGCATTGTACGACGCCAGCCACTACAACGCCCTCCTGAAGGTTTACCTGCAGAATGAGTTCAAGTTCTCCCCGACCGAGTTCCTGTCCAAGATGGAAGCAGCCAACGTCCAGCCCAACAGAGTATGTTGGGAGGGAGGGGGAGGGAGGGAGAGAGAGAGAGGGAGAGAGAGAGAGAGGGAGAGAGGGAGAGAGGGAGAGAGGGAGAGAGGGAGAGAGAGAGAGAGGGAGAGAGAGAGAGAGGGAGAGAGAGGGAGAGAGAGAGAGAGAGAGGGAGAGAGAGAGGGAGAGAGAGAGAGAGGGAGAGAGAGAGAGAGGGAGAGAGGGAGAGAGAGAGGGAGAGAGAGAGAGAGAGAGAGAGAGAGAGAGAGAGAGAGAGAGAGGTTGCATAAGGTGACGGTGAAGGAAGTTGGAAAAATAGCTTTTATTTTTCCATTTCAGTTAAATGGAATCAGTCACTTGATCGATGAGAAAATATAAATTCACAATGAGTTTTCAATGTTTTTTTTTTGTTTTGTTTTTTCAGGTTACATACCAGAGACTGATCGCGGCCTACTGCCAAGATGGAGACATAGAGGGTGCCAGGTGAGACATCGCCTCGCCTGAGAGCACTTTTTTTTTTTTTTTTTTACCTGCGTCTCAACCCGTATTTCTGTTCATCTTTCTCAAAATACTGACACGATACACAAAGACTTATTGATAGTGGCTTTTCATGATTTCAACCAGCTGGTCAATTGCATTTGTTGTCATGGCAACGTTTGCCATAGTTCCGATTTTGGAAATGATTTTCATTTCGTATCACTTTTCTTCCTTTTATCTATTTATAATTTTTTAATTTAAAATTTTTAGCACAATCTTGGGTTTCATGAAGAGCAAGGATCTGCCGATTACCGAAGCCGTGTTTAACTCCCTGGTAACGGGCCACGCCCGCGCAGGGTGAGTGACACTTTTTGATATGTGCTATGTTTTTACATCGAATGCTCAAAACATCCATCGGAGCAGTTTCGCCTAAAACACGCCGCACCCGTGTGCAACTTTTCAGGGACCTCGAGAGCGCCAACAACATCCTGCAGGTGATGGGCGGAGCAGGAATCGAACCGGGACCCGACACCTACATATCGCTGCTCAATGCCTACGCTGAAAAGGGAGACATTGACAATATAAAGAAGGTGAAATCTGGCAAATTTCTGCTCTACAGTTAATATAGTAATCCAATGCATTAAAGGTAAACTGTATATTAAAATGTAATTTGAATGAATTCTGTCCCTCTGTCTCCCCCCCCCTCCTCCTCCCTGTTTCAGACCATGGAGGTGGCAGAGAACGCAGACTGCAGTCTGATGGACAGGGACATCATGCAGGTGATCTTCTCGCTGGCCAAAGCCGGTCACCAGCAGCACATCCCCGAGATGATGGAGAGGATGAGGCACGAGAGGGGCTACGTGCCAGGTAAACACAAACACACACACACACACAGAGCCCTAAGATGCATGCTTCAAAGGAAATACCGCAGCAAAAAAATATTCTAACCAATCCTGTCATAGCATTGCCAATCAATCTTTTATCCTGTTCAGAAAGAATCCACACAAGCACGATGATGAACATTGGAACATAAAAATTTGGGAGGATGGTTAATTTGCTTCAACCCAACTGGTGGAAATGCCCCTAATTCGCATTTGATATACTATGGCCATTCTGATACTGGCTCAAAATTCACCTTCGGTTTGGATGGAGGGATATGATTGTGGAATCGAACAATTTTACTCAACTGAAATCGTCGTGTTTCCCATCTCGCTCCAGACGCCATGAACCTGTGTCTGAGCCTGATGACGCAGAGCCTGGGTGACACGTCCTTCAGCGTTCTGAAGACCATCCCCACGCTGCAGGCCGAGAGCCTCAGTGGGGATGCCCCCAACCAGGGCAACTTCTTCCTCAGACACTGCGTCACCATGGACACGGTATGCCAGATGTGTCCTTTAACACATGTCCAGTGTATGTGTCCTGTGTGTCCTGTGTGTCCTGTGTGTCCTGTGTGTCCTGTGTGTCGTGTGTGTGTGTGTGTGTGTAAAAACGTTTGACCTTCAGTTTCCCAGTGTTTCTTATTTATTTGATTGATTTATTTATTTTTGTCTGCCAGCCTGTGGAGAAGATTGAAAGCTATAGCAAGGAACTCAAGGATTTGAACCTCCACACGTCTCCGCTCCACTTTACGTTGGCCTGTGCTCTGGAAGCCAAAAAGACTGGTATTACACACACACACACACACTAAATTGTGTTTTATTTTATTTTTATTTTTATTTTTTTATTTTTTTAATATTCTGCTCCAAAACACCTAGAACGTTTGACATGTAGATTGGACATGCATTTTCTAGCCCCAATAAATATTCAGTCAAGAAAAATAAGTTGATTTGATTCTTTGTGCAATGCCTTGAAAATTGTGCATCAACAAACGTTGCTGTAACAGTTGCATCGAGCCTCTTTGTTACATGTACAACATCACACATTTTCCAACAATCAACATGTGTTTTGTTCTGTTCACAAAACCAATGGGCGGATTCAACCAAGTGAATGGGTGGAGTAAATAGAATAATATCATGAGCACAGAATATTGTTATTATTTACTCACTTGGTCTATTTAATACTAAGCATGACTAGTCATTTTACAGTGGATAGGTGAAATGTGTTTTATTTTAATTTCTTCTAGGTATGGCTTTTGAGCTGATGACGATTCTGAAGGATCAAGGGTTTCCCATCAGGCCACACTACCTCTGGCCCCTGCTCACACAGCACGTGAAGGACAAAAACACCGAAGGTATGGACACACACACACAGACTGACATAAGTTGTAAAAAACGCGTCTTATGTATATTGTATTTCTCGGTTGATATTAGTGTTGATGAATTATATATATATAGAATAGACTATTTCAGTTAGTTCAGATTCAGAGTGTGATTTAGTCTAAGATTAGGCCTTATCTGTGTCCACCAAGCCACCCCTTAGTAAAATAGTCGTAATACTGCAAAGCTAACCTCTGTACTTCGATATTCTAAAAATTCTCCCTCCTAAACTTCTAAAATATTAAGCACCAATGTAAGGATGGTGGTGTCCAGACACACACGAAAACACATCTTGAAATAGGCTTATATGAACCCGGCGAGGGTTGTCAAGTATGTTGTACGGATACTTGGCCTAATGAAACTTCTTTATGTAAAAGCCTAATGGCTGCGATGATGCCTCATGGGGGGGAAAAGAAACATTCTCTGCCGTCTATATATGTGTACAATATGAAATAGAGAGGGATTGTGTGTGTGTGTGTGTGTGTGTGTGTGTGTGTGTGTGTGTGTGTGTGTGTGTGTGTGTGTGTGTGTGTGTGTGTGTGTGTGTGTGTGTGTGTGTGTGTGTGTGTGTGTGTGTGTGTGTGTGTGTGTGTGGTCTGGGGGGGTTACGACTTCCTCAGGCCTGCGCCTCAGAAAAAGGGCTTTTAAAGGAGTGTTCCCCTTTGAAATATTCATGCCCGGCAGAGTGGCTCGACCGGGACGGATTTCACCAGGTCGGGGGCGTTGGAGGGCAAAAAGGCTTGATCCCCGCGTGAGCGAGTCAAAGTTGCAAGAGATGATGACAGAAATGTGCGCTAGCCATTTCTCCCTCACTCACTCACACACACACACACAGCTCCTTCTCTGGAGAGAGAGCTGGGAATAGAAATAGTTTATAAATGGCCCCAATGTCCCATGTCACTATTTGGATGGATAAGCAAAAAAAAAAAACCCACTCTGACTTTGAGGAAGTTGGCTCCTGACTTAAATCTCATACTTGTAATTTCCCCTCCTTCATCCCATTCCCCGCTTCTTGACCCAGCGGCTCAATCCTTATGCAGACAGTATTTCTGGACGTTTTATGGTCTTCCAGCTAAAACACTGTCTTTGTTGCATGGCAGATTTCCGTAAATATATGATATTCAGAGAAATGTTGAGGTCTTTGCCATCTTGGAATATATAACTGAGAAAATGGACTGAATAGAAATGAATGACAACATTTCCTGGAAGAGAAATATATAGTCTTTCCTGTCTGCCTCAACAGCTGGAAAAATAATCTGCATGATCTGCACCCAAAGAAACAGGTTATTTTAAATATACGTACTTATAACCCCACGGCCTTGCTTTTTAACTAATGAACAACGTGACAAGTCGGGATGGATCAGAATATTATTATTATTATTATTTTATTTTTAGGGCAGCTTTTGTGGGTAGTTTTTACATAACAATTCATTTGTATTTGATGTAATGTAAAAAGCATTTGGGATGAATGCCGGTAAAGGTACACAATTCATATTTCATAAATAAAAATCACTGAGTGGGCTGATTTTTGCAGTTTGTGGTTCTGATCTACCCCATTTAACACCTAGAACTTGTTTATTTCTTATCCTGCGGCACGTCCGAACAATTAATCACCCGTACCGACTATTCGGCCATGGGAAATGGAATTTTGGAATGGAACACACTTAAAAACACACATAAAATTTCAAATAAGAACGTGTGTGTGTGTGTGTGTGTGTGTGTGTGTGTGTGTGTGTGTGTGTGTGTGTGTGTGTGTGTGTGTGTGTGTGTGTGTGTGTGTGTGTGTGTGTGTGTGTGTCTTTTGACCTTTTACTTGACCTCTTGTGAGGGGCTTACAGAGGCCTATTACACCCACACCCATGGGTGAAGGTTCATCACTGGTCTCTCAGCTCCAGCCCTCTCTGACATGTCCTCCTTTCATCCCATCTTCTCTTTTTCCTGGTCTTTCCACCACTAATGGCAACTGGAAAACCTCTGCAGTTTACCAGGTGTTTTCAAGACGTTTTACTTTCTGGGTCTCATGACCAGAGTTTTCTGTTCGATTAAGAGAGGACGATGAGCTCAGCAGCCTTGGTGTATTCCGTCTTTTTTTTATATATATTAAAGGCGGCGCTTTGGGGAAAAATCATCTCAGTGACGGATAACCAGCGCTTAGCGAGTCGACACCCTGTCAGATTTCCGAAAAACTTCCGAGAGCTTTATTTACATGGCTCTCTCTCTCTCTCTTTGGGGGTTTTTGAGAGTGATGAATAAGTAATGTGGTTTTTTTTTTTGCCCCATCACCTAATTGACGGGCGCAGGAGATGGCGGGCGGGGAAGCCGCCGCGGCCCGCTCCGCGGATCGACTCGCTGCCGCGGTCGGGTCCCGTTCTCCGTTTGAGCGCTGAGATCCTTCGTCCGCCCGCCACCCCCCACCCCCGTCGGCTCCGGGAGAGGGCGCAAGCTTCAACTCTCATCGGCACGCACACAAACACGGCGGTCAGACATCCATTTAGTTGTCACAGCGCTTAGCGGAAGGAGCGAAGCGAGGGAGGAAGTGTAAAAACTTCTCTTTGGCTCACACACTCGCTGGCTCCTTGAGGATGTTTGCCTTAACCCTCATGAATGATGCAGTCTTTCTCTCTCTCTCTCTCTCTCTCTCTCTCTCTCCCTCTCCGTCTCCGTCTCCCACACTCGTTGGCTTTGGGAGGTGTGCGTCTGTGTTTGCAGTTGGGGGTGGCCTGGCTTTTGGTGGGGGGGGGGGGGGGGTGCGGCGGTGTGCAGGTGATGTGACTGATGCGGAGTGACTTGATTTCATGTAAATGCAAGCGCTCTGAGGGAATTCACTTTGGATTACGCGCACCGCTGTGCAGCGCCCATGCAATATTAAGCACCGTGTCACTTTTTGTCCACAGGTGTCACTAGCGGGCAGCAGCCAGAACCCAGGAATGGGGCGGTGCGGGTGGGGGGGTAAAGCCCCTTTTGCATTTTGATGAGGTGTGGATTTGCTTTAGCGGAAGCATATGCCGGACCGCGCTTCCACCTGCCGCCAGCGAGCCAAAGCTTGTCACTCTCGTCGACGCGGTGCGCTCTTATCACTCCTGACACGGAAAGGGAGAGAGGAACGAGTTGGGGTGGGGAGGTGTTAGGGGGTGGGGGCTCGGAGTGAAGGAGGGAGGCTGGTCTTGTGTGTTCCTGTGGAGATGAGAGATGGAAAGGCTCCCTTGACCTTTTGACCTCCTCGAACCCTTCATTCCGTCTCCAATGCCGCGGCTGCGAGAGGGAAAACCGCCACAACGATTTGGGGAAGCCGTCTGCATTGCAGGTCGTTCATTTGCTTGTACTAGCCTGTGTGAATAGGCGGTGGGGGGAAAATGGGATGGGAAGAAAAATTGATGGGGAAAAATCAGCGGACGGACGGAATATTTCTGCGAATTCCACTCTTGATTCCCAACCTTCCAGTGTGGATGAATTTTCACACCAGCAAGCAGCCTCACTGCATCACAGGAGGTAAAAGTCTATGTACGGCCGTACGGTGAGGGAAAGGAAAGATGTTAGGAGACAGGTGGAGCTGTTTGAGAGTTAAGAAATGACAGGCACTCATGTTCGATGACAGGGACCGGTTCACTCCACTCCCCACCCCTCCGGCCCTCACTTCTCCTGTGTGACAGTTAACCTGGAGACATGCATCTGACGGTGATATCTTATGACCACTGCCGCCCTTAACTCACTTCCCGGATACTTGTGGCGAGATGATGTGTCGCACTTTATGCTGACCCACTCAATCGGGGGCCTCCACTCCACACCGTCTTCCTTCTTAACTTTTGCCACCAACTCTGTCGGGGGGAACCCACGGAATAAGGACGCTCGTGGGAGGTTAGCCCTACTTTGTTCTACTCATTCCAGCGAGGCCGACTCCAGAAGAGGAAGAGCACGGAAGTGCTGCAACTCCGAGTGTTGCTCCTTGAGGGAGTTTGTGGGGTCAGGCGAAACAGACGGTTCACAAAATGGATGCCTCCATCACCTCACGTGGACTGACCCCGAGCGGCCTTGGGGAAAACGCTCCCGGACGTAGGCTCGACCTCTGTACGTGCGCAAAAGCCGTACGCGCGCGCTTGTCGGGGAGACTGAGAAGTGCTTACGATCCAGAAAGCTCATGTGAGCCGGAAAAAGGGAGAACACGTGATACATTTATGCTTCCACCTCTCCATTCACTTGTTCTCTAACTGTCGCGCTTGGCGCGGAATGGATCATGGATTATTCAGCGGGAAAACAGGTGCCTCCGCGTTTTCCTTCACAAAAAAAAATTGCGAATGAAAGGGATGAGAGGAGCAAGAATGGCCGAGTGGACAGACGAGGGGAAAGATCCTCCATTGAGAAGAGAGAAGCAGATTGCCTGTTTACTTTTTCTTGAAAGTGAGGGGGTGGGGGTGGATAGCAAGAGGGGATGAATGAATGAGTGATCTGGATGGGCGAAGCGACGGGATGGCTAGATGGATGGATGGGTGGATGGGTGACCGGAGTGGTTCAGGTAGCCCTACCTGGGGTAATGCAGCTCCAGCCGCAGGTTTTAATGGCGTATAAAAGCCTGGCCTCATCTTTAATTCAGTTAAAGGGAGAGACTGCCAGGTGAACACACATCCCAAGAGAGTGTGTGTGTGTGTGTGTGTGTGTGTGTGTGTGTGTGTGTGTGTGTGTGTGTGTGTGTGTGTGTGTGTGTGTGTGTGTGTGTGTGTGTGTGTGTGTGTGTGTGTGTGTGTGTGTGTGTGTGTGTGTGTGTGTGTGTGTGTCTGAACCTGAGTGCGAAGTAAATATCGCACACACACACTCCCTCTCAAGGTGCATTGACTCTGGGAAGCACTTATGGGTAGTTTGCTGAGGTCCGCATGGGAAGAAGGTGTGTTATTGCCCCATCTGTAGAGTGTGTGTGTGTGTGTGTGTGTGTGTGTATATATAATATAATATAAATAATCTTGGACGGATGCATTCATATGCTATATATACCTCCCTCATAACAACACACGTGCAGTACCACCCCACACAGACACACCCAACACAGGTACATTTAGGCCAGTGCCTCTTATGGGCACACTTCCAGGCATATGCAAAGTGTGCCTGCTCAATATGCACACACTCCTTCCCTCCCTCTCTCCTGGGCATATTGAGAGTGTGTGAGTGGCTGTTCCATATGCATGTTGCTGTTATGGCCCCTTTCCCCGGGGCGGGACCTAAGGGCTACGCTGGAGAGCAAGAGGATGGGGCAAAAGTCTACTCCTGGCCGAGTGTTTGTGTGTTTCATACACTCTTATCCCCCCCAGTCTGGCCCGGGCCAAAACCGAGGAGCAGCAATTAGTATTCTTTTGATGGAGAAGGAGTGAATTTGTGTCTCTCCTTCCCTTCCAACTCAGGAGACAAACCGTGTGCCGGCGGGGGGGGGAGAGCTATTTGTGTGATAAGTCGAACTGCCAAGTACTTGAGCTCTTGTTTTTTTCCCTCAAAAAATATATATACCCGACAACAAAGGGAAGTTATTACACACACGCACACACACACACACACACACACACACACACACACACACACACACGCGGCCTCCCAAAGGTTATCAAGAGTTCACATTCAACACAACATTCTCTTCTATGTAAGATTTGTTTTCACAGTTTGAATAAACAATGATGGAAAAACCAAATGAGTAAATTATATTGGAAGTCCACGGAGATGGTAGATATCTCTTGTGTTTTGCAGGTGTGCTGAAAGTAATCCAGGGCATGCAGTCGCTTGGCGTGTCCCCAGACGCAGAGACCTTCTCCAACTACATCTTCCCTGCCTTCCCGAGCATGGACGCAGCACGCCAGGCCCTGCAGGTGACGTGTGTGTGTGTGTGTGTGTGTGTGTGTGCGCGCGCGTGTGCGCACTTTGGTTTTTATTTTTTTCCCTCTGGTGTGCCCTTCATCAAATTTTCTTTTAGTTTAAGTATTATAGATACATATTATACATCTGTAAACATGGAAACTAAGCCAGGAGAATTTACTTTCACTATCAAAAGATGATGAGATGCACTGATGACAATTTTCCCCGCCAATTCCGATTCAAGGGATGATTTCCATTAAATGATGATTTCCGATTTCAATGGTATGTTGATGATAAAACATTGACTATTAAATAACTTTCACATTGTCGTCCGATCATTTTGAGTTTATATCCGTGATCGGAGAAATCAATTTTTCATTTATCTGCTCACGTGACAGGACAGCTGCACATACAGACCACCTCTGCAATTTTCAGTGACCACAACTGAGATTGTCGATTTTGCGTTAATTATTGTTCATTATTCACTATGGAACAATACGGTCAGGTGAGTTCCAGTAAAATTGAATGTGGGAAATTATAGATGTTGCTTTAGAGCTACAGATATTGCTTGAATAATCATAGTTCTGAAGTCATATCTACAAATCCCAGCACATTTTGGAATATTGTCAGGCGATAGATATATAATTAACTGTATCTAATCTTCTTCGTTGACCTTGAAGTACCTCCAAACAGCCGACGCTTTCTTCCTTTCGCTCTTTTATTTGAGCGTCAACCACGTTACATGACGTTGGTGTCGGGTTTGAGAATCGGAGCATTTTTACGAGTACACGAACATCGTACCGGGCGTGTCGATTTGACCGGCACGGAATCGGATAGATCTGACACTGGATCGCTGCATCTCTAATCTGGACACAAATCACAATATCCGCCGACGTATTTAAAGTTCCACCGTGGAAGAACTCAACTGAGGTCCGTTGCGTCAAACTACAATATTAGTCGTAGTCTAATGTCAGACATCATGCCGCGATTAATTATTGGGAAAATGTCCTTGTCATCGTGGATGTAGACCTCATGCTGCGGTGATGGTTTGGTGGTTTCATCAAGAAACCACTGAAAAAACACAAAACGTCACGTTGAGTTTTATCCTGTTTACTAGTCCACACACACATTGTACATTGTCCCTGGTCATTTTTGTGATTGTCCCTGTTTTTGAGAAATTTGAACAAAATGGTTCGAAACCTACCTGAAAATGATCTCCAGTGCCCACTGACAACTACATTGTCAACACATATTTTTGGCAAAGTTCATTTATTTTGCGATAGTTTGCTTTTTCAAATGGAATGAACAAATGAACAAACTGCAGCAAAGCCACAGACAGACCACGGTTACCGTAGTCGTCAGCGGGACCGGCAGATCATTTTGACGTGGGTTTCTCACCATATAAATGACGCCGGTATGATACTTATAAGGGTGGTGTCTAGTTATGGCGTTACGGCCCCTGATAATAATCTGGAAGCTGTGCGTTGGTGTTCAGGTCACAGGAATCTCCCTGGAGTCGGAAGGTTTCCTGTCCTCAGAGGTTCGCTCGGCGGCTTTCAGCGACCTGGCCAAACTCCACACCATGCGTAAGAGCGCGCGCGCACACACACACACACACACACACACACACACACACACACACACACACACACACACACACACACACACACACACACACACACACACACACACACACACACACACACACACACACACACACACACACACACACACACAGAGACACTCTCTCTCTCTCTCTCTCTCTCTCTCTGTCTCCAAAAAAGCTGTGGTGCATTTTGTGACGTCTGTCATCATCAGCATCTGCCTGCTGTTTCGCCTGCGGGCTAATTGGTCCACACACATGCACACTTCTCCATGCTCATCAGGCCTTTTAAGAGATTAGTCTGTGTGAATATGTAAAGAGAGGGAGAAAGGCACCCCAGCCAGCAGAGGGAGGGATGGATGGATGGATGGATGGAGAGGGCAACTTAATAATAAATGACTTTTTTTTTCTGTTTTTTTTACCTCCCTCTTTCAACTTGTTTTAGGCTCCGCCGCGGTGCCTCTTCCTCCACTTCAACCCTCCTTTTCTCCTTCACGCTTCCCTCCATCTCCTTTTCTGTTACGTGTGGGACGCCGTTCGGATCATTTTCTACACTTCCGTTTAAACTGTACTTTTCTAAAACATAGGGGTTGGCTCGTACCAAAAGTCTGCCGTAAACCCGCGAAACAACGAGAGCAGACGGCCGACACTGACCATCCTTTCATCTGTCTTGTTTTTGTTGTTTCCCGTGCAATTGAGGAGTCCCATCTGTCTTCTTTTACACCATATGCTGCGACTGTTGGATAAAATTTCACCCAAAAGTCCATAAATCAGTGCGAGCGTTGAGCTTTCGCGGACTCAAAAGTATCATTCCAAAGCCGGATGCCTCGACCTGTTCAATGAAGGTGTTTTTTTTTTTCTCTCTCTATCTCTTCCCTTTTTCCTCCAGTCTCCAATCCCTCCTTCCCAGAGATGGATCTCGGTGTGTTCCGTGGCAGCCTCATCATGGGCTTCAAAAAGTGAGTGTATTAGTCCGTCTGCCACGCCTGTCTGTCTGCGTCATTTGTATTTTAATTATTTTTCTTCCTCATTTAAAATTCCATATTTTGCTGTAGAATTCCTGTCAGGCAGTTTTATTGCGGCCCGTAGCATTATGGAGGTCACAACAGCATATGTTATGAATATGACATGTGCAGCATATCACACCGTGTGTGTGTGTGTGTGTGTGTGTGTGTGTGTGTGTGTGTGTGTGTGTGTGTGTGTGTGTGTGTGTGTGTGTGTGTGTGTGTGTGTGTGTGTGTGTGTGTGTGTGTGTGTGTGTGTGTGTGTGGGCCAGCTGCGGGGAGAAGAAACTCCGTCGCCGCACAAACATTCAGACACGGCCGGTGCCTCATGCATATGGAAGCCCTCAGCACTCGCCCCAAAGCACCGTGGGAGTTATGCAAATTAGCAGATGCCTAGCGCTACCCCTCATAAGCAGGACCCACTCTGATCCCCAACACTCTCCTACTCTCTCACACACACACACACTCTTGCCCAGAAGACCAGGACTCGACCCCGTGACTCTTGTTTTGGGCGATGTTTATGAATATTTACAGTCCAACACTGCATGCACGCACACTGTGTGAATGCCGGAGGTGAGCCTGATTGGAGCGGACGTTTTAACTGCTTTCGTATCGAGTTTATTTCCATTATGCCACTAGACTTTCCAGTGGGTATTGTTTTTTACGATTATATATTTTTATCATTAATAAATGTGATTATATCCGCAGTGCCGGAAAGATATCTACAGCACTTTTTTATAGCATCCTAAGAACTCGGTCACAAGAATCACATCGGCTGATCGGAGCTGTACGAGTTGTTTAGTTGTTTAACCTGCCTGTGGAGGACCTTTATTTTGAAGCATCTCAGTTATTTGTGTGACTGGAAACAAACGGGGTGAGATGGCCCTAGAATTAATTAATTTATAACTGAGGTCCATCACATTGGACTATTTGATGTTTAAAGTGTGATATGGTCGTTTTTCAAATAAGACTAAATAATATTAATCAGGGGTTCACAGCCTTTTTTGGCCAATTCGAGAGTGTGGCAACTAATATTCTTTTTTTTTTTTTTCCCTTTTCATTATTTTGAAGCCAGAGCCAATTGTTTTCATGCATTTACAATTTAGTCCTATCAAAAAATGAACATTACCGGTCAAAATGTGGATATTCCATATGAGATTTGAGTGTTGCATTGTCTGCTTTTAATATCTCATAGAGCATGGAGGGAATGCCAAATGGATAATAGCAAACATTATATATTCAAAACAAAATTCGTAACCAAACTTACCTCATTAACCTATTGAATGAAAAATATATCAATCAAACAAGCAGTCTTTGAACAGAGATGTTCCGCGACCCTATGCCCATATCAAGAGAGTCCAGGGCTGAAAATATTTATCTCATTAACTACGGCTACGAAAATACATATTATTATACATCAAACCATGACTATGTTTTCATTTCATGGCGATACTTCACCATTGAACGGTGAAGCTTATCCGCCCAGCTTATACTTTTGTGTGTGTGTGTGTGTGTGTGTGTGTGTGTGTGTGTGTGTGTGTGTGTGTGTGTGTGTGTGTGTGTGTGTGTGTGTGTGTGTGTGTGTGTGTGTGTGTGTGTGTGTGAGACAAGCGTGCACTTGTTCTGTTTATCTGTCTCTAGATCAACGCTCTCATGGCTCGGACAGCCACACACGGGCCCGCCTGCCCGAGCGCTTTCCTGTCTGCGTTAGCTTGTCTGACAGGGTCATAATTGGGCTTGTCACGAGTTTACAGAGAGTGTGCGCGTGTGCGATGAGGGCCCTGCCCCTGTCAGAGGCAAGGTCAGGGGATAATTTAATCATTAAAGACCGCTTCTCCTCTTTTCTCCACTCCCATCCCTCTCCCCTTCATAGCGAAATAGCTGACAACACCGGAAATGTCACACTTTGTCATCATTTAGGGAGACGGAGAGATCTTTTTTTTTTGTGTGTGTGTGTGTGTGTGTGCGCATTTCTTTTATTTACAGTATATTGAATTATTCTTCTTTCATATCAAATATGTACGGAGGAGAAATGCGTGTAAAATCTGAAATATAAAAAGCATTTTAGTTTAGGCATTTCTGTTGTTATTATCTATTACACACGGTGAAGCCAGTACATAGGAATGAATCCCTAGAATTGTGGCGTTCCCAGTTATCATGAGCGTGTGTCAGAACGCCGTTTTTGGAACAATATTCCTGTAATCTCAGAGGGATCAGCTCTGAAAGGAGTGCCTCCACGTGCAGACTGGAACATGAGAAGACAAGCAGGAAGCAGCGTATCTATTTATTTGTTTGTTTGTTTGTTTGTTTATCTATTTGTTTATTTGTTTTATTTATTTATGAAGCAAACTCCCTCCTTTCCTGTCACGATAGTGTGATTATGTATTTATTTATTTATTTTTTATATAGGAAAATACAGATTTGTACAAGAACCGCATTACTTGTCAATATTAAGTCATTTCCTTCTTCCGCCGGTTAACGACAAAAATCAGTCCAGTATAAATGAAATGAAATACATTTAATTAATAAAAAAAGAAACACACACAAAAACTGTCCACGGGTTAAAATGGTCAGAATGAAATTAAACTGTTTTTTTTTTACTGTTGTATTTGTTTTGAACCTTGGTCTCTGCTGATGTCTTGTCTTCTACTGCCCCCTGCAGGTCCGCCAATGTAGAGAGCATGGTCAAGGTAAGCTGTAAGCATGCATGGTAAACAGAAAAGCTATTAGAAAAGCTAAGATAATAACAGTCATAAATAATGATAGTTTGTTGTGAGTTTAATTTAGTGGGTCATTCTAACCAATAAATATAAACAATTTAAATTTATTTTTTTTGGTTAAGTGGTCATTGCTACTTACTTTTATTATTTATTACTACTCTGTGATTGAAAATTGAAGATTATTAATTCAATAAATTATTCTAGTAAATACATACTGTAGAATAATTTATTATTCTACATTATTTATTATTCTTATTTATAACCATACCAATAACATACCCTTTACATACAACCACATTTGTTTATTCTGTATATGTATACATTTGACTTCCTGTTTTGTACCTCCTACATATAAATGCCCCTGGTGAAATAAACTAACCCTGAGTCTGATGTTTGATGAATATGCAATATACAGATGAACCCTCTCCCTGAAGGACCTGTGAAAGTCTCCAAAATGTAACCCGGGGTTTAAATGTATTTTGTTTATAAGCCTTGTTGTTTTCCTAGATCACAGAACTCCTGTACACAGACCAGCGCTTCTCAAAGGCACCTTCTACACCCGCTGGTAAGGCACACGACTTCCATTCATCCAATGGAGTGTGTGAGTGTGTGAGTGTGTGAGTGTGTGAGTGTGTGTGTGTGTGTGTGTGAGTGGCGGTCAAGATCCGCCAGTAAACAAATGCAGCGTACGCTGGGGGGTGTCAACTGCAGCTTGCCGGGCTCCGAAACAACTTTCATTATGTTTGGTTCAGAGTTGGGAGAGCCGTGGCCGGCTCTGCGGAAGGGTCCGCCACGCCGCATCCCTCAAAATAACAAAGTTCAGCACACATCAGAGAGAAATATTCCCGGTAACTGTGTGCGAAGTCCATGTCTGCGGAGACACATGGCGCACCGAGCGTCTCCCTCTCCTCCGACGTTTCGCTGTGTGCAAGGGAGAGTGCCGAGCCTTTGATCCGTTGTGGAACAGCAGCAAAAACGGAGTAAATTAAATACATCTAGAGTTTTTATTTGCTTTGTTTGGAGAAAAAATGGCTCTGATCGGACCTGCGGAGCTGCAAGTAGTAAGTTGCCTTTTACTCCAAGCGGTCCCCTCTGGCAAAAATAGCATCAGTCTTTCTGCGCTTATTTTTGGTGAATAACTTAAAAGTAGTTGTGGTGTGGGGATGGTGTGGTTTGGGCCACCACACCTGTCCTGGGTCTCGGTGATTGGGCCTGGGATCAGAGTGGCTGTACACCCCCCATCCCCACACACACTCACACAGGAGAGGAGACCATGTCATGACATGTGTCCATCTGCTCCGGGCTTGTTCCATCTAGCCCCCTCTCTCTGTGCTTGAGGGCCCTGAATACGCCACTCGGGTGGCGTGTGCCAGGTGAAACTGCCACAGTAAGTAACTTAACTAACAATAACAAAGTTATTGTTTATTATTCTAGAGTCTAGTTTTGCCAAACCTCTTAACTCTTGAGGTGTCTTGTTTAAATACCCTCATAATTTTGTGATCTACAATTTTTGAGATTGAAATAAATGTTACTCATTAAGAAACAAGTGTTGTTCTTTACAAATCAAGACTCGATAGTCTGACAATGGAATAGCAGTCAGTGCTGGGAAAAACGTTTTTTTTTAAATCATGAAAGGAATCGTGTGTGTGTCTGTGTCTGTGTGTGTGTGTGTGTGTGTAAATAGACAATGAGACTGAGATTATGTTTGGATGAATAAGATCACATTGGAGATTGATTTGTTTTGCATTAAGTCCTGCCTCCATCGCAGCCACAGCTCATCTGGCCGACGTGTGTGTACTAGGGCTGGGCCGGTTATTTCATAAATGGGTGATCGACACACATGGAAAAAATAATGTAAATTGCCAGTTGTCAATGTTTTTCTAAAATGTATAAAATAATCTACCTTTCCTATGAATATACATACGTAATTCATGTACGCTTAAAGACCACACGATCCCTCTCAAACAAAGCGACAATACTTCTCCCTGCAACATTCGTGCCATCTCTGAAGTATGCTGTCTTTGACAGCACAACAGCATTGGCCTTTAGTATGACGTACAGTATAACATACAGTTGAGGAGAAGCACACTGATTTAATAAACATATTCAAAATCATAAAATGATTTAAAAATATTTTATTTAACAAATGCTGTAGCCTCGGGTGAGGTGCTGAGTTGCTGACAGCGGAGCTATGGGCTGCCGACGGTGCATCGCCACCGGTGATGACTTTAATTTATTTGACTTAATTCAGCAGTCGCGTCTTTCTGACTGCAACGGTTGAATTGCCTGGACAGGCAATGCCGGTCTGTTTTATTTCATTTTAACATAGCCTTCTTTGTTTAGCACTGTAAAAAGTAAGCTTTTATTCAGCTTTTCCAAAAACTTTTGGTAATTGTTAAATCTTTGTTCAGTTTAAAGAAATAAGTGTGACGAGATGATAATGCCGATCGATTCGATAATTGGGTGACAATCGATTGACAGCAAAGATTTCATGGCCGTCTCATCCCTGGTGGGCGGCAGAATGCTGACCAGCCCGCTGCGTGTTATGAAGCCGCAGTGTGCTCATATCCAGCTTGTCTGAGTGTGTGTGAGTGCGAGCTGGAGCCCTGCTCTCCATGTCAGAGCATAGAGAGCCTGGCTGCTGACACAGCGCTGAGTGGCTGGTGTGTGTGTGTGTGTGTGTGTGTGTGTGTGTGTGTGTGTGTGTGTGTGTGTGTGTGTGTGTGTGTGTGTGTGTGTGTGTGTGTGTGTGTGTGTGTGTGTGTGTGTGTGTGTGTGTGTGTGTGTGTGTGTCTCTGTGTGTCTCTGTGTGTGTGTGATTGCTGAGCAGCATCCCTGATCTGACAGAGTGTGTGGAGCAGTGGTGTCGCTCCGTGTCAGTGTGTGTCGCAGATTGTGGTCCCCCCCCTCCTTACCCCTGCACTGGTGTGTGTGCTGGTGGGAGCAATGGAGACAGTTATCTATGTCACATCCCGTTAGAGTGTGTGTGTGTGTGTGTGTGTGTGTGTGTGTGTGTGTGTGTGTGTGTGTGTGTGTGTGTGTGTGTGTGTGTGTGTGTGTGTGTGTGTCGAGCTGTCACTGTGGGCCACCGCGCATTCTCTCACACAGGCGGCCGAAAGAAGTCTCTGTCAGCAGAACTGGATGATGATAACACACACACACACAATGCGGAGGTTACAGGGAAAAAATGCACAAATGGCGCCCTGTGACTGACACAATGACAAATTAAATGCATTCCCTTGACAATTACTGTGTGTGTGTGTGTGTGTGTATGTTCCTCCAGACACAGCATCATTTCTACTGTACAACCTGATAGACAACATGACTGAGGCAGAGGTACAGGCGCACGAGGAAAGACTCAGAGAGTACTTCAAACAGCTGAAAGCCCAGGTACATATGAACACACACACACACACACACATTCTTGTGCCAGTATCAAAGTGAGGACTGAGTAAATACACCCGGTAAGTGATGTTTCTGGTGGAGAAAAATTGTCAATTGGGAGCCACACACAGACTTATGCATAATGAACATGTTTTGAAAGGCAGCATCGTTCGGGCAGATGTATTTCTCAAATGGCTGCTGTGTTTTGCCATCACTATTCCGCTGTGTTCATAGAGGTTTCAATAAGGTCTTAACCCACAAACCGCTGGCTCGGATGAATTGGCATCCGCACAAATCTAGACTGTAAAATTAGTTCCAAATAAATAAAAATATTTTTTTGGCACAAAAAATAAAAATAAAATAAATATATATATATATATATATATATATATATATATATATATATATATATATATATATATATATATATATATATATATATATATATATATATATATATATATATATATATATATATATATATATATATACACACACACACACACACACACACACACACACACACACACACCCCAAAAATAGAATTCAGGTACCAAGAAAACACACACGCAAGTACAGTAATAAAGCATATATCAGGTTCATTCATAGCATAGGGATTTTTAATGAAAAAAAAACATTTTTGGCCCGTTTTCTTTCCTGGTGAGGACAGTTTTTCTTATTAAATGCAAACAGTGCATGGATAATATGGACTTGCCATGAATCGCTGTGAAAAAAAAATCACATTCTTTCAATAATTTTCACTGGAAAAATACTTCTTCTGGCCTCCTTTGTGGCTTTTAAGACAAATTCAAAAGGCTTTTATCTTTCCACGCCTTGATAAGATCAACAACAAACACCTACTGACCTGTTGAAATGAGGACTGTTGAGGAAAAGCTGAGAACTTGAACATTTTAGAACATTTCTAATTATAAACTAAAGGCTTCAAAGGCATTTTGAGGCTTCGGTTGTCTGACGTAGTCTGAAAGTTGGTCTAAACTGGTCTAAACTCCGGTCTCATCCTTCCAGAATATCACCATCCCACTCAACATCTACCGAGGCATCAGGAACCTTCTGGACTCCTACCACCTCCCGGAGCTCATCAAGGTAGCAGCGAAGAAATGTCTCAATGTCCTGTTTTGTTTTGTTGTCTTTGGCCTCGTCTCGCTTTTGAATACGATTGAATGTTTTAGTGTTATCGGGTGGATTTTTTTTTTTTTCTTTCTTATGGATTTTTATGGCGGGGCCTTCTGTGGTCGGTCAGAAATGGCCGACGACGTAAACGGACAAATTCCAAAGTTAGACCCAACCTTGGACCTGTGGCACAAAATTCCTCTTCAGTGTTTTTGATATTTAAATGACACCCTTCTATAACATAGGATATGTTCATTTCGTGGCCTTGCACAGTCCGCTTGTTGGCTGCCCTCCCTCCGTTTTACCTGGCTTGCCCGCTTTGCCGTTTCAGGACGTCCTCACTTTGGTACATTCCAAGGAGCAGCTGTCGGAAAACAATGGGCCCGCCCGTTCCCTTGTCACCGTGAGTACGACAGCACGTGCGACAGCGAGATAAAAAAGAAGATAACTGCTCCACAGACACGTTGGGAGAATGAATAAGAATGTCACGAAAAATCCTCCCCCAAAAACTTGTGACCCATAATCATTTAAAACACAATTGAAATGTCATTTAAAATGTGTCTCTTTAAATCATTTATTTGCTGCAAGTGTTGGAATGCAGCCAAAATGTTGGGGTGTCTAATTTTAACCATAACTCATGTGTAAATGAGCTTTTAGACGTTACTTTTTAAGGCATGAAGGCTGTGTGTGTATATAGACCTAGGTTGCCTTTAATCTTCCTTCTGGAAAAATCATTTTTTTATTTATTTTTATTTATTTATTTTTAAACTCAGACTATGGAAAATTTAAGGCAATTTTTAACCATATACTGAGAGACTATTTCAGTTAGTTCAGATGAAAAGTGTGATTCAGTCTAGGATTAGGCCTAATCTGTGTCCACCAAACCGTTCAAGTATGTTGTACCGATACTTATGGCCGAATGAAACTTCTTTATGTAAAAGCCTAATGCCTGCGATGATGCCTCATGGGGGGAAAAGAAACATTCTCTGCCGTCTATATATGTGTACAATATGAAATAGAGAGGGATTTTGTGTGTGTGTGTGTGTGTGTGTGTGTGTGTGTGTGTGTGTGTGTGTGTGTGTGTGTGTGTGTGTGTGTGTGTGTGTGTGTGTGTGTGTGTGTGTGTGTGTGTGTGTGTGTGTGTGTGTGTGTGTGTGTGTCCCCATCAGGGCACTGAGCTGAAGCTGGAGTCGCTGGAGAAGAAGTTTGCTGAACTGAAAGCGCAGAACAAGCCGGTTGGCACCACGCTCAAACAAATGATCATCACTCTCTGTGTGGAGGAGGTACGCAGGAACGGTCTTTGCAAAAATCTGATTTAGAGATGGAAACAATGGAGAGGTGGTATTTTTCCCGTAGAAACTCTTGTTTTATTTTTTCTCTTTCCACTCATCCCAAGTGGGGAAAAAAACCCTCATTAAAGTATTATCTATAAGTACATTTGTCTGCTTTAGGGTCATGTTTAAATTTTTTTTTTTTCTTTTCCGCGTGATATGAAAGTCGTAGTAGAATCAGAGCTTCAAATCAAGGTATCGCCTGCGGGAATCAAGCGAATATTTTGGAAGCCATGACTTATCAAAGATGAAGGGTTTGAAAACAGAAGTTGTGAGAAATCAGGGCTTTAAAGTTTTGGAAACATTTCCAGACTTTTGCAGCACAAAATACCCATTTAGAAACACAATTTTTGCTTGAATGGTTGCGTTTGGATAGTGCCAGACTCCTTCAATGAGATCATGTCGAACGTTTTTCACTGAAATAATATTCGAATCATCGATTTATTAATAAAAAAAAAATTGGGAAAATGCATAATTCAAGTCATTCCTTTAATTTTAAGTAATTTTATTTCATTCCGAGTTCATGTTCACAATAGTAGCATGACCCCCTGTTATTCCGTAACTTCTAAGCCTTCCCATTTCCTGCAATGATTTGTTTCCCCAACAATGATAGTTTTAAGAAAGTGGCACTTTTCACATTGTGCTAGTGAAAGCCGATCACCAGGGGACAGCATGCAAACAGCAGCGTCCTCTCAGCCATTTGCATTCTTGGAAATTGTTGTTTTCTGGGAGCACCACGCTGCCGGCTGCCAATTCCGCGATATGATTGAGCTTTTTGCCGCCCTCTTCTCATAATCCGCAGCAACACGGCAACTACGTTTTTCGGAGAAGTGAAATTTCTTCCTTCTGGTGATTATTTGTTGTCATTGCGTCCTCTGAGCCCGCGTCAGCGTGGCAGTTTTTTTTATCACACACAGACCAGGTTGTTGTTGCGTCCTGGTTAATTTATAACCTTATTTTTTCCAAGTGGTTTCAAATTCTGACTTCACATTACTCGGATATATATATATATATATATATATATATATATATATATATATATATATATATATATATATATATATATATATATTTGGGCTTATTGCCAGCTTCCTGTTATTATATATATTTTTTTCTGATCTGTTCGTTCCCTTTCTTTGCTCTCATTGTTACCTCCTGACCCACTTCCTCCTCCTCGTCAACCCGGGGAGCGCTTCACTCTGACCCCGTCTGCCTCTCCGCCCCAATCTGGAGCCCTGACGCCTTTCATGTCTCCACCCATCTAGAACCTGGAGCAGGCCCTGGAGCTCAAGCGCCAACACGAGGACCAAATGACCGACGGCGCCTATGCCACCCTGATCAACCTCTGCTGTCGCCACGACAACGTGGACGAGGCCGTCAACCTGAAAACGGAGCTGTGAGTGGAGCCCGAAGAAGGAATGCGCACGCGCACGCACACACACTTGTTTGTTCATATTTTCTTATCTCCATTTTTATTCGCCCAGCAACACCTCTCCTGGGCAACCAGATTTGGGTCGTGTTGGCCATCTTGTGCGGTCGAGGTTGTCGACCACTTTTGTTAAAAAAGTTGAAATGAAGCGTGGTATACCTCAGCATGTTAAGAAACGTTTTACTCTTTAAAAAAAACGCAAAACAAGTAAGAATGATTAAAACTTGGCAACCAATTCTAAAAGTAAGTATCCGTCCCCGTCATGGCAGGTCAACCTGGCAGCCATCGGATTGCTGACAACCGCTCTCTGACCTCATCTGATTTCTGTCTCTCTGTCGCCCGCTCTCTGCAGGAGTCGCAAGGATTCGTCCGTTGCGCTGGACGCCAATAAATACATCGCCCTGGTGAAGGTCCTGGCCACGCACGGCAGAGTGGAGGGTGAGCGTCCCGTCTCTCCCCCCGTCTCCCCCTGTTCTCCCCATCTCGCCGTACTTTTCTCTTACCCTGCGTCCAAATTAACCGGCCATTTTCAGAATGCACGGTGTGTTACCTTCGGCCCGTCAAGAGAGCCAATTACCATCGGTGTTGTCGCGTAGCTCCACCCGCCCAATGACAGGCAAAATGTTTCCTCCGTCTATCCTCACCTCCGCATCTTTCTCGCTCTTTCTCCTCTGTCAGCCACCACAACACACACCTACAAACACACACACACACACACACACACACACACACACACACACACACACACACACACACACACACACACACACCAGTCTGGATGTGTGTCATTCTTCGCCTCCCCCCATTACACACACATACACACACGTGCAGTGTCAGTTAAAAATGAGAGAGCAGGAAAATTACAGGACTGTGTATTTTTCCAGAATTACTGAAATCCGCCCTGATACTAATGGCAGATCATGTCTGCCAACGTGCTTGAACATTTCACACACAAACACACACCCCCAAACAGACACATGCAAATTTTGCATGTGAATTCAAGCAAAAGGCATTGGGTGGGGATGGCTGTTGGGGTGGGTGGGTGTGTGTGTGTGTGTAACGCCCAAGACATTTGCCATTAGCTAAGAGTGTTTATATGGAAGGGACGCTTGTCACCCGCATTAGCACACATGGCTAACCCTGACATTAGCCTTCCCCCACCCAGGCGTTTGTCCACCCCGCTCCCCACTGCATTCCAGGTCTGCTTGAAGATCATGCCTCCTGGCATCTCTCTCTCTTTAATGGCTTTGTTCATGCACCTACTGCCACCCCACCCCACTCCCCCCTTCACCACCTTATTTACTTCCCCAGGAAAGTTTCTCTCTCTTTCTTAGTTCATTGATAGATACATTCTATCATTTGACCTCAACTTTCCTCACGATGTTCCATTAAATTCCCCTTCCTGCAACTATCTGCCCAGCTTTGCTAGGTAAGAGGTAGTCCCCTATACACATTATGTCCAACCATCCATTTATCCTTAGTAGATATCAGCACTGCGAAAACTCAAACTCCATAGAGAGGAAAGCATTCAGTGTCTTTACTCAAGGGGAGAATTCCTCCATTGCAAAGATGTAACACCAAGAACCGTACCAAAAATGTATCACTCAGTTGTGCTGCTGCAGAAACGATGCAAAAAAGTCTGTCCATTGGTAACTAAATGACAAGGCTTCAAAAACACGGGTAGTTGAAAGGTTATCGCAGACCGCAACAAAGCCGCTGGCATGTATTTATTTGAATTTGAGCAATTTTAGTCAAACGGCAGTGGATTCTCCTGAACCAAGGGGACACCATTGTGCCAGGTTTATCCTGTTTAATTTTAATGAAATGCCCAAACACATAAACCTGCTTGGATCTGTGCTACCGAACTCTCTTCTCTCCAATCCCCTTACCCTCTCCCTCTTTCATTTGACCTCCCCCCCTTCAGTCTCAAACCCTGTCTGTGACCCGTCCTTGCCTCTTCCCCTTTGCCCTTCTGTCCATCCACTTTGGTAAACACTGCGGGGTCTTTTAGTGTGTGTGTCTCTGTTGGGGGAGAGACATGGCTAACAGTCAAGCTGTGGAACATTATATGAACCAATGGGCTGTGTGATGTTTGTTTACCTGGCTTGTCTGGGGGGGGGGGGGGGGGGGGGGGGGGGGTGTGTGTGTGTGTGTGTGTGTGTGTGTGTGTGTGTGTGTGTGTGTGTGTGTGTGTGTGTGTGTGTGTGTGTGTGTGTGTGTGTGTGTGTGTGTGCCTCTCTCATCTGGCTCGCTTTGCTGGCTGCAATGGTCTGTTGAGCTGATGGATATGCATACTGGCTAAACGCGCAGATGAAGGTAGAGAGAGGAGAGCGAGACAGGGGGAGGCTGGGTTAGAAGTTGGATGGAGTGGTGTTAGCTGGTGGAGCTCCATTTGGGCAGATCAACTCCAAGCCATTGGCCTCAGTGATTAATGGTTATGTCAGGGAGTGATGCGGAGAGGTATGGATGGAGGGAAGACTGGATGCAGGCACAGACGGAGGTATAGGGAGGGCGCAGACACTGGCCCGTCGGGCCAGATCTTTGGGTTCACTGTCTGTCTGGAACCCGGTGACCTTCACTTCCACCTTGGCTCTATGTGTTATCTATCCAAGTATTCAGTTTAAGATCGGCATTGATCATATATTCTTGATCTGTACCGTTTTTATTTTGAAGGTTTAAAGGGGACCTATTATGCTTTTCCTTATTTTCGGTCACATATATAATGATAAAATGTTGGTCTTTCATATCCGACCGTATCATTCCGACTGGTCTGAATGCTCTGTTTTCCCTACTCTCTGCAATTTTTTCTTTATATGGTCATCTGCTCCATCAGATCCACTGTGCATTTCTCCAAGCAGAGCCAATTAAACCGTGTGTTTTTATTGTGGATGTTTTTATTTTATTTTCCAACGTTTACCTGAAACCAAAAATCCCCATGTGCGAGGGTCCCCGGTGCGCTGTCCCCCCACAAGCTTGGAGCACGGCAACCAAAGTCGGAACAAACTTTTAAATGATGGTTAGGGTTAGCCTTGTAGATCTAATATGAGCGAAGATTGAGCAGCTGGATTGCTTACTTCCCGCCTCAAATTTGTTCAGAAACATCTTTTGGTGGACTGATCAGGTGAAATCCGTGAAAGTTACCCGGAATCCATGCTCCTATGCCATTGGCCCACATAACTGGTGGCCTCGGGAAGGTGGCTCCACCCACTCAAACAGAGCGTCAGGAACACAATTGATTTTGAGGTATGTTAGAATGGCTGTTGGTGTTTACAGCAAAACTCTTCAAAAAACATATTTTGAGGACCTCAGAGACCTATTTTTAACTTGTGTAAAAAGGAGCGTAATGAGTCCACTTTGATGGGAATATAAGAAAAATAAATTAATTCAGTTCTTCATTCGCCATTTATTGACATCAGACATGAGTTTTTGGCTCGCTTTCCAGATGGCTCAACCACGGCCAATTTGGGGGTAGATGTGCTCTTGTCACAATGTGAATTCTGCATGTCCTAGGCTAGGCTCAGTTACTCAAATTTTGCATGAGCAAAGGTAAAAGTAGCTTCTGCAGAAGCTATAGAGCAGGTAATGTGTTAGGGTTTTTTTTTGTGTGGATAAAATACTATCTTCAATAACTATCCACCCATCCAGAGACAGTCGATGTTTTACCCCCTGGCAGACATGGCTCATAACAATTAAAGCAAATTCATGTTTTACATCTCGTTGTACAATGCAGACGAACAAGCAAGAGCTTCCCCGTGAAAATCATTCCTTCATTTGAATTTTGTGCCTTCATCTTTTAGCCCATTTAAAACATGTGACAGCGTTTTGTCCCCATTGCCATAACAACTGGCATAGAGATGTGGCACAATTAGAGAAACAAACTCAAATTTGGGTGGCAAAGCACAAAATGATCCCATCTGTCCGTACGCCTGCTGGCTACTTTCTTTGTTCATGGGTGTTTTCCACCGAGAGACATTGAGGGATGGGGCTGGGTATCAAAATACTTTGATCGTATCCTCCAATTTGAATTGATTATATTGAATTGAACTAAACATTCTATGGTCCTACGTACCCAATTTCATCTATCTACACGCAGGCATTGGCCAATGTATATTGCCCAATGCCTGTTATTTCTTGACCTTTTTCCTCCTCTTGTCAAATGGACCCAACAATAATATGCTAAAAGCTGGTCGAAAAATTAGTAATTGTGTAATGTAATCCTCATTTCGCTGAAAAGGAGCTCCAATGTGGGCTGACGAATCAAGTCGGGGGCTACGTTTTAATCATGACTTTACACGCTTGTACAAAGGTTTACATGCTTCCGCTTCCTTCCTGTGTGTTTTTCCTCTCCGCTGAACGGTGTTGATTAGTATCTGTGGAGCGGAGCGGCTGTATCGCTGTCAGCCCATTAGCTGCAGTCAGAGCTGACGGTAAACACATCTTAATAACCTGGCCCCGATACATCGCAGCTGCGAGCGTGTGCGCACTCACACGCGTGGAGCACACTCACACAGACGCGCTTGGTTCATCGTTTTCTCTACGCGGGTATTGGCCAGATGGGCACGGGGCCTGGTAAAAAGCCCTCCATTACCGGCTGGGCTTGACCAAACCAACCCATCCCTCGGCCTGCTTACCGGGGACTTCCTGGCGCTGCGGCTGGCCCTACTGATCACATACCTATAATTTAGCCCCCGGCGCGCCTTCCACGCGGCCACGGCAAAAAGCTGGCCTCCATTGTAGGGGTCTTGTAATTGTAGTCTCGTTTAGAAAACTGCAAGTAGCAATTAGCGCGGAGTTGGCATTATCCGAGCTGGGATTGAATCCCCGCTGGGCGCAAAATGCTGTTTTAATATGGGTTTGTTTTCCCCACATGGAATTAGCTAAAGGGGTCTTTTATCATATTCACACACCCTGCTCTCTCCCGGTCAGGCTCTGTCTCACTCCCCCTGCCTTTATTCCACTATCTCTCCTCCTGCTCTTTGTGTGTCTTTGTGTGTGTCTTTGTGTGTGTCTTTGTGTGTGTGTCTTTGTGTGTGTGTCTTTGTGTGTGTGTGTGTGTGTGTGTGTGTGTGTGTGTGTGTGTGTGTGTGTGTGTGTGTGTGTGTGTGTGTGTGTGTGTGTGTGTGTGTGTGTGTGTGTGTGTGTCTTTGTGTGTGTGTGTGTGTGTGTGTGTGTGTGTGTGTGTGTGTGTGTGTGTGTGCGCGCGCGCGCCAGCCAAACTGTAATTGCCCACATTTGAACTCTTTTCCTTCCCTCTTTGTCCCCACCCATGCAGAGGCCGTGGACATCCTAAAGGAGATGAAGGACAAAGAGGTGATGATCAGCGACGCCAACGTCTCCTTGCTCTTCTACGCGCTCAACAGCGTGGCGCTCAAGGGCGACAGCGCCACCATGCGGCGCCTCCAGGACACCGTCTTCACCCTGGGCCTGGCCAAGCCCACTGCCAACCTCTGCTCCCCGCTCATCACCGCCTACCTGAACAGGTACAGGGGGCGGCGGCTCGGTATTTGCCGCTTTTTTGCACGCTCCCACACTACGCTACTACAGTCAAAGCTGGAGCTCTTTCTACACACGGAGGTGGAAGTTCACATGCGTGCTCCGACACGGAGATGTACAGGTTGACATATAAATGACTGAACACGCCCACTTTCTCTTATCCAGGAAAAGCTGTGTGTGTGTGTGTGTGTGTGTGTGTGTGTGTGTGTGTGTGTGTGTGTGTGCGTGTGCGTGCGTGCGTGCGTGCGTGCGTGCGTGCGTGCGTGCGTGCGTGCGTGCGTGCGTGCGTGCGTGCGTGCGCGCGCGCCTTCTTCCCCAGCCCCACTCCGTGATCAATAGCGTAGGTTCCATTCTCGGTCAGTAATTCAGTCAGAGAGAAGATGTGGAAATTGCTTGGTGATGTGCGAGTGTGTGGCGTTACAACCAGGCTTTGTTTTGTTTTTTTGGAGGAGGATTGGCCAGCTGCAATCCCCCCACCCTCCCTCCCGGACACGACATACACGCCCTTTATGTGCATTTCTGGGAGGGGGGGTCGGAGTGAGTGTGTGTGTGTGTGTGTGTCTAAGCGCTTGTGTGGTCAGAAAATGGCCATTAATGCTTTTAGGCTAAAATGGTAATATGCAAATGATGTAACCAAACACTAACCCCGAAGGTCAGTGGCGCGGCCCCTTTCCTTCGCCGCGATTCAGTCGTGTGTGTGTGTGTGCGTGTGTGCGCGTGTGTGCGTGTGTGCGTGCGTGCGTGCGTGCGTGCGTGCGTGCTCATGTGAGCTCCTGTTTGTCAGAAACGGCTTTTAAGTAGATCAACTCATTAGCATGTTAATTATGTACAGAGTACTAATTGCCGGATTTGCCGCAGCCATGCGGTGCACCGTTAAGAGGACCTACAATACACATGTGTGCGCGCGCGCGTGTGCACACACACACACAATGTTTACCTTCATGTCTTTGGTTATGCGCATAAAGCACTCATACAAACATACACACACATACATACATACATATTGGGAGGGTCCCCTGCTACCGGTTGGTGCGTGGCGAGTCTTGGCACAGCGCTGGGAAGGTTCCGTAGTTAATCACCGCCTCTGAGATTAACAGGCTAATTTACTCCTGGGTCGTGAACAGCGGCCAAAACATTTGCCGCCGAGCAAAAACAAACATTCACACGTCCGTCGACCGCACGGGGTTCAATAAATCAGGTGTGCCGTACAAAGAAACGCTCTCGCCGAGAACGCTCTTTCCCGGCGCGCGGTTGGCTGTGCCAACGCCTTCACGAAAACAAGCTGAAACTCCAGCGCCTGGCTCGGGTTCCCCGCGCTGAGAGGAAGGAAACGGTCGCCTGACAGCAGACAGCGGCACATGGTGGCGTCGGAAGAGGCTCCCGTGGCGGAAAGTTCCTCCATATAGTGAAGCGTCGAAACCGTCGGAAATGACGGGAACCAACGGTTTATCGACATAGCAAACCAAACCCGGCCTGTAATAATCGTTATGCGAAGCCACGTCCCGATGATGCGGCTGTGCACGCGTCCCGCCGTGACGCTCGGGTTTTTTCCCCCCAAACACTGCCGGGGATCCCCAGGGCGTTCGGCTGTACGGCCTCGCGTTTCCGGGAGCGGCAGCCCTCCGACTTCACCGCCGTGCGGGCAAAGGGCTGTTTTCGCTCCCCCCGTGTGTGTTAGAAAGACCTTCAGTGAAGTAGCCCTCATGATTAAAAAAACCAAAAAAAAAAAACCCCCTCTGGCCCGTTGTCAATTTTCTTTTTTAAAGCCAAATTTTACAAATCCAAGACAATGAACCGTGATTGCTCTTCTCTCTCCATCCTGAAGAGATGAAGCTACAGTAGCACTAAAGCCTAAAAGAAGCAGCTAGCGGCAGCTACTCTGACAAGCCCCCCTCCCTGCGCAAGGGCGGCTGCCAAAGGGAACTTGCGAGCCTCCAGTGCTCCATAATTAAACCCTCTTAAGAACCCTCTTTTTTTTGTTTTTTTTTAACGAAATGGCTTGAAAATGGCAAGGGCGTGTAACGTGCACTTGCATGCGATTGTGATTGAGTCTATTGCATAGATAATCCTCTGCATGCCAAGGTCTGAGGCAGGTTTAAGTACCACAGCACTTGACTTCTGAACGCATCTCCTTGATATCTGTTTTTAATTTTTTTATATAGTCTACTGTCGTCCGTCCCCCCCTTTCACTCCCACCACACGTCAGTCAGCCTGACTGCGTCAGCAGACATACGGGCTGTGGAGAGGGGGGGGGGGGGGGGGCTGCGGCGGCTGGAGAAATGAGGGATAGACTGAATGAGAGCGATAAAAGAGGACAAAGCCAGTGTCACTCCCGCCTTCGCCTGTCTCACTCCCGCCTTCGCCTGTCTCATCGCCGCGTCAGCGCTAATGACTTAATGAACACTTCTCTGGCAGATTAGCCCCTGACAGCCCGTCATACACACCGCCCCGTTAGCTGTGATGCCCATCCACACAGCATTGTTCGGGCTAACCCGCTACGCTAGCTGGCAGCTAGCTTGCCTCGCCGCATCTCCCCGGCGGTGATTAGCGACGTCGGATGCTAATGATTCCAACAAAGGCCAAGCTGGCAGGAGATGTAAGAGAGGAAGCAGGGGGAGACAGTGGACAGAACATGAGCGGCGCAAGAGGAGGGCTGACAGAAGAAGAGTGTTTTCAGATGGCGGAAGCACGTCGGGATCACTCCCACTCTCTGCTGTAAGCTACTTGATGTGCAGTGAGTTGAAGCAGGGCTCGGCCGGGAGGAACGTACTGCCGCCAGAGTGAGAGATAGGAAATGGCAAAATGGACTGCGTTTGTATAGCCATTTTCTAGTCTTGCGACCCCCTCAAAGCGCTTTGCGATGCATCCCTCACATTCACACACACACATTCATATACCGATGGCGGCGGCAGCCATGCAAGGCGCGCACCGGCCCGTCGGGAGCCGCGAGGGGCTCAGTGCCTTGCTCAAGGACACTTAGACGCGCCGCCGGGAGGAGCCGGGGATCGAGCCGCTCTTACCTCCGGCGCCGCCGTGGCCCCAACGCGGCGACAGAGGCGGGAGGGCGGACGGGAGAGGAACCCGTCGAAGCGAGTGGTGGTGAACCGGCGGGTGGAGGAGGACGCAGCGGCGGAGGCGCCGGCTGAGTGCGGGCAAACACCCGCTCTCACGTCGAAAACCCTCCCCGAAACCAACGCGTATCGGCGCGGGAAGCTGGGCGTGACATTCCTTGCCGCGTAAAAAACCTGCAGCTTTGGGGGTGTCATGACCGCAGACTGGTGGAACGTCAACACCGCCCCCCCCCCCCCCCCCCCCCCGCTTGATAATGGGGCTTGCAGCTGTTTGGAGATTCGGGGAGTGGGTAGATTTGAGGGAAGACAAAAAAAAAAAGGGGGGGGGGGCTTCCTTGTCTCTAATCCTTCAGGTTTCTGCGGCATGACGCGCCTGTTATTATTTCGGGGCCTAATTGGCTGGAAAGTGGCTGACATGCAAAGTTGGGGACATTAGCAGGGGCCGTACTGCAGTAAATGGAATCGCAAAGTGACAGTTAAATTGTACCCGGGGGAAATTATCCATCCCCCCACCCACCCATCGGGCATTGATGGGGGGGGGGTGAAGGGGGTGGGGGCGCGCGCACCCCCCCCCCCCTTCACCTTATTTTACCAAGAGTTTAGTTTTTCCTGAAGATGTCTCACTAGGTAGGTAGGGAGGTGGCGGCAGGCAGGCAGAGTGGATGAAGGACACGGGAGGAATCAATGTGTCAAATGTTGCTTTCACCAGCGCTGCCAACTTTGTTGTTCGTTTGTTTTTTGTTTTTTGGGGGGTTTTTTGGTGGGGGGGGGGTCAGGCGGGAACGTCTCTGGCCCGGTCGGCCACGTATACCGCTCTTCAGCACATTAAAGTAATTGAGTTACGGCAATTACGCGCGGCTCTCCTCTTTGCTCTTTTATTTTTTATTTTTTTGTTTTGTGTTCTCTCCTTTCCCGCCACACCTGCACTCCCTCCACAGTTTTTTTTTTTTTTTTTTGTTTTTTTTTGGGGGGGGGGGGTTCCCTCTCCGGACGACTTGTTCACCCGCTGTTGTGAGGCTGGACAGCCTCTCGACTGCCACTGCCAAATAATGTTGTCCCTCTCTTGGTATCAGTTAGCGCTGCCCCTCTACCCCTCCGCCCGTAATCACTCCATCTCTCCTCCACTCCGGCCTCTGAAGCACACGTCAAGGTCACTTTCCTCCTCCTCCTCTTCCTCCGGATTACTGGCATGTGCTTTGCGTTTTTTTCTTGTGTTTTTAAACCCCAGAGCCGGGCATATTTCTCTTCTTTGACCATCTAATTGATTAGAGGAGAAAGCACTTGAGAAATTATATCTGTTGATGTTCTCTCTCTCTCTCTCTCTCTCTCTCTCTCTCTCTCCCTCTCCCTTTCTCTCCCCCTCGCTGTCTCTGTTTCTCACTCAACCCTTCACTTCCTCTCTGAGTGGCTGCCCTGTCTGCTTTGACCTCTGGGTGATTGACATGGTAATTACCCAATCAGCAGATTGATGGCAGTGCTGTCACAATAGAAGGGGGATTGAAGTGGTCTCTCTCTCTCTTCTTCCTTGGTTCTTTTTCTACCCATCTATCTATCTCTCTATCTATATTGGGCAAGAAATTTATGACATGAGATGGGCAGAGGGATGGTGTGTGTGTGTGTGTGTGTGTGTGTGTGTGTGTGTGTGTGTGTGTGTGTGTGTGTGTGTGTGTGTGTGTGTGTGTGTGTGTGTGTGTGTGTGTGTGTGTGTGTGTGTGTGTGTGTGTGTGTGCACCTGCTCCTTCATTTTGTTGCCATATATCTGCAAAATGGCTCAGCAGGAGGCCAAGGTCACCGGAGGGGAGCAGGGGCTTGACAGCGTGGTATCATGGGGGGGGGTTAAATAACAAGGGGAAGAGAGAGCGATTGAGCGCGGTAGAAAGTGAGGACACAAAGGAAATGGGCTGCAGGGGTAAAGGGAGGGAAAGAAAGAAAAGGAACGCGAGGTGAAGGGTTCTGATGGGGTGAGGGCGGGGAGGAGACAGTTGAGGAAAGAGGTTCAGAGGCTAAAGATCACACCAGACACTGTCTATTATCTGAATTCACCTCTAAAAGCCTGTCCGAAAAAGTCATTAGCCCCGGTCCGGAAGGTGTGCGGAGTTCTGAGTGTTGTGTACGGTGGGGGGTTGGGGTTTGAGGAGGGTGGCTCACTCGGTCATCACAGCCGCAGCGGTGCTGTCACGGCTTGAAAGGCCTGCATTGTTGCAATGGGTCACAGCCTGTGAATGGGGAGGTACAGGGGTTAACACCCGCAACACATTCCCTGTCCTCTAATCCATGCAGTCCTACACATGGACCTGACACCTGTGTGTGTGTGTGTGTGTGTGTGTGTGTGTGTGTGTG
>NC_137202.1:20593617-20731117 GCF_960531495.2 Zeus faber
TTGAGTGTCGTGTTTCCAGAATACAAGTGCACTAATACACATGTACGTTTGTTTGGATTGTCGACCCAGCGATGTATAAAGACTATCGATTTACTATGTGCCGTGAATCCATAATCTGTGTGCATCTAAAAAGCACTTTAGTCTGGATGCCCCCCGTATGGACGATTACACCATTAGTCTTTGTACAATGCATCAGGGCATTATAGCGAAAACAGTGTATGTTCTCTTCTGTGCCTTGTTTAAAGTGTGTGTGTGTGTGTGTGTGTGCGTGCGCGTGTGTGCGTGCGTGTGTGTGTATTTCTCCCTCCGTCTAGACGCCCGGACTAAGGTCGAGGCCCGGCCGTCTCCAGTGGTACGCCGAGAAATGCATCGCAAACAGTCAGGTAAACAGCAGACCCCCATCCACAAATGGAAATGAGTGCGTGTGAGGTTGTCTATATATTTGAATGTGTGTGTCATGTGCATAGATGGAGGTGTTGGAGCAGATGGTGGACATGACCGCCAAGCTGTTTGAATGTGACCGAGATGAAATGTACAGCTACATCCTTCGTCTGTGCAGTAAGTTGCGCTGTAATTCTAACCGCCGTCCTCCTTTCTTCCCGCTACGAGGTCTTATTCCTGTGCTGTTTATTTTTGTCGGCCTCACTCTTTCTTCCTGCCTGTTAAAGGATAGGTTCCCTGTTTTCCAACTCGGGTCTTGTTAAAATGTCCCATCATTTATAACTGTTCATAGTGCTGAAAAGGTACCCCTCTGCTGCAGTTTCTCAATGTGCTTAAACACAGTCCAATGGGGCAAAGGTGTAGGCCTTGAATTGAAACGTGAAGCTCACAATATCCTCAAACCATCTATTTTATCAGGTTTTTCCCAGGAGTTTAATTGGCTCTTTTTTCACTTCCTCAAATGAGCTATTTTGGCGACATTGAGACTAGAAACAGGAAGTTGCGGCGCTTCCTACTGGAAACCTACCGTAGCCAACACTATGCAATGGATGTAGTGAAATGAATTGCGAGAAAAGTACTTTTCAATAAAATATATTACGGTTCAGAAATACACAGAGAAATGATGTGAAAAAGCCGTCGTAGTTTATTTTTAAGGTGTTGGATTGTATTTAAGCACAGCGAGAGCCTGCAGCAGAGCAGTAAGTTTGTTGATAATTAAGCGCTCCGTGAGGTTTTTCTTGCTTCTAAATTCAGTGTGCACGCTACAGTGTACGAGCGTCGGCGGATCTCTGTCCGACTGCATGTGTTGCTGAGAGTGGAGTCGGTGGAGATGTCTTTATGGAAGTGAGAGTGGGTTCAGTGTTTGGGGTAAGAAGCCCTGATTTCTCTAGTGATGACCAGAGCAGATAACCAAGGTGATTGGAGTGTTAAAGCTGATTGTCACCCTATTTTAGTCCCACACCCCGCTATGTGCGCGCGCGTGCACACACACACACACACACACACACACACACACACACACACACACACACAATACTAGTTAGTGGGTTTCCTAAATTACAGAGTAGTGTAGGGTCAGACAGCTGAGCAGATTAGTTCATTGATTGCGCTCTCAGCGTGAAGTGTATTGTCAGGAATTCCACTCTGGGGCTGTCTGTCTGTGTGCTGGCCTACTTGCGGAGTGGAATGATTGTGAAATTGAAGGTGGGATTAATGTTCCAAAACAGACACAGGGATGGCTAATGTGTTTGTTTTGTTTTTTTTGCTTTTGTTTTTTACTCTGATATTACTTTTTTTTTTTTTTTTACTGTCGGTATCGCCGATACAGAGCAGCGATCTGTATTGGGTCTGTATAGCGATCCCTTACTTTTACTGAACAGTGTAAAATTAAGTAGACTTGATCTTAGTGTTGCTCTTTGGAAACACAGGGGGTATGGCCCTGGTATTGCAGTCTTACCTGTCTTGTTGAAAAAGACCAACAGATACATATTTACATTTCCATCATTTTACTTGTGTAGAGGAGACCAATAACTGGCAGAAGGCAGAGGCCTTGTGGACTAAGATGCAAGAGGAGAACGTCATTCCCAGGGAGAGGACCCTGCGCTTGCTGGCAGACATCCTGAAGACAAATGGCCAAGAGGTGCCCTTTGAGGTGCCGGAGGTAAAATAAATAAATTGATAAAAAAAAATACCGCCTTCTAATATTTGCAATGAAGGAATATTCCTTAACATTTGAGAAGCCCTTTTTAAATGGTCCACAGCTTCAGGCCATATATACACTTATAAGTGTCGCAAAGCCTTTGTTGAGTAAAAAATGTTTTTATAAAATGTCTATTCCAAAGTCAGTATAAAGAGAAATTGTAACAGTGGTTGTCATTTTTCTCTGGTTTATATCTAGCTATATAGCTTTATCTAGTTCTCCTCCCACTGAAACGGACCCATTAAAAAAAGAAGGGGGGGAAAATGTTTTAAGTGTACCTCTTAACAACCCTTTATGAATAAATACTTACATCAGTCGCTCCAGACCACCCTATTAAGTCCCCTTTCCTTACATGTAGAGCAAATGGGATTAGAGCTCTGATCTGACGTCCAGTCAATCAGACAGGCTGGCTGGTGAGAGGAATTACAGCCTGATTGGTCTGTAATGCCCGACTAATTTATCCAGCAGCTAAATGCCACCATATGGCCGTTGCTGGAAACAGGGTGAGATCATCACAGGGCACAGAGTCATCAGACAGATGCTGTTATAGCTGTCAAGAGTGCACACCAAACAGTCCTTTGTAAGGACTCAGATCCCCATTTAATTTAATCTTTTTTTTTTAATGACTACAAAGAAATCATCCCTGCAGAGTCTTTACGTTTTGGTACAAGATCTTACTTTATACAAGTGTAATGGTCATGAGGATCTGGCCAGAAATTCTGAATAATAGAAGAGAACACTAATGTTTAAAGAACTTGGAAAAAGTGGAATAATTTACATTTTATTGTAATGATATGACAGTTATATAAATATATATATTTTATATATGATTATGTTGTGATATTATGTTAGACTGCATTCATATTATTTTCATATATTATATTAAACCTTGATATACCATTATATTATACCCTAAATGAATTAACTTAGTTGTGCTTTGCATTATTGTTATTTATTATTACTTTTTTCCTCTCCTATTTGAAACTACTTTGTTTCCTCGGTTTGCATTTGATAGGTAATATAGTAAATTTTGTGTGTGTCCGTGTATGTACGCACATGTGTTTGTGTGTGCATACTGATATTAGTATGACAAGACAGGAAGTGATTGCTGTTGCCGGGGGCAATGGACTTGGTGACCCCTGGGGCTCCAGAGTTGTCACCCCTGCTCCAGCGCGCACACACACACACACACACACACACACACACACACACACACACACACACACACACACACACACACACACACACACACACACACACACACACACACACACACACACGTGCCCCTGGGGTGCCAGTGCTAATTTGCCCCTAGCCAGTACAGCTTAACCCCCTCCCCTCTCTGCCTTAGGGGTTACTGAGCATTGGAGGACCCTGCCCTCACACACACATGCACACACACACACACACACACACACACACACACACACACACACTGGCAAATTTAATCAAATATCCTGTGCATTCAAAGAGAACGTTTTTGGAGTTTGCCTTTTATTGTCGGCAAAATCAGACCTAATATTCTGCTTTTCTTCTCCTTGCGTGCTTCACAGACCTGGTATGAAGAAAGTGCCGCCGCAGAAGAAGCCAAGCCGGCCAGGTCAGCCCCCGCCCCCAATCGTATGGACCTCGAAGTCCATCTGCTGGCGCTCTGCAGGAAGGGCAAGGCCAAAGGTGCGGTGCGACAGGGGCTCCTTGTTTTGCCTTTGGGTCTGTGGTCAAGACATATTTGGAACGGATTTAAACAATTCCAGACATTTTAGCACAATGCACTAAGTTTCAGAGCATTGATTTAATCGACTCAATCAATTTAAGCGGTAATCCATCAGATCATTTTATTTAAAAAAAAAAAGTCCCATATTGGACACTTTTTGGCTGGCACTTTATAAGAAACCAAACCATTCTTTGTGTTTGAGTTATAGATGTGCTCATCGACATGCCGTTTTCATTGTTTGTGGCGGTGTCCGCCGCATGCAAGAGGTGAAAGGCTGCCACGCTTAATTTGATAAACTTGCATCGTTAATTGTGGTCAGCGAACTTTGGATACCTATGAATATCCCCATCTCCACAAGTGTACCAATTTGTTACCACCTCATAAAGTCAGCCTCATCTGCTCATCTACTTATTTAAGTGAGAATTGTTAAATATTTCTCTCTCTCTCTTCCTCCCTGGTTCCATCCGTCTCGTCACAGAGGCCTTTGGGACGCTGAAGGACGCCGAGAACAAGGCTCAGTCTTTCAGCCCCGTGACTTACGACCACCTGATCCGGGTGCTGATGGCCGAGGGCTCCAAGGAGGAGGCCATGCTCGTCAAAGACATGTGAGAGAACTCCTGTGGTGACGCCGCAATCTCTAATTGAAACGTGTTCGTCGGGTTTGAAATCGTTTGTGATGTTTTGTATCATCCCCCACTTTTAAAACAACGATGGACAAATGTGCGAGGGGTAATGTTCAGCCAGCCAGTCGTTATCGCAAAATAAACCCAGACGGGTTAATAAGGAGGGGGTTATTCTGTGATAATGACCGGCTGGCGCTTATTACACAGCTACTTAGTGCCTGGTATATGTTAAGAGCTTCTGCCAAGATTGACAGTCAACAACAAGCTAACGCTGCAGCAGCGTGGCAAACTATTCACCTTGCACAAAGACACTGCCCTACATATGACAAACCAGGTCTTCCATTGTAGTTTTTATACATCATAACAAGGCGGCGTGAAGGGGAGGACATGAAAACGGGGGAAAACTGAGAAGTCGTTGTCCCTCGTTGCTGTTTTTTTTTTTTTTTTTTTTTTTCCCCAGCGTCTTCACGTCGGGCCGAGACCCCCGCTTCTCACTAGAAGCCGGGGGGGGGATTATACACTGATTGTGTGTTGACACACTGTGCCCTCCCGTCCCACTAGATCCGAACAGCCCTCCTCCCTAAGCCCTGAGAAAAAAACACACTCACGCACGGCGATTAATTTATTTTTTTTTCCACGGAAGCGGATGACTTTGCGGAAAAAAACCCATAAATCTTCCGCTGATTAGTAATGTATCGTGTGTTGTGTTACGGGGGGTGGTATTAGGGCTTCAGCCCCTGGGGGGCGGGGTGCAAATGGACGAACGGCATTAGAGATCTGAGCTTAGTTCCAAAGCTGAGCTATTCCCCCTTGTTTGTCTTTTTAGGTAATCCCCCATTCTCCTTTTCACTTTCCTCCTTTATCTTCCTTTTATGGCTGTTCTTATCCCAGCTGATTGTTAAAAAAAAATAAAAAGAATGACATTCATGGCAGGAATCAGGGGAAAAGGCATCAACTCTTCTGGCATCTGTAGATCAAATCTCTCGGTCTCAATTTAAGCATCAATGTCTTTTTGCCGTCATACGAATGTCCATTTTGGGACGATCCGAGCTATGCACTTGACATTGTTTGAGTCCTTCTCTGCATGAGAGAGAAGCAGAAGTTTATCTCAGGCCTGAACAAGAGCAAAAAAAATGAAGTGCGTTGGATAAATAGGAAAGTGGGTGAGGGGAAGGTTAAGATGAAGATAAATGAGAAAGTAATCGCATATAAGGTTAATGAAGATGCTGCAGGCATTAAGTGTGTGTGTGTGTGTGTGTGTGTGTGTGTGTGTTTGTGTGTGTGTGTGTGTCTGTGTGTGTCTCTCTCTCTCTCTCTCTCTCTCTCTCTCTTTGGGGGTAATCTGTACAGAATTGAGCAGCGGGGTGCTTACTGCGAGATTAAGGGATTGGGAGAGAGTGATGATGATGAGAGGAAGGGCTGACACGGATGATGACACATTCATTGGCTGAAGCAGGTGACCCCAGAGGGAGAGCGAGGGAGAGATGGGAAAGAAAAAGAAGAAAGGGAGGGAGAGAGAGGGAAAGAGCAGATGGGTGAAACGGCGACAGAGAGATATCGCCGCCGGTGATTTTTCTCCTCCAAACTGATAAGAATAATTTTGACCCCCTCCAACCCCCCCTCCGCCCCACCTAATCCTTGGCCGACCCCGCCATCCGACAGCGACCCTGTTACTGCGACAATCTCCACGGCGACCCCGTTACCGTAGCTACCGGCCGCCTCTTGGCCCCAGAGCTGCGGCCGCGATAAGGATTGGCCCTGATGCTCAATTGAGCGGGCAGATTAATCTGCTGTAATAAAAAAGAGAGGGAGCTTGATTGAGGTTTAAGTGGCGAAGAAATGAAAAAGGAGAGGGCTGGAAAGGGCAGCAGATAGGCGGACAGGGGAGGGAGGGAGGGAGGGAGGGAGGGCAGAGAGAAGGGGTGGTCAGGAAAGGGGATAGTCTTGTACAATGTAGAATGTAATTTCCCCCCTCTTAAATATATAACATTTTATTTATCAGAAATATGTAGTTATTCATATATATTATATATTTTAATACACTTTTTGAAGTATTTATTTGTGTTTGTCGTTTTTGTCACGATTTGTCTTCATTTCGGCATTTGACTCCTAATCTGTTGAAATATAAAGAAGCTGTACTAATATGAAATGGCCACTATACGTTATAAGAAACCACTGTGCCACGTTGAAGCCTGACCTGTCGAACTTTTCTACTTTCTGTCTCTCCCTCAGCGCCACGTCTCACCTGCCCAGCTTCCAGCTCAGCGAAATGGCCAACAACCTGCTCATCATCACTAACAGCAAGAGGGGCCTTTTTAATGGTAGCGCACGTGCGCAACGGCCTCGAACACAGCATTTTAGCAATCCGTGCAGGGCGATCCATCCCTCATGACCCAACTCTCTCCTCTCCCCAGACGGCCTTTCCACTCTGAAGGCCATGCTGCAGGCCAACCAGGTGCCCTCGCAGCTCGCCGTCACCCGGCTGGTCCAAACCCTTGGTAACCACGGCGACGTGGCGGGGATCCAGGAGGTGGAGTTGCTGATGAAGGGCCTGGGCCTGTCCCTCAACCTGTCCAACATGCTGTTCGTCAACAACACAGCCCTGGCACACATCCACAAGTAAGGGGAGATTTTGAAGACGAGAACTCACAGGGGTGCTGTTGCAGGGTGATCACAGTATAATCAGCACTCGGTGTTCCCAGATTGGGAAGACAGGTGCAGACCCGGAATTAACAGTGACACGTCCGTCATGGGTCCATCATGTTCTGTACGGTCCAGATTTTACTACTATCCGAAGGGCATAGAACCACAACCCATCTTAATGAGCAGATTTCAGACTTTCCCAATGAGTATTTCACTCACTGTCGTGGCAGTTCAGACTGGCGTTTTCAGGGCCCTCTGACTCAGAGACAGAGATGGGGCAAACACCAGTGTATTGTAGAGAGTGGCAAGATGTAACGAGCCGGGAGCAGATGGAAACTTGTCATGACAGAGCAACAGACGTAGAGCCACCCCTGATCCCGGACCCAGTTACCAAGACCCAAGACGGGTGTGGCTGCTTAAACCACACCACAACGGTCTTCATTATTCATGTGTTGTCGTTGATATACTGATTTGTGGGCTTTTGTCTGACCCCGTTATTACGAGGTTGGAGCTGGACCCCTCTTGTAATTGCTGGGATCTTTTTTATTTTTAGCGTTGATTTTGGAGCTGTTCCTATCCTTCATAAAAACAGTGTGTAGAGGAACACGTGGCCCCTTCCTTTGCTGCCCCCCCCCCCTTTGAATATTCGCATTGAAAAGCCAAATTCTATTCAACTGACAAAATTCTGTGTCAGGTAGAGCCCTAGAAATTATAAATAATAATGGGATGCACGCAAAAGAAACCCCCACCATATGTCTTAGCGGAGCCACTGAAAAGTTGAATTTCTCCGGAAGCCTTTATGCATAGGACAGAAGACAATGATGATGACTAAACCGTAATTATTGGATTTATATTTCATATCCTCGTGTATCTTCCACCAGCAAAAATTGGAACTACAAAAAATATTTATATTTTATTTTAGTATTTGTGGTGATGATGGTAATGACCTCAACCTACACGGTGATGTCAGCTATTTTGCTTTTACCATGCAACAAACGATTTTTTAATTACTTTTTTTTTTGTGTATTAATCGAATAAAATTCTTATTGTCGGTTAATGGTTAAACGATTAATTATTAACATCCCTAATCAGGACTAAACTGGATCCTGTTTATTGCAACCTGCAACTATAGTTATTATTATTATTATTATTTCAGTATTATTATAAGTGATGCTCCTGGCTTTGTCACAGAGTTCTCTGACCTGATCGCATTAGGAACATTGAATTTAAAAGGCGCCCATTGTGCAGTCTCTCCCATTCTGTTTGTTTTTCAATTATTCTGAATTGAATATGATCAGCAGTTCTGTGTTGCTAATCAGTATATATACAGCAGGACACACACACACACACACACACACACACGGTTTAATGGCCCGCAACCAGGCCAGCGTGTGAGTGAAACCCAGTGTGACACAATCGTCCATTAAAAGCTCACACTCACACAGACAGAGGGAGGCCGCCTGTCATGTACAAATGGCAAACACATGCTTAATAGTATTATTTATGGATTCCCCCTTAATGCAATAAAAACACACACAGAAGGAACCCCCCCCCCACCACCACCATACCACCACCAGCATCCGCTCCAACCGGCCAAACAACAAAGAACAAAGCCTGAAATATGCTGTGCATCAAACTTTCATCACCCTACTTTTCCACATTAGCCGAATTACCCGAATCGGCAGCGGAGCCGCGGCAACTTGGGGGGACAGCGGGGAGGTGAAAAATAGCTCGCCGCCCTTACGCCCGATTGGCCCTGTTGGCGCGCGGGCCTGTCAGCTTGAACCCTGACCTCTGGGAGCGCCGTGCGCTGAGCGGCTGTGACACGTGCGTCCCCGCCGGGCCTGAGTCGAGCTGACTGGCTAAGAGCCCGAGCGGCGTGGCGAGGGGAGGGCCGGAAAGCCGAGCGCCACATTTAGAGGGCCCCCCGCTGAATTATTCAGACGGCCCCAGTCGTCGCGATCAGCGCAGATATGTCCCCCCCCCACACACACATACACATACACACACACACACACTGTGTGTTAAATATTCATAACAACTGGTGGCGGAAAGGGCAGTGTAAAGTGTTATTACCGAGGCCCGGTTGCCAGATTGAGTTGTTCGAGATGTGTGGAGAATTGGTGCGCAAGCAGTGTTTGGTTCTCTCTCTCTCTCTCTCTTTCTCTCTCTCTCTCTCTGTCTCTGTCTGTGTGTGTGTGTGTGTGTGTGTCAACACACTAGCATTAAAGTGTGTGTGTGTGTGTGGTGGTATCTATAAGGAAGCTATAAGGAATTCCATGGATGCGAGCTCTTGCCTTCATCTGTCTGTTTCCTGTTCTCCCTCAATATCCCCCTTGTCCTGGCCTGTCTCTCCTCGTCCAGCGGAGACCTGGATATGGCGGTGGAGGTGTTGGAGGCCGTCTACACTGGCCCCGATCCCAGAGGAACCAGCATGGCCTTCTTGTTCAGGAAGGTGTTGGAGCAGGACAACGACAAAGCCGTGGACAAATGTAATAGGACCGGGCGAAAGCACAATCACACACACGTGAACACAGCCAGAAAGACATTGGAAACGCATATGCATCCCAAAAAGTACAACACAACTGTCGAGCTTGAACAAGACAGTAACAGTATATCCAGTATATTACACTGTGTGTGTGTGTGTCTGTGTCTGTGTGTGTGTGTCTGTGTGTGTGTGTTATTCCATTCCAGTGAGTGCCATGGCAGAGCGGCTAGCCAACCACTTTGCCTGCTACAAACCAGCCACAGACCTTTTCCTCCAGCTCCTGGACATGGACAAAGTAGAAGATGCCAAGTTTATGTTGGCGGTAAGTGTTTGTGTGTGCGCGCGCTGGTTCTAAAAGGCAGTGAGCGTGAGCCTCAAATCATAACATTGTGCTGCATCTACGCAAAATAAAAGGTTGGGTGGGACAAAACAGTGAAAAAATATCCTGATTCAGAAATCAGAGCCTCTGCACTCTGAGTGACTCTGAGCCCGGCGGGGGAGCGCGGGGGTTCTCCCCTCTGCTTCCCACGCTGCGACCCCCACACTCAGAACATTCCATGTCCCCCATGTCAAAAAGAATTCAATAACTTCTGATTTTGATTTTTGATTCTAAACGAGTTGAGTTGAATTTCGTCGCGTCGCGCGGGTAAAGGGGTCAAAATTAGGGGGTCGACCCGGGTTTCCTGGAGCCGATTTAGAACAACCCGGCAAAAGAAAGACTGAGACACTGCTTCCTGGGGCGGCCAGCGGCAGAAGTTTAAGGAGGGAAGATTGCAGGCGTCCCTGCATGCAGTGGCTCGCTTAGAAAGCTGCACTAAATGAGACGTGAGCAATAAGGAGGATGAGCGAACACAGCTGCCAAAGTGCTCAATTTGGGTTTATTGCTCAGATCCAATTTTTGATTTTTCGCTGTTCACACTGGAATCTGATATTGGCCACATTTAAAAAATAAGAATAAAAATAAAATGACGTGAACGGGTCACGGCCCTGAACTGATCCACAAAGGCAAAAGTTACAAAGTACGTCACGCGCAGCATGCTGTCGTTAGGAAGTAAACACTGGAGGTAAATGCAACGTGGTGGTCTCAAGCTCATGGTGCTTTTATTAATTTTTATTTTTTTTCGATAAGGAAATTTGGTAAAATAAATCAAAAAGAAAAACACGATGTGTGCAAATTGTGTCCGGATCGCTCCCTCACAGGGGACACACACACACAGTATTTTTAGATCCGGTGCTTTTCATAAAACCCACGCAGCTTAGGTCTATTTATCTATTTATCTATTATTTATTTTCCCTCCCTGCGCTACGCTGCCTAATGGTGGCGGGCAGCCGCGGTGCCGCGATGGGGTCGGCCGCGGTGCGCCTCCCTCTGCTCGGCGGTCCCGAAGTCGGGGCCGGAATCCCGAGTTTATTCCCAAAACACGGGGATAGGTTTTTTTGGGGGTTTTTTTTGCCGGACCCGAGTAACACTTTTATTGTAGACTTAATGAATTAATTAATTTTCCTCCGTGCCTAACGGGGGGACCCCCCGGTCCGTCAACATTCCGTGCGTTGCGACCCCGCCCGTCATAAAGGTTTTGGAACCCCTGCTCTAGAGTAATGCCAAAGTGGCATGAATTCCTATTTCACCTTTGCAAAAGATGTGACCTGCATCCAATTCAGGGCCGCACAGGGAAGCGGCCCCATTCCGAATTGAAAAGATCAGATTCCATGTGATTTGTGACGTTCGCACCGTCGTGAAAAACACAGATCTGAGTCACGTACGAGCAAAAGAAATGCAATTTGGGCCAGTTTTCCCATCAGTGGGAATGCGGCCAAATTGTTAAAGAAATATAGAAAGGTATTATGGTATGTGTTTCTTTATTGCACAGTTGTTATTTGTTGATCATAACACATTATGAGCTGTCTGTCCTGCTGTCACTGAGTGCAGAGCGACGGGCGGAGGATGAGGCAGGGATACAGGCGTCTCCTCTGTCAACAGGCTGGGAAATTGAAGTATTTAGATTCGGTAGCCGTAGACAAACAAAGACCCCGACACCATTTCACCCAAAAATGATTTGATGCATGTTTATCCGTGTTTTGTGGGTCCTCATTCATTTTGTTTCTGGCTTTTTGCTCTCGCTCTCACTTTTGTGATTCCCGAGTTTGGGCAGTCAAGTGCATGTCCACGATCATGGGGAATGGATGACGGACAGTGATCAGTACGACAAGTAACATAACCTTGATTTTGATTTTAATATAATTTATTTTTTATTTTTTTCATATTTCTGGTTAAATGGGTAAAATGTATTTCATTGTAGAGCTGCGCGCATCACACACACACACACACACACACACACACACACACACACACACACACACACACACACACACACACACAATGGACCTGTCTGTGAATAGCCCCTCCTCATGCACACAGTTTCAAAACATCATCATGCGCGGGACGTTTATAGGGTTGGGGTTCCAAAACCTGGGACCACTGTGGCACCGGTTCGAATATGACCGGTATCTACCAGACCAAATCGCAACGCAGGTTTCTTTTGCCTCATTTTGGTGCTGGACTGAACCGAAATAGGCGCCCTCCGGTGCTCCGAAACCGGCCCACGCGGCTTCGCTAACACTATGGTTTGGAGCGCGCCGCTTGAAATCCTCTGTACGATGCGCCGCCGCCGCTTTACTCTCCCGTGCGACTCGAGCCACACAGCAGCGGCGCTCGTGAGTGTCACATTATGGTGGCTTAGCCAGTCAGATGAAAGAGGCGGGTCCTAAGATTTTTGACTACCGATCACGCCCGGTTCATACAAGGGACAAAATGGGTTTAGCTCATAAAAAAAATCTCTAAAATAGCACAGATTTAGCATGCGGTCGCTATCTCGACTTTGGACACACAGGATGAAGTTGGTATTAACCTTTTCATCCAAAACCTTGGTAAGATGGACAAAAGGTTTCCCCATAATGCCGGTGTAGGCTGCGTTTTAGTGTATTTAAATCCCAATATTTGCATATGAATCGACGTACACCACATTTGGTGCATACGCATAGTTTAAAATCGTAGTACAAAGGCTCATATCTGTATGTTTGGTGTGTATGGTTTGGTAAATCATTTCCAAAATGTCCAGGACTACAGCAGTACAATATTTCAAAGCTGAACTTGAGAGGCTGTCTGCTTTTTTTTTTCCCCATCGCGTTTTGGAATTGGCCTATTCCCACTTTTCTAAAGTAGCGCCGTTCATGAATCCCAGCTCTGTGGCTTTCGGTTCATCTTGGGGGGGGCTTGAATTCGAACGGAGGCGGATTGACGGACGGGTTGAGAGAAATCTTTGCTCTCTGTTTGACCCTGCCTCCATTTTACCGTTGAACGTCTGATAAGTGCACGTGCTAATGAGTGCGGATACATGACTTACTACTACTCCTGTCTCATCACTATTTCAAGACAGATTTAAAGATTTAAAGGCCCTAACCCCTGACGCCATGTTTTCCAATCTGTGATGGGCTCCTCATTACGGGTCACAGCCTGTGATTTCGTTGGGGGGTTTGATTTCCTTCTTTTCCTGGACGTGTATAACTCCTAAAGGTCAACAACAGTGGAAATGTAGAGATGGCGACGATCCGACACCCAGCGTCTGTCTGCTCGGTACCAGCCTGAAAAACAAGTCATGTTATTGGAGATGTCTTAACTTCCCGTGAGGTAGAAAAAGTGTTTGTTGGAGTGTGGTACTTTGAGAGTGCGTCGATAAGAGCAGCGCGTTTATTGCTCACGCGTTAAAGAGAAAAAATATTGGATCGGTATCGGCAGGAGGGAAAAGGAAACCGTATCGCCGGACTGTACGGCATTCCAAAATACGCTCATAGTTTAAAGGCCATCTGTCAGGGATGCCAAAATAAAAAGCTTTTCGAAGGAAAAAAGAGAACAACCCTGCGTAGTTGTAGAAACGAAAGTTCCAGACACTTTTTTTATTTTTATTTTTTTTTTGTCTGCTTTAAATTTTAAAGCTCTCCCCGACGGAGGCTTTTTCTTTAATCGGCGAGCACAGACCCAGCCACCCTGCACCGGGTCCGATCTGTCGGGTTTTGTTATGTCCCTTGTCGCGGCCGATGCCCCCCCCCCCCCCCGAAAGCCTCTGCTTCAAGGTCAGTGACGGGTAGCCGCCCAAATCCATCCATTCCATCCCATTATGAGGCAAGCAGGTCCCAAAACTCCAGAAAAGCCTCTAACTAGCCAAGCAGACGATAATGATGAACACGGCTATCTGGAGAACAGGGGGTGAGGAGCCAGGGGAGTGTGTGTGTGTGTGTGTGTGTGTGTGTGTGTGTGTGTGTGTGTGTGTGTGTGTGTGTGTGTGTGTGTGTGTGTGTGTGTGTGTGTGTGTGTGTGTGTGTGTGTGTGTGCGCGCTTGCGTGCAGGTCTAGTCATTAATACGTGAATGGTATTGGAGACGGCGCAGTGAGGCGGGTGACTTGGCTACAACTTTGGGTGCGCTTACGTGCGTGGTAATCTGCCTTTTTTTTGGGGCGGAGGCGGGCGTCATATGGGGGAGAAAGTAGCATTCCCCAGGTGTCTGGAGCTTTTAGGCAGAGCTGTGTGCGTGGAAGTCTCCGGTTTGGGAGGGGGTCAGTCTAGCGAAAACGGAGCGCGCGAGGAGGCGAGGCAGAGTGGTGGCAAGTTGAGTGAAGTGGCGTGGTGTTCGTCTAATTGCCTGATTGTACTAAATCCATTCTGCCGCTCGCTGACTCCGGAGAGCGCCGTGTGTGTGTGTGTGTGTGTGTGTGTGTGTGTGTGTGTGTGTGTGTGTGTGTGTGTGTGTGTGTGTGTGTGTGTGTGTGTGTGTGTGTGTGTGTGTGTGTGTGTGTGTGTGTGTGTGTGTGTGTGTGTGTGTGTTAAAAGCATTGCGGGCCTCTTGCTTTTAATTCTGTAGGAGGTGGAAAAAGCAAGGAAACGCACGTTAGTGCACGACTGGCTAGTAATCTGACCTCATTGCTGCTCAGCCAAGAAGACATCGCTCTCTCTCTCTCTCTCTTTCGCTCTCTCGCTCTCTCGCTCTCTCGCTCTCTCACTCTCTCGCTCTCTCTCTCTCTCTCTCTCTCTCTCTCTCTCGCTTACTCACTCAGAGCCTGACAACCTAAATCTACTCTCCTCGCACACACTTTGAATGCGCACACGTGACCCGTAGACTCTAATGTTTGTTTTTAATCGCTTGCTTTTCATTATACATAGAGTCAATGATGCGCATACACACACACACACACACACACACACACACACACACACACACACACACACACATTCACACACACACGTCAAAATAGCAATGTGAAATGATAGATTTATGCAGTTTGAATATGGCCGTGTGATGATCATATCCTGTCGAGCGAAGATTAAGCCTCATTTGATGTTGCGTGGTTGTGTTGCGTTTTCTGAAAACTGCTTTTGTTGACACCGTTGTTCTATGCTCATTAGTGTGGGTACTGTACATCACTCTGGTACATACAGGTGACATTCCCAGTGAAACTCACGCTAACCCAGGGCTTAGCCTTAGCCCAAAAAGGGAGCGTTCATCTCCAAATTGCAGTGTCCGCGCACGTGTCATCGATGAAGGGCCGGGGCGACAAATATGTCTGTGCTTGGTCGGCCGGCCTTTAAGGCGAGAAGCCGCGAGGCCCGTCGCTCACTCTTATCTTGACCACTTCCTGTTTGTCCTTAATTGGCTAATGTCAGGAATCCATACCGCCGTATTTAGTGGCCCGTTAAGTACCAGATTTGGGCCCTTTGTGCGACTAAGTGTAGATAATTAGGCTTATTGCAGTTGAACAGGCGGCGCGGAGTTTAAATCATAAAGAAATTAGTTATGTATCTGACATGCTCATTAAGTCAGTAATTAACCTATGACACACGTGTCGGCGTCTTTGTGAACAAAGGCGTTTTTGTAGTTGTGGCTTTGTCATAAAAAGGGGGGGGGATAATAATAATTTTGGTCCAAACGTCAGCACCTAATTGGGATGTTTTCCGCTGTCTCTCGTCTCCCGCAGCGCTGCAACGCCGTGGCCGAGCAGAGAGACGTGCTGCTGTCCTACCTGTCTCGAACGGCCCAGAGACCCGGACAGGTGAGTCAAACACCGTACCTTTTTTTTTTTTAATTTCAAATCGGCAGCAGATTTAAAGTTGCAGTCGCTCAACTCGCTGGTAAAAGATGGACCTTAGGTGCCCTCGATCGGCGCTTGAACCTCGCTGCGGTGGGAAAAATCACGGCCAACCTCGCCGTATACACCGAAAAAGGAGTGTTATCGGAGAATTGTTTTTTTTTGGGGGGGTTTTTTGCGAAAACAACATTTGATGGCACCGTGATCTGACCTTACCGATACCAACGAGGAGTCGGTGCGGCGGGCTGTGTCTGGCAGACTGACTCCGCGGACGTGCCCCGAGACTCGGCTGACTCAATGTCGAGTGTGACCGGGCTTTTGCATCACGACCGGACTGGATCGCTTCTGGGTGTTTTTGACTCCCACCCCCTCCGCCGGCGCGTCCCCTCATTTAAACGCATGCTACGAGACGCAAGCAATTTACGCTAGTCAACATTGTTTTGCATCGGTATCATTTCCCATCGTTCGTGTTTGTAAAACAAGCGCCGCTCAAACACCTTCATCATATGAGCACACACACACGCGCAAGCAGATTAAGTATTCCTTTTATGTAAATATTCATTTGTGTACACTGACACACAATATGCATTGTATTGCGCGCGCGCGCACACACACGCACACGCACACAAACACCAACAAACAAAACTATTCCTCCATGTAAAATGTGTGTTTGTTTGACAGGTTGGCAAGATCAAGACGCTGATGTCCTTGATCCCTGACTTCACTGAGAAGGAGGTCCTCTACCCCTACCTGATGAAATGCTACAGTACGGCGCGCGCACACACACACACACACACACACACACACACACACACACACACACAGTGATTTATGTGGCAATTTTATACCTAATGTTTACTGATGTGCTCATTAGTAAACATATTGATATATTAGAGAGTAAATGTGCAACACTGGAACGACGCTGTAATAACACTAATAACATAACGTTGTTATAAAAACACTAATACTGTATAACAGTGCTGTAATACTGTGTAACAGTGCTGTAAATGCTGTATAACAGTTCCGTGATAAGGTTATAGGTGACGTTAGGTAGACATGTGGTTTCCTCACAGTCCACATCTGATCTCATTCTGCTATTTATTGCATCATATTTATAATTCACTGTCTTGCTGCACCCTGTGTTCATTTCTACCCGCCTCACAACTCATCACTTTCCTTCCATTTACTCATATATTTGCTGTATCCGTCCACTGGCTTTCTACCGCTCCTCTTCTACCTCTCCTCCTCTTCTACCTCCTCTCCTCTTCTACCTTTCTACCCTTCTACCTCTCCTCCTCTTCTACCTCTCCTCCTATTCTGCCCTTCTACTTCTCCTCTTCTACCTTTCTAACCTCCCAGCTCTCCTCCTCTTCTACCTTTCTGCCCTTCTACCTCTCCTTCTCTTCTACCCTTCTACCTCGCCTCTTCTACCTTTTTTACCCTTCTACCACTCCTCCTCTTCTAACTCTCCTCTTCTACCCTTCTACCTCGCCTCCTCTTCACCTCCCCTCCTCTTCTACCGCTCATCCTTCTCCTCCTCCTCTCGCATCTGTGACCTCTTCTCGATGCTCTCGCTCTTCTCCTCCCCTCGGTACCTTTCCTCGCACCGGAGGGAGGGGGCGGACATGACTTTTTAATCAGCGGCAGCTCGGCGTCCGGCTGCTGGAGGCAGGCGGACCGAGGTGTCCGTCAGGGACCCCAATTAGCGATGCCCCCTCCCCCCCCCGCCCCCCCATTCCTCTTTCTACACTTGTTCTTGTTCATTTCTTCCACCCATTTGGCTTTTCTTTTATTCCGTCCGCTCACTCGCTCTCTTGCTCGCGCTCGCTCTCTTTGTGTTCTCAAAGTGCTGCTTTGTGACACCGCTGACCTCACACTGGCATCACTTTTGTCTCCCATTTTACACACACACACACACACACAGTCTCGCTCCTTTGTTTTATATATATTTTGTATTTGTTAAAACGACAAATACCGAACATAATGTTGAACTTTGACTTTTCGGTTTTCCAGCTTTCTACCTCACATACATATTTTTTTTTTTTCCCATCCAAGTCTGTATTGGACACATTTATTTCAAAACTCATTTAAATGTTTACCTTTTTGATTGTTGTATATTTCTTCAATTTAGAGTTCATTTTTATTGTTTTTTGCCAAATCCTCATTTATGTTGCGGTCTTTGTTAAAAAAATAAAAATAAAAAGATTGTTTCTCATTAAGTTTATTATATTCTGCTGTATTTAATTGTTTGTTGCAAATTTAGTTTTTCCATCTTCAAGTTAAATTTAAGGTTTATTGTATATTGCCAACTTTTCAAGCTAATTTTATAAAGGTTTATTACATTTTACCATTTCCTTTTTTACTATTACTTTATTATTATTGCCTATTTTTTAATATGAGCATCTATGACACTGCCGTCTCCCTCTTCCTGTGTTTTCCAGGCCTGGACAATGACCTTCCATCAGGCCGGGCTCTGTTGGAGCAGATGCAGGCGGAGGCGGTTGAAGCGGACGAGCTGACGCTCAAGCGGATGGCGGTGCTCTACCGCAACGCAGGAGAGGCCGTGCCCTTCCCCGAGCCCCCCGTGAGTGACACACACACACACACACACACACACACACACACACACACACACACACACACACACACACACAGCCGAGAAAAGGTGGTTGAACTCTGACCCCCGTCGTGTCTTGAGAAGTTATTTTTCTTCGTGAGTACACGGACGCTTTCAGCGGAGACTTGTGAAAGTGGAAACACCTCCAGCATCTGTTTATTCTTCCTCCCCTCCATCCTTCCTCCTCTCCATCCTTCCTCCTCTCCCTTTCCTCCTCCCCATCCTCCCTCCTCGCCCTCCTTCCTCCTCTCCCTCTTTCCTCCTCTCCATCCTCCCTCCTCTCCCTCCTTTCTCCTCTCCATCCTCCTTCCTCTGCCTCTTTCCTCCTCTCCATCCTCCCTCCTCTCCCTCCTTTCTCCTCTCCATCCTCCCTCCTCTGCCTCTTTCCTCCTCTCCATCCTTCCTCCTTTCCATCTTTCCTCCTCATCCTCCCTCCTCTCCCTTTTTCCTCCTCTCCATCCTTCCTCCTCTCCCTCTTTCCTCCTCTCCATCCTTCCTTCTCTCCATCTTTCCTCCTCATCCTCCCTCCTCTCCCTCTTTCCTCCTCTCCATCCTTACTTCTCTTCCTTCTTTCCAGCTCTGCCTTTGCTACATTTCCTGGTCCAGTTTCGTTTGGTGGACTTCCTCCTCACTGCTCGCTAAAGCGGGTCGGCAGCCGCTCGCGCCCACGTCTCTTCGGTTTCCACCGCCCTCGGTTTTCCCCGCCGACAGAGCAGATCTGTTTCCAGACTAGTAGACGCAGTCTTTTTAAATGAGGTGCACAGCAGTCCCCTAGAGCTCTCGAGCAAGGCACCCGTGCGGCAACACGGGAGTTTGAACAGCGAGGAGACTCGAGCTTCGAGGCATTTCCCTCCCGGGGAAACGGAGAACGAATATTCAAATGCACCTACGGCCATAACGCACTTGGAAATGTAAATAAGGCTTATTTGTCCACACGCGCGCACACGCACACACACACACATACACACACAGTCCAAATCTCCTTTCCAGCACTGGCATGGTCCCAGCACTGTGTCCTCATGTGTGTTGTGTGTTTGTGGGAAGGTGATGTGAAGGAGCCTGTGTGTGTGTGTGTGTGTGTGTGTGTGTGTGTGTGTGTGTGTGTGTGTGTGTGTGTGTGCGTGTGCGCGTGCGTGTGAGTGAGACAGCGTCGCTGTGTGTGTGAGACAGCGTCACAGCGGCGGCCTCCCCTCAGCTCTGAGTGTTTGGGAGCGCAGGGGAGCGTTCCACATTTTGTTGAGCCGACGCAGCTCTATTTTTGGGCCGGAGCACGTCGACACGCGCACGTAAAGACGCGCACGGAACCTCTCAGCGCCGTCCCCTCGAGGCGGGTGGAGCAGTGAGCCCACCTACTCACCTGCACCGCACGTAGATGGATGGAGGGAGGAAGGGAGGGAGGGAGGAGGGGAGGGAGGAGAGAAGCTCCTGCATTATTCACCACATGTCAGGAAGGTAAATTAAAGGGGGTCTGACCCCCCCAGCCGTCCTCTTATCTTTCGCCCCCGATCTCTTAAGAGCCGCTTGCAGAGTTTAAAAATACCGCCGCGATCCGGCTTACCTGTCTGCATGACCAGGAATGTTTTTTGGGGGAAAAGTTCACTTTGCAGCGGAAACGGATCTGTATTAATATCGAGAGAAAAACAAACTGCCCCACATTTGTTTTATTTTTATGTTGTTTTGTTTTGTTTTTTCCTTTTAACCAAATTGCTTAATATTTCCGTATATTGGGCAATGGTGAATTGCCTCATGATGAATCTGTTAAAAATAAACACAATCATTAAAAACTATAAATAGAATATAAAAATAAATGATTATATTCTGGGTTATTATGTTTTACATTCTGAAAATATCAATAACAATTGTGTGGATTTATTAAGCATTGTAATTTAGATATAAAAATGTAGCGGACCTCATTAAATTGTCTCGTGGGTCGGATGTGGCTTGGCACCCCTGGTTCCAGAGAGTTAAAAAAAAACAAAAAAAAACTTTTCTCACCACATTCGAGTCCATTATAATCCCAACACAGATTCTAATCCCTCCCTTTCTATCCTTCCCTCCTCGTCTCCTTTCCTCTTTGGCTCGTGCGACCACCGGGAAAAAGTTTCTTCTTCTCCAAAGAGCCGGCGATAGGGATAGACCTGACGTGCTGCCAGTCTCTCCTCCCTCCCTCTCTCTCTCTCTCTCTCTCTCTCTCTCTCTCTCTCTCTCTCTCCTTCTTTCTATCGGCTCTTTATCAGCATTAATTACTACAGTAATAAGCCAGCAAACAATGAAGGGAGCAGCCTTAATCCCTCCCACCCCCACCTCCCCACCTACCTACCTTCCCCTCAAAAACAAAAAAACACACACACGCCACAACACTTGATGATCAAAACCCTGATTAATTAGCCAGGAAAACGGGGGGAGTCGGGCGAAGGGGAAAGGGGGGGAGGAACAAAGTGTGTTGGGAGTCGACCTCAAATCCCTTATTTGTGCATTAGCGGGGATTTAAAGATGAAACAAGACAACCCGAGCGGAGAGCAGCCCGGGAGGCCCCTGTTTAACACACACACACACACACACACACACACACTCAACAATAACAACAACACAGATCATTTCAACAGTTTTTGGTTTGCGATGCCAAACGTCCCTCCATCTCTTTCCAGGAGTCCTTCAAGTTCTACGCAGACAAACTGAAGCAGAGGGCCGCCAGAGCCCAGACGACGGCACAAGAATGAAACATCACCCTCCACCCATCCCTCCATCCCTCCCACCATCCCTGCCTCTCCATCCCTCCAGCCCTCCCTCTCCCTCCGTCCCTCCCTCTGTCGTTCCTCCATCCTTCCATTCATTAATTGCGGGTTGTTTTTTTTTTTTAGGTTTTTTTTTTTTATTTTTTATATGAGTTGTCTCAGTTTAAATTGTGAAGCGTACGTTGTGTAATTCCCGTCGGGTGTCGAAACACTGGGCCCGCCGCACTGCCTGACCCTGTCTGTTGATGATGTATAAAAAGTATTTATGGTAATAAACAGTGTTAGGAATCAAAAGCTGTGCGCTCGTGTGTGTTTTTGCTTTGTTGTTGGATGCGTTTCCGTCTTAAGAGGTTTTTCTTTCCGAATTTGAGGGTCGTGTGTTTTGAGATCTTGTCATAAACAAAGAAAAGTTAACGCGACGCACCTAATTTAATTGAAAATATTTAAAAAATCCCCTAAATTTAACAGTTTGTTTTTAACATTTATAACATTTGCAAAGTTTCTTCTTTTCAGAATTTTTTTGTTTTTCAGAATTTGAGAGTTATGTGATGGATGAGGAGAGTCTGTTACCGTAATACACCTCATTTAATTGCGGAAAAAAAATCAATTTAACATGATTTACAATTTGTTTAAACTTTTTTTTTTTCTTAATTATAAAGTTTTTTTTCCAAGAGGTTTATTCAAAATATGAGAGTGTCATGTGATGGGGATCTCATCATGAACATAAAAAAAATATATATGTATATATATATGCCGTAATACACCTAATCGAATCGGGGAAAAAGATAAAAATCCATTCCGTTTCACCAATGTTTATACAATTCATTTAAATATTTATATCTGCATTTGCCATGTTGCAGCATCTACTTTCGGTTTAATCTTGTGTAGCACTGTACAAGTTCCCTCTACAGATAATATTACATTTTGGGATTAATTCGGCCTCAGAAGGGCCTGGGTGTGTCTTTCCAGGATATCCCGAGAGCCCTCGATTGTGCTCGGCATTCCTCCGTCCCTCTTTGAATCAGTTCACACTGACAAATAATCACTTTAACTTGAACACCCCCAAATATCCGGCGGATCGTCCCGCTCCCGTGCGTTCTAAGCCGTGCTTGGCCCAGAGAGGCCCGGGCCCGCTTCCGTAATGCAGATTTCATTATTTTTTTTATTTTTTTTTTATTTTCCCTCTTCGCGGAGATCAAGCGGACACCGGCTTATGTCATTGTGTCAGACGGGAGCATTAGTGCACTTGTTGTTGTTCTTGTTGTCATGTTGCTCGGGGGTTTAGCTCGAGATTCATTCGAGATGGTTTCCAACCTTATTTGTGTAAAAACATAAATAATAATGGAAAAGCACGCAGCTCACTTCTTCTTTTCTCAAGAGACATCAACTATTTACCACTTGAAATGAACGAAATATTACTACGGTCATTAAAATAAGGGTTAAAATCTTTTGTGTGTGTATTCAGTTCGTATTTCTGGTTATTTTGTGGATATATCCATATCAACCTGGTCAGAGTAGGACCGCCTTCATTTTTATGTCACCAGTAAGCATCGCAATGTGTATCCTTCTGTCATAATTCGTCATTAAAATGCATCGTTTGAAATTGATAGGCTGCTGGGAGGAGAGGCTGGATCACAGTCCAACAGGTTGATTTAAGTTGATGAAATGCTTTTACTCACTGGAACCCAAAACATTCCACGGATGCATTTATCAGGCATCATAAGAAAATCAATAAAAACATTTTGCATAATCTTCACTCTTTGAAGACAACACACATATGCGCGCATGCGCACACACACACACACACACATTAAGTTCAATGCGTGTGCAGAAAGATTAAGATGGGGGGAGATTTAAAATGGTCCAAGCAAAAGCTGCAGATGGAGATGCGCCAAAGTGGAGCTCGAACCACTGCACAGCAGCACAAAAACAGGCGGCGCTCTGCTGCCATCCAGCGGCAGACAGCAGTACTGCACACACAGCTCCTGTTGGTTTGAACCACACATTGCCATTACGTGAAACTAAGTGGCTGGATTTTTTTTTTTTTGTGGATTTTTATTGCTGCTCTTATATTATTTACTACTATCGTGTTGTATCAGGAGGTCAAATTTTAGGGGGGGAAATGCTATTGCAATTATTTTTTTCTTGCAGTAGCATTTTCCCTCCACAATCACATCTCAGCATCTCAAATGTTCTTGTGCATTTTGAGAAGCATTTTATCTCTTCGCGTCACTATTTGTTCCTCATCCCAAAGCCCGATTCGCTTTACATTTAGATATATATATTTTTTTTACAACAAATTAAGCCATTATTAATATATTTATGTATAGAAACAGTAAAGGTTAACAAGGTAAGGTAAGGTCAATATTTCAAGAACTTAAAGTTCCTGCAAATATTTATTTATTTTTATTTTTTAGAGTCTATAACCGAATATATATTCAAGATACCCTTGTCACTATCAGCCAAAAAGGTTTTGTCGTTCCCAACACTTTTTTTAATGATATGTAATAATATGAAGGGAATGTCATTTTCCTTTCACAGTTAGAAATATATGTCAATCCTGTACAGTAAAAGTACAAAATATTGAAGCTGTAATTCCAAGGGGTTTCAATTCGGGGCTGGTTTATCGAGGCCATGCAGTCTCTCCACGGAAGGCCTACGTGGATGTATCACCAGAGCAATAAGATCCTTAACCAATGAATAAAAAAAAAAAGGATGTATGGATGTAGGAAGACGGGCCTCCAGTCTTCACCAGTCTTGGCTGGATTTCTGCTTGATGAACTTGAGGCACAGGAAGTAGAGCAGCATGAAGACCAGGCAGACGGCCAGCAGCACCAGGTAGCAGGACCACAGAGGGTAGTGGTTCATGTTCATCACCTCCACCACCTGGAGAGGGAGGCAGGGAGGGGGCGTGGGAGGGAGAGAGAGATCGATGGTTGTTTATTATTTATATATATTTTTTACTTCGGAAGGCGTGATCGAGGCCGTCGACCCACGTGTATGCCGTCCACGTTGATGGTGAGGTTCCCGATGGAGACGGCGTACTTGTTCCCCCTGAACTGCACCTGGAGCATACCCTCGAAGCCCCAGCGCATGAAGGAGGCGTGGGACAGCCACGACGCCACTGTGGGAGTGGAAAACACCCACCATCGTGTCACACCATCGTTAGCACATTTCTACTGCTCATTTGTTTTTGTCGTCCGTCCATCCATCCATCCATCCATCCATCCTGGATCCCTCCGTAGGCCTCACCCAGCCACATGTTCTCCAGGCTGATGACGAAGCCCCCGGTCAGGTAGAAGATGGTGAACAGGGAGTTCCCCATGAAGGCGGAGGTCTGCAGCGTGGGCAGGGCGGCGGCCACGAACAGCGCCATGGAGCGGCTGCAGTACACTATCAGCCACACCAGCAGGAAGTTGAGCAGGAAGCGATCGGGGGCCGGGTTGAGGCCGGCCAGCCAGTAGATGGGCAGGCCGTAGACCAGCGTGAACACACAATGCTCCGGCAGCTCCCCCAGGACCTGAGGGGGTGGAGGAGAGGATGGAGGGAAAACCAGAGGCTGGATGCAATAATCTTTATTTATATTTTTTTATTTCTTTTCCATTTTTTATATGTATTATTATTATTATTATTATTATTATTATTATAATTATAATTATTATTATCACCATCACCATCATCATCATCATCATCATCATCATCATTATTATTATTAATATTATTTCTACTAATGTAGGAGGACAAAAATTGCTGCACTCTGAGAATTTTTTTCAGTTTGGACTGATTTCTTTACTCTGAGACGTTTGATAAATAGACTCCTGTAGCTTTCCAAAACCAACCAAATGAGATCACGCCGACCAGTCACAACATCTAAACCAGCCACTAATATTGTGTAGCTCCAACTCATACCGCCATGACAGCTCTGGCCCGTGGAGGCATGGACTCCACAAGACCTCTGAAGGTGTCCTGTGGTATCTGGCATCAAGACGTAAGCAGCAGATCCTGTCAGTCCTGGAAGTTGTGAGGTGGGGGCCCCATGGATCGGGCTTGTTGTTCCAGCCCATCCCACAGATGCTCCATCGGATCGGACCCGAACCCATCCACATGATAAGAAATGTGATTCATCAGACCAGGCCACCTTCTTCCATGGTTTTATTGTCCAGTTCTGACGCTCACGTGTCCATTGTAGGAGCTTTGAGGGGTGGACGGGGGTCAGCATGGACCCTCTGACCGCTCCCATACGCAGCAAGCTGCCATGCACTGTGTGTTCTGACACCTTTTAATTAAAGCAGCATTCACTTTTTCACCGGTTTGTGCTACAGAAGCTCTTATGTGGGATCAAACCAGACCGTCTAGATTTCACTCCCCACGTGCATCAATGAGCCTTAAACCCCATGACCCTCTCGCCGGTTCACCGGTTGTCCTTCCTTGGACCACTTTTGGTAGGTACTAACCACTGTGTACAGGGAACACCCCACAAGACCTGTGGTTTTGGAGATGCTCTGACCCAGTCGTCGAGCGTCACAATGTGCTCCTTGTCAAAGTGGCTCAGATCCTTACGCTGCTTCCAACACATCAACTACAACAACTGACTGTTCACTTGCTGCCTCACGTATCCCTAATATAATAATAATAATAATATATAACAGTATATATATATATATATATAATATATCCCACCCCTTGACAGGTGCCATTGGAACCAATCGAGCAATGTTATTCACTTCACCTGTCACTGGTTTTAATGTTGTGGCTGATCGCCGTAGAACACAGTACAAACGGGATGGAAGTTAAATTGACGAGCTCCTCCATCGTGGAGCGGCACCGCCCCCTACCGGAGACCGTGGGTCAGGGCGCGTCACCTTGGCAAAGAAGTAGGCGGTGACCGAGTACATCCCGTCCTCCAGCTCGTGGAACAGCATGGCTCGTTCGCTGTGACCTTGGAAAAGAGATCCAGAAGTCAGCTGCAAAACATTGCCTCGGTTCGTGAGCGTTCACAAGGGCCATGAGGGTTCATTTGTAACAACGCGTATCAATAGCTGGAAAGGTTTGGGATCGACGTGTAGGTGAGAGATATGCATATTAATTATACAGGCTTTTATTTTCAGACCACGAATTTGCTCTCTTAACTATTAAAATAATATATATATTTTTTTTTTCGTGGGGGTTGGAGGGCGAGACTTTGCACGCCTACCTGTCTGCCGAGGAATCTATCTTCTGGAATCTTGGACTCTTACTCCGTGATAGCTGTTGGCTGGACTTAATCTGGCTCACTCATAAAACAAACCCGGTTCAAACTCTACGTAAGCATCTAGAGTCCAGTTCTCCATTTCTATGTTTCTCTTTTGTGTGTCGGTTGTACGGTGGAAACCTCTCATAGTGATCACGGCCTCTCCGGATGAAATTGATGACTATAAGGGGAGGATTATTATCACCTATTTCCGACCTTTTTCCCTTTTTCTTTATTTCACATGCAGTTTATACCATGTTACGCTATAATCTATATATATATATATATATATATATATATATATATATATATATATATACCATATGTACCACCTAAATGCACGGGGCCTTTTTGTTTTGTTTTATTAGGCAATGGAGGAAAATAAATACATCTAAAATAAAAATACACTTTTTTGAAATAAAAACACACTGATTTTATTTTATTTTTTTCCTGAGGAACGGGGACGCACAGCAGAGCGGAGATGGCTCCCTCTCCATTACGCATTCACGCCACTGCCCTACACCTGCCTTGTTTAATTAATTAATTAATTTATTTATTATATTAAATTTTTAATAATTATTTGAATAAAATAATGAAAATGTAAAATTGTAATGCGCGTAGTCCCATAGTTAAACTTTTTTTTCCTCCATACGTTCCAAAGACCCAAAATGAAAACTCTATGATGCCATCGTGACTCGAAAACAAAAAAGCTGTGTTCTGGATCGGGATGGTCTCACATTTGGCGATGACGTCCAGCACCACAGCGAAGGGCGTGAGCGCTCCGATCATGTAGAGCAGAGCCACGGTGTCCTGCAGGGACAGACGCTGGTGCCCCGCCCCGTAGTACAGGCAGCCCACCAGCAGGGACATGAGCAGGGCCTCAAACCCGTGGACCAGCAGCGTGACCAGGTCCCTGAAGTCGTTGTACATGTGGCGCCTGGGGAGGAAAGACGGGTAGGGGAGGGGGTTAGCGCACGCGTGTGTGTGTGTGTGTGTGTGTGTCTGTGTGTCCGTGTGTGTCCGTGTGCGCCCCTGCCTGATGAGGATGGTGAACTGGTGCAGTCTTCCAGGCAGCCGGTCTCTGTGCTGGGCGACAGTGATAACCTCCTCTCCTTTCCCTCGTCCGGGCACCTGGGAACTGGGATGGAGGTGGAGGAATAATAAAGCGTAAAAAAATGTGAAATTAATAAATGTCCCTCTCACGCTTCTTTAACAGTGGTGGAAGAAGAACCGGATCCCTAAAAGCTAAAAGCTACCTGTCGCTGTGTGTTGGCGCCGTGCTGGCTCCGCTCGCTTTCCACATGAAGTCGTCCGTGTCCCGGACCTTCTCCTTGAACTGCTGGGCCAGGACTTGGGCCCGCTCCAGACATTGGGCCTCCTTCTCCGGGCTGCGGCGGTCCACGCTGATCAGGTCCACTGAGCGCACACACACACGCACGCACACACGCACGCACGCACACACACACACACACACACACACACACACACACACACACACACACACACACACACACACACACACACACACACACACACACACACACACACAGTGAGGTGTGAAATGATATACTTAGGTTCATTCAAGTTATTTTTTCATGCATCAATATGCAGTATAGAAGTACAGTAGAGCGGTGTTATATTATGTACTAGAAATGTATTTTCCTTTTTAATGAAGTGAAATGAAATTGATCAATAAAAAACATGAATTCCTTGTTAATAAAATGTTGCCTCTGTCTTAGAAGATACACAGATAAATGATTTTTACAATTTTGTCTTTTTATCTTTCTCCTATTTCCGTCTCCTCGAACGTGTCCCTCATTTGCTCTATGTCTCGGTCTGAATCGATAACCAAAGTAGTAAGGTATTATAAAATACAATGTAATATAAGTTCAATATTTATTTTTATTTTTTCTCATGTTTTATGTATTTATTTATACTGTATAAATACTGTATATACATGTATACTTGTTATTCTTGTTTTAGTTTTTATTTTTACCGCTGTTATTGGATACTTTAAAAAAAGTATTATTATTGTTAGATTGCCTTCTATTATTATTATTATTGTTATCGTTGTTGTTGTTGTTGTTGTTGTTGTTGTTGTTGTTATTATTATTATTATCATCATTGTTTTTGTTAGATTGTCTTCTAGAATAATAACAATAATAATAATAATAATTATTATTATTATTATCAGTAGTAGTAGTACCAGTAGTAGTAGTACTACTAGTAGTAGTGCCCGTTGCCCTCTATACTGTAAAGTCGGAGGGGTTGCATTAGCGGGGGCAGGGCTGGTAGTAGCACTAGTACTAGTACTAGTAGTTGTATTAGTAGCAGTACTAGTAGTAGTGGTCAGTATGTGCCTGTTATCTAACCCCCTGTACCGTAGAAGTCAGAGGGGTTGCAGTAGTGGGGGCAGGGCTAGTATCAATAGTAAAAATAGTAGTACTAGTAGTAGTACTAATACAAATATCAGTGGTAGTAGTAGTAGTACGGCCCTCTGTACCGTAGAAGTAGGAGGGGTTGCAGTAGCGGGGTCGGGGCTGGTACTAGTAGTAGTAGTACTAGTTGTAGTGGTACTAATACAAGTATTAGTGGTAGTAGTAGTAATAGTAGCGCCCTCTGTACTGTAGAAGTCGGAGGGGTTGCAGTAGTGGGGGCAGGGCTGGTACTAGTATTAGTAGTACTAGTAGTAGTGGTACTAATAAAAGCATTAGTGGTAGCAGTAGTAGTAGCGCCCTCTGTACCGTAGAAGTCGGAGGGGTTGCAGTAGCGGGGGCAGGGCTGGCCCAGGGCGGTGAAGTACGGCACCATCTCGCGGGCGGCGCCGCAGTACACGGCCGAGCCGGCGGAGAGCAGCACCACCAGGTCGAAGAGCTGGAAGATGTCGGAGCGCGGCTGGTGCACGGACAGCAGCACCAGCCGGTTCCCCCGGGCCAGACGGGACAGCGTCAGAACCAGGGTGTGGGCCGTGAAGCTGTCCAGGCCCGACGTGGGCTCGTCCAGGATCAGGATGCCTGGCGGGGGAGGCGGGACGGCATGTAACGCCGCGTGATCAATAAAAAAAATGTTGATTTAAAGATGAATTTAAACAAATACAACGACGTAGAGATACATAAATCCCTAAAAAAATGTTGTGGCAGCTCCGCCTGCAAACACGCCACCCAAGTGGCGTTTTCGGGGCCACAGACACAGATGACGATGGGTTGTTGACACCAGTTTGTTGTAGAGAGGAGGCTCGGTGGAATGAACCAGGAGCAGATGGAACATGTCATGACAGGGCTCCTCTGCTGAGTGAGTGTGGGGATGATGGTTTTACCTGCTGCTCATTTAGACCAACCAACGAGCGACGGGTATGCAGCCTGATCCTGGGTCCACCAATTACCAAGACCCAGGACAGGTGTGGCTGCTGAACTCAGACCATCCCCACACCACAGATGTGTTTATTGCTTATTGTCAATCTTTTCTACTTTTTCTAGTCCTATTTGTTTAATATTATTATTATTTGTATTATTATTTGTATTATTATTTGTATTATTATTTGTATTATTATTTGTATTGTCTATACTGTAATTTCCCAGAAGGGTGAAAAGCATGTCTAGAGTATCTGTCTACCTGTCTGTCTGTCTGTCTCTCTGTCCGTCTGTCTATCTGTCCGTCCGTCTGTCTGCTAAGAACAGAATATTTGTTTTCCTCCCCAGACTCTTGATATAAAACAGTAAAGTGTTCTTTCTCGTCCAGTTTTCAAGGTGTTCTTGTCCAAAGATGTTTTAATTCAACTAAGTTCAAATTCAAACCAAATATAATCATAATAATTATAAATAAAATAAATGTAAATAAAATAAATATAAATATAATAAATATGAATATAATAAATATGAATATAATAAATATGAATACAGAGTCCAATCTGGAAGTCGTTCAGAGGCATTGGACAAAAATTTTTTTTTACCTTATTTTGATTTGGGCACAACTTTCTGTTTCTTTATCTAACAAGCTGCCCACCCCCTCCCTCCCTCCCTGCCTCCCTCCCTCTCACCGGGGTTCCAGAGCAGTTGCACGGCGATGCTGACTCTCCGCCTCTCGCCGCCGGACACGCCCCTGACGTAGTCGTTCCCCACCCTGGTGTGGGCGCACTGCCGCAGCCGCAGCTCGGCGATCACGTCGTCCACCTGCGGCGACGGAAAGGCTCCGTTAAAGGTGCGGTGTGAAGGGGTTAACGCCATCTGGCAGTGAGGTCGCAGGTCGCCACCAACTGAGCGCCTTTCCCCATGGCGGCGCAACATGGCCGCCACCGAGGCATCATGGCCGCCAAACACGTGAAAGGCCCTCTCTGGAGCCAGTGTTGGGTTTGTCCGTTCTGGGCTTCTATAGAAACACGGCGGTGCAGCAGGGTGGCCTCGGGCGGAAGGGGGCCCGCTCCCTATGTGGATGAAAACGGCTCATTCCAAGGTAACGCAACGATTGTTATTTTCAAGGCACTGCACCTTTAACGGTTCAATGAATTGATTTAGTTCCTTCAGATTTGGAGAACCAAAGAAGGTTTTTGAAATATAGGTTTGAAATAGATTGTCTGGAGAACAAAAACAACAAACACACCTGGCAGCCCGAGTGCAACCAAACTGGCAACCCTCCTGAGTGATGAAAAGTTTGACTCTTTTTTTTCTTTGCAGATCGGGCTCCTCGCGGGTCACTCGGTAAAAAGAGTAGATTTTACAAATCTTGGTTCGTTTGATTCGGTCGGTGGGACCCGCGGCGGGCGAGGGACGACCAGGTCAACACCGGGCTTTGAAAACGAGGGAAAATGTTCCGTCCCGGCGGCGCACAGTTCCATTCAGTTAGAAGCACATCTACAATAAAAACACACTGTCATTATTGTTTTTGTTTGGAGAAACAGGGAGCAGGGACGCACAGCAGTCAGCGGAGCGGAGGCGGGCGGCGAGAAAGGCAAAAGATTCGGGGCGTTTACGGGAAAATAAACAACCGGGAAGACGGCGGGAAAGCAGGGTAAAATACGGTGGAATTCCAGGGGAAAAACCGGGTGGGTGGACGACTACGGGGAGGACTTCCCGAACGATGAGCGACGGCCGGAGGGCTGCAGGACTCGGCTCTGGGCTGGGAATGGAATTCCCACGGTGATCGTTTCATTCTGCCACAATTTTTTTACCATCAACTCACTTTTACCATGAACCGCACCCGATCCCCTGTACCTGGGATGCCAGGGGTCGAGCGGAAAACCTGAACTCGAGGGCAATGCCTCAAATGCTTTGGTTTCATTTTGTGATGTGATTTACATGCACCAATGCCGGCAACATGCCCCAAAATCGAGTGTCCGCGTCCCTTCCATGATCCCGCCCCACCGGGTGCCGGCTCACCCTCTGGTCCCTCTGGGCCTGCGTGAAGTGCGTGGGGAGCCTCAGTTTGGCCACGAACGCCAGCGTCTCCCGGACGGTGAGGTGCGGCAGCAGCCGGTCGTCCTGCCGCACGTGGGCGATGCTCTTCCTCACCAGCTGCGGCGTGCTGGGCTTCCCGTTGATCAGGATCCGGCCGCGCCGCATCTTGCCGCCCTCGTCCCGGCACGTCACGATGTCCAGCAGCGACGTCTTCCCGCAGCCTGGGTCGAGAACGGGTCAGCGCGTGGGTGCCAGAACAGTGTGTGTGTGTGCGCGCGTGTGAGTGGGGGCGCGCATGTGTGTGTGTGTGTGTGTGTGTGGGAGCATGTGTGTGTGCGTGCGTGTGTGTGTTACCTGAGCTTCCTATGATGGCCAGCATCTGCCCGCTGTGCACCCGCAGGTTGAGGTCGTTGATGGCCGTCTGCTTGTCTCCCTTCATCTCCCACGGCATCTTGAACTCGGACAGCCGCTCGTACCAGGGGATCTGGGCCGCTGTATCCACCTGGCAACACACACACACGCACACACACACACACACACAATTATTTGGACCCACAATGTAAAGGCGGCGCCCGACACTGTTGGGATTATCTGCTCCAGCGTGTTACCTCGTAGTGCAGGTCGCTGACCTCCAGTTCATTCTCTCCTCCGCTGTAGGTGAAGTAGAGGCTGCTGTCTTCCTCCGCCGACGAGAACAGGTCCGTGGCCCCGCTCTGCTGCAGCATTGACACGCACGCATGCACGCAGGCAGGCGCACACACACACACGCACACACACACACACACACACACACACACACACACACACACACACACACACGCGCACACAAAAAACACAGGTTTCAAGACCTGTTGCATCCCATTCAAGGCATCCAAAGTTGCTGCTTAGAGTTGTACAGTTCTATGAACTAGATAAGTCTTAATGGGAATTAAAACCATTATAAAGCAAACTGGTGTATTTTCCAATTGAACATGTTCACAGTTTGTGTAGTTATACATGAATTGTGATACTGATTCTAATGAAAATGTATTCCAACTTTCCATTTCCAGAAATAATGGAATGGTTTGCAACATTTTTTTTCCTTTGGTATTCATATTTTTGCATGAAAATGAATAATAAAGGGTTTTGTTTATTTGTATTGGTATTTTTTATTTTTTTTTAAATCAGAAAATCTTTTTTTTTGCATTACTAATGATATCTTTTGTATTAGTGATGATATCTTTTGCATTGGTAATGTCATTTTTTACATAAAAAAAAAAGAAATGGTATTTTTGGGGGCATTTATAAATCCCTGCCATACGTCCACAGCTATATCCAAGCATGCTGTCATCCAAGATGCTGTCATTCACGTCAGACATGTTGCTAAATGCATGGTGAACATCTGATCTTATTGGAGAATCTTCATGGCTCAGTTGCTTAAATGATTGTGTGTGTGTGTGTGTGTGTGTGTGTGTGTGTGTGTGTGTGTGTGTGTGTGTGTGTGTGTTTATGTGTGTGTGTGTGTGTGTGTGTGTGTGTGTAAACATTTGCTGTCCAAGAATTCTTTTTTTTTTTTTTTTTGTGGGGTCCAGGGTCCATCTGAAACTCGGTCTGTACCTTGGTTCCTTCATTTCAGCGGAGAGAAAAATCAATGGACGACAGGTTGAGAAATGGTACAAAGGCAGCGAGTGGAATTTAGAATTTCGGGGGGCCGCCGTTCAGCGGCTCAAATATGCGATTTTATATACCCGTAATTTATGACGTTTGGAAGTTAGAATGAGGTGCACAAAGGCATCGAGTAAATCTTGTAATATAAACACCTCCTAAGTTGATAATTATGAGCAAAAAAGCATTAGGGGAACGATTTGGAATTTTTCGGTTATCAGGAGAACCCCCCGGTTCAGATGCGCCAGTGATTTACAGTCACAATGGATCATCTTTTCTTTATTACAAAAGTTACAAAACCATACCAAACTTATCATTTAAATCACTATTCAGTTATTATCGCTGCTGTTTGCTGTTCGTATTAATAGTTAATCCTTCCACATATCTCAAGTCCATGCATTCCACCTGCCCGAAAAGATTTTACCAATCCATTTTCCAGCCGAGAATTAAGATAAAGATCCCGACGCTTTGGAGTGAAAGACTTTTGAGCTGACTGAGAGGATTAATGTGTTTCCCTGTCAACCCCTACGAGCACATCTAAAGGAAAAACAAGCTCTAAACGCTTTATTTTGTTGGCGGGTGTCACCGAGATCGAGATCCCTCAGAGACGGGGGAACGAAATTACAAGATGAACGGCGGGATTCGGTCACGCATCTCTGAACCGCGGCCGCGTCGGTTCCATCGCGACAATCACAAACGTAATCCATTGAAGATAGCGGTAATTAAAAATGACAACGTCAAAGATAGTTTCGCCATCCAGCCACGGTCCTTCGTATTTATAACAACGTTCGTACGGATCTCAATCTCATCCCCGTCAGGGGCGCGAGGGGAGCAGGGTATTACCGGTGTGAAGAGCCTGCACGTTGGGTTCCTGTTATTTGAAAAATTTGAGACAAATAAAACATTGCGATGGAATCTTAAAAAAGCGGACGGTAACCCGGGGAAGGCCCGCTTCGGGGGCGGGGCCGTCGGTGCCAGATGGTGTCGTCGGCATCGTCTGACAGTGCTGAGTCGAGACGGGAACGTGAAGTAAATAACAACGGGCCCAGTGCGGAGCCCTGCGGAACACCTCGGCGGTTTGAGTTTGCGCCGTCGGGAACAACTGACTTCCATCTCGGGGTAAATTTTACCCGTTGTTATGTCAAATTAAAAAAATGCGAGCGATGCCACGAAAGGACGCCGTCGGAGGCAGGAGGTTGAGGATTTTCTCGCATTCAAATGGTGCAGTGCTGTAGGCCCGGCTCTGATGGTGTTGGCGGGTTCTTGTTGTCAAAGAATTCACAAATACATTTACATTTAGTCATTTGGCAGACGCTTTTATCCAAAGCGACTTACAATTGTTCAAACACCGATGGACACAGCCATCAGGAGCAATTAGGGGCAAAGTGTCTTGCTCAAGGACACTACAGCATGCTAGCAGGAGGAGCCTGGGATCGAACCAGCAACCTTTAGATGACTAGACCACCAGCTCTACCGCCTGAGCTACCATCCCCTACAATAGGAGATGAGTTGCTCTCTAAAAGGCTCTAAAAGTTTCCACAAAGGAAAAAAAAATGTAAAACACTTTATATAGAATCCATTTACTGGGCGCCCAGTTCGTTGCGTGTACCGGAGATATTCTCCACCTTTTTCATATCGAGGACCCTCAATTTGATCTGGGCCACCGGTTTCAAGGTTTGGTCTCTGGGAGCCCTTCCATACCATAGTAACAGAGATAACAGAGAGACTATGATCAAAACCGCCATTAATGTACATTCTCTAATGGCGCTCTTGTGGGAAAAAAAAAAAAATTCATCATTTCGCTGGGGGGGGCTCCCTCTGGGATCTCTCCAAGGACCCGGCCTCGAGAACCACCGGTGCGCCGTATACCATCTGACTGACCTTGTGCGCGGCGCTGTCGGTGCCCCCGAGCCCCGCGTCCATCTCTGCGTCGCCGTCCGAGTTACAGGCCAAAGTCTGCGGGAGTCGGCGGCGGGGGTCAACGTCCCACTTCAGATCCCCCCCGAGTCCCTTCCGCCTCAATCCCCCTCGCTCCGGTCGCTCTTCCCTGTCTCTGCTTCGATCCTATACGTCTTTTATCTCCCTTTGCTCTCCTCTCCCCGTGCGCCTCCGGCGCTCCGTCTCCGGTCCGACCCGCCCGCCGCGCGCTCGCAGCCCCGGGGCGTTAGGTATCTCTCCATCGCTCTTTACGGCCTTCGCTCGCACACATTATTGTTCCCTGATAACAGGGGGGAAAACCATTTGACCCCCACCGCCGCCAGTCGAGGCATGAGTTTTGCTCCCTCTTTATACAACCCCCCCGGATCAAAGTTCGCCGCGGCGACGCGGGCCGACCGGCATTCCAAAGAGCGAAAAAAAACAGGACCGGGCACGGACAGAGGGGACGGTCCTGCCGCGCTCTCGCCTCGAATCAAGCGCCTCGGCGTGACTCGATGGGTGGTTTGTCGGACGCCAAGGGGTTCGCGCGGGATTCGGCGTCGGCCTGACTCGGGAACGGACCGTATCCGCCCCTCGAACGCTGGGGATTTTATTTTTTATTTTATTGTAACGCACGGACACTTTGCGGTCGACATAGGGAAGGCGAAATGAGCAAATCCTTCTCCCCGCAGGCGGCCGGGCCGGAGGGCAGGGGCAGGGAGTCGTTCCAGTTGGTATCGGAGAAGAGGGAGGTGTGTAGGGACGACTCTGCGGTGCAGGCGCAGGCCTCCTGCAGCCTCAGCGCCAGTAAAGTCTCCTACAGCGTCAGGTAATAAGTACATGTAAATAAAGCGTTCTGGTTAAAGACGGTTATTTTGTTTAAAAATTCTTTATTTGATTTTTATTTATTTTTTTTAGCTGGCACCTTCTTGAGGAACAGCCATTCAGTGTGTTAATGTTATGTATGTGCTCCTCTATATGGTGTGCTGTTTACATGATCGGCGGCGGGGGCCACTTTTCCCAGCAAATTTGCAAACCACCCAACACAGACGACCTTATGGATTTCCACTTTAATCAAGCCTGCAATTTTTCAGTCATTCATGCTTGTTAATCATCAATCCACGGTATTAGACGCGCTTGTGTGTGTCTGTGTGTGCGTGTGTGTGTGTGTGTGTCCCGGCGCCAGTGAGCGTGTGGGTCCATGGTGGGACTTGCCCTCGTACAGGAAACGATGGACCCGTCAGATTCTCAACGACGTCTCCTTCCACGTGGACAGCGGGGAGATCCTGGGGATCCTGGGCAACTCAGGTTGGCACACACACACACACACACACACACACACGCACACACGCACACACACACACACACACACACACACAACTTCTTACACTGGTGTCAAAGTGAGGTCCGAGTCAATACACCTGGTGAGTGAGGACCCATGTTTCCGGTACGCTTCCAAATCAGAAAATTTTCACTTCGGAGGCCGGTCCTCATAAGTATAGTAAAGCAAACACACACACACAAACACTCCACCGCCCACCATGTCCATGTCCACTCTGTCCGTTCTCTAAGGGCCATTTTTTTCTATTTAAATGTATTGGGTTACTTATGGCGTGTGAGTGATGTACAGTGAGAAAGGAAACCGAGTTTTTACACAAAAAGAAAATCCACACAAATTCAAGACCGCCTGTGATGTCACTACAACGTCTAAACAAAAATACATCCGGAGGGCTGCGCGGTGACGGGAAGAGACGGTAACGGGACAGCGTCGGACAGCCCACACTTTGGTTCGATCAAACTTAACAGCACAGTTTTTCGGTCCGACCCCTGTGTGTGCGCGCGATTAGGCTCGGGGAAAACCACCCTGCTGGACGCCGTGGCGGGCCGGATCGGGAACTCCGGCGGGCTGTCGGGAGAGGTCTTCATCAACGGCCGGAAACTCAAGCAGGAGCAGTACCAGGACTGCTTCTCCTACGTGCTGCAGGTATCACGGCAGTCGAAACGGGGCACGCACGATACAGTCGATTGATGAGCAAGCACACACACACACACACACACACGCACGCGCGCACACACACACTCACGGCAGAAAGGCACTTCAGCACAATACGGTATGAACCTAGAGCAGAAAGCCTGTCAAATTGCACACACCCACACACACCCACCTACACACACACACACACACACACACACACAGACACACACACACACACACACACACACACACACACACACACACACACACACGTTTCTGTTGTAAGGTTTTATTTGGACCTTCTGCAGACAAGTGGAAAGGGTCCCACTCACCACCCTGCGATTTGTTGATATTTCCTTGCGCGTTTTAAAGTGGACCCCTCTCCGAGCAGCCCGCCGAATGCGGGGGTTTGCAGATGCACAACAACGTTGACCCACTTTTAACCCCGCACACACGCATCTCAGACACGCTCCATGTCGCCCTCTCGCTTCACCGCAATTGCCGTCCCTCTCTTCGCTATCTGACGATCAGGTTTTATCTTTGGCCTTCGGCTCGCCAACAGGCGCACCGCAGTCAGAGTGTGTGCCTGTGCTGAAGGTTACCCGTGGTGACATTAGCCACCATAAAGACAGACCGAACGGACACATGCACGTACAGGGCGCGCGCGCGCACACACACACACACACGCACACACACTAGACACTAGATTTGGTGAAAACTAGGGAAGAGGTTGGCCCAGCCCCAGTATGAAATTAACTGGAGACCCTTGATAGCCTCCTCATACACTTAATCTCTCAATAAGAGGTGCTCAAGTGTATCCAAGGCCCGAATTAAAAAACGCCGGCTTTAAACCGGCCGTGCTGCCTTTCAAATAATCTCTCTTTCCAAGCTGATAGAACCCCCCCTCCCCTCCACTCCCCTCCCGCTCCATCCCTCCCTCCCTCCCTCCCTCCCCTCCCCTCTCACTCTCCCACTCTCTCGGCCGTCTCTAAGCCTTGTCATTAACTTTGCCTGCTAAGCTCCAGATGAGGCGGTGATATGAACACCTGATATTAAAGTCATTCTGGGGAGAGGAGAGCCAGGAGCGGGGTTGGGGAGGGGGGGGGTGGGCGCGTGTTAATTGAAGCTGGCGATGGGTTCGCCGGGTTCAAGTTTACGTGCGCGCGCGCGTGTTTCACGTGTGTGGCGAGGCGGGCGCGTTAGTCGCTTTACACACATGCACATACGGATGCATGCACATTTATGTATATATTTGTACGCAATCACAGCGGTGCGGGTGGGAGCCAACACGCGTGCAAGATATTACGATCGCGTATGTGCACACAGGCCCGACACGATGCACAGGCAAACGACCGGAATGGAAATTCGAGTAGGACATCGCACCTCACCACGGGCGAGGTGCGATGTCCGGAAAGTTCTGAAAAACTTTCTCCGCCCTGCAGACGATTATCCGCGAGAGAAGATAACGGGAGGAGAAAATGAAAGTTTTCCCGCCTCGACCACGAGGTAGCTCGAAAAATAGGAAATGTGCTGCGGACCTCTGCCGTGGCGGCGCGAAAAGACAACAACAGATCTGCGCAAAGTGCGTCGCCCTTAAGCACGAGCCCGCCCACTCGTTGCACACGATGTGCGGTTTAAAAAGCTGTCCTGATGCTGCCTTTTTTTTTTTTTTGTGAATCTTTTTTTAAAATCATTTCTCTCTTTCCCTCCGTCCAGAGCGATAACCTGCTGAGCTACTTGACGGTGGAGGAGACCCTCACCTACACCGCCCAGCTGGCTCTGCGCAAACACTCGGCCGAGGGCATCAAGAAGAAGGTGACGGCCGGAGGCTCCTCTCGCTTCATAGTGGCTCTCCCTCTCGAAGCGGCCTCTGTTTATTAGGCAGCTCTGTGTAGTACTCCGTTCTAGATTTGGCCGATTGCGGCAATCGGCGGTGAGTTATTTCCGAATAACGGCCGGCGATCTCTGAATAATGACACGTTGTCACGGGCAACCGCTTCCCCGCCTGATTCTTCTCCGATACATCTCATGACGTCACAACAATTGGAAGTCTTCAACCCAACGTCCCATGCAGCAAGACGTGTGTCAATGTATTAATTCAATCAGTAAGTAATAAGCATCGCAAAACTAACCTCCTTCAGGAAGCGGCGGGGTCTTTGTCGGTCTCTTTTTCCCCTAATGACCCACTCGCACGTTATCTCTCGCTCGACGGTAGGGTTACTAAAAGACGTCTTTCCCACTGCCTCCCATCTTGGCTCTTGCCGCTCATTATCTTGGAACTCATATCGCGACCTCCGACCCCCGCTCCAGGTGTCCGCCGTGATGGCGGAGCTGAGCCTGAGCCACGTGGCCCGCAGCGTGATCGGAGGGCGCGTTTTCCCGGGGATCTCCGGGGGAGAGCGGAGGAGGGTGTCCATCGCCGGCCAGCTTCTTCAGGACCCCAGTGAGTTCCCCCGACTTGGCTGCCCCCCTATGCGCCGGCACAAAAATTGGAATATCATGTCACGTCATATAATATATTCATATAAGTTTGAGGGGAAGTATGTTATTCACCAGAAATATTAAATACAGTTGGAATACATTTGGTGTGATTTGTCCCTTCCTAAATAGTTCTGCAAGTTCAGAGTGGAGAACACAAAGTGAACTAACTCTGAATATAACAAGGAATGGACCAGGAGGTGCGAAGGAGGCTAATGAAAAGTGAGGTTATCACACCAGACTGAAATAAAATAAGCAGAGAGCCACCTGTGTGTGTATGCGTGTGTGTGTGCATGTGTGTGTGCGTACGCGCGTGCGTGCATGTGTGTGTGCGTACGCGCGTGCGTGCATGTGTGTGTGTGTGTGTATACGTGCACCTCCCAGGTGGAGTTTATCGGGCCTATAGTCCTCCAGGGAGGTTAAAGGGTCCCAATTCTCATTCAGGATTAGACTGGCCAGGCACACACGCGCGCGCACACACACACACACACACACACACACACACACACACACACACACACACACTGACAGACACAAATAGTAATAAGGAGTTTCCATTCGCTGCCTCCCCAATCAACCAGGAAATGAATTAATCTTACAATTAAAGCATCTGCTAATTCCACTCTGCTTCCATAATGTAAAGAGGCAATCTTTTAATTATCCTAATTAGAGTAATTAACCAAAAAAAGGATCTCACTTATCTTAACGAGTTAAGTTTGGTCCCTCTGAGATGCTCGGCAGGGGCCACTTAAAAAAAAACAAAAAAAAAAACACATTAAAACCTTTTCAAAGTTAATAAAAACTTCCGGGAACACTGAGAGCAAAAAAAGTTGTGAAGTGTCCGGTCCAGGCTTGTTGATGATGATGATGATGATGATGATGATGATGATGATGTCGTCATGCGGGTGAATGTCATTGCAGAGGTGCTCCTATTGGACGAGCCGACCACGGGGCTGGACAGCATGACCGCCAATCAGATCGTGGTGCTGCTGGCCGAGCTGGCCAAGAGGGACCGCATCGTCATAGTAACCATCCACCAACCGCGCTCCGAGCTCTTCAGGGTTGGTCTGAGCGGGGGTGAAGCTGTGGAAAACACTGGAAGCCCGGTCATGTCGATGGGAACAAGTAGAAATGATGGAAATGATGGATATTAAGAGTGTGTGTCTTTCTCTGCTAGGTGTTTAGCAGGATAGCCATTATGAGCCGCGGGGAGCTGGTGTTCTGTGGCCAGCCCGGGGAGATGGTGGACTTCTTCAGCAAGTGTGGTTACGAGTGCCCAGAGTACTGCAACCCCTTTGACATCTATGGCACGTGTTGGTCTTTACTTGGGTTTGATCACTATCTCCCAGGGCAAATTGTTTGTCCACGTTGATATTGTCAAAGTAGAACACTTTCCGATGTGGCTTTTCCCTTTGCTCTGCATTACACACCGTCCAATGACTTTGGCCGCGTTCTCGTTCCATGCTCCTGGGCTGGTTGACCGACAACGCCATCGGTGTGCTCCACAGTTGACTTCACTTCGGTGGACACGCGCAGCAGCGAACGGGAGGCGGCCTCGTTCATCCGCATGCAGAAAATCACCTCCGCCTACCGGGACTCGGCCGTCTACCGCAGCATGCTGGAGAAGATGGACCGCACCCTCACGCGCGAGCACAAGCCGGCCGTCCCCTTCAAGAGCAGAGAGTCGCCGAGCGGCGCGGCCAAACTGGGAGTCCTGATAAGGTCAGGCCCTCACGTAAAACCATTCCCAGCTGTGCGATGAGTACCACATGAATACATACGTAGACATATGTGGGCGTCCGTTCCCCAGGCGGACCGTGAGGAACCTGTCCAGGAACAGGATGGGCGTTCTGATGCGTCTGTCCCAGAACTTGATCTACGGCCTCTTCATCGCCTTCTTCGTCACGCGTCTAGACGGCGACGTCACCAAAGGCGCGGTGCAGGACCGCATCGGCATCATCTACCAGTCGGTGGGCGCCTCGCCCTACACCGGCATGCTCAACGCAGTCGCCCTCTGTGAGTTTAACCGACGCTGCACGGCTGCTCTAGGTGGTGGGGACTCGCAAACTATTTGTTTGCAGCCGACAAATCTTTTTAAGGACTCGGGAGTCACTCCGGAAAAAGGGGTCAAAGAGGAGCCAAGCATTTCATCACTAGTCCTAGGGAACAAGCACGTCATTTAAGTATCCAGCCATTTGGATTTTGAAACACTACTCTATGTGGGGTCTGCATGGTTATATTGCAGGTGGAAGCCTTTTAAGAAGGGTTTATCATTTACTTTTCTTGGTGAAGGTCAGCTCTAGATATGCATCATAGAGGTTTACATTTAAAAGGGCTATGAATGCTGCCCAACTGCCCACGAGCAAAACACCTAGCGGTTAATATAGCTTTCATGGACCTGAGGGTAATTCAAATCACTTACTTACGCTATCCACTGTAAAAATGGCATACAGACATTATTGGCTTCCAATGGTTGGGACTAAAATATACTTAATACTTTAAAGCAGAGTAACACCGTAGCTGCCATAGATCACTTTGTCATGTTTTAGCTCTGATCAAAAATTACTGAAAGCCATAAAACACTTTTATGAAAACTAGTGTTGGAGGTCATCAAGCCTTGAGTTTATCTCCCTCTTCAAACTCCTCCCAGGCTGAGTTCAGTGAACTCCAGCAGACCCAGTAGACCTACAGTGTCTATACTCTATACCATCCATACCAGGGGTGCCAACACTTTTTCGGCTTGCGAGCTATTTTTTTAAATGACCAGGTCAAAATGATCTACTAAATACATTTATTTATATATATACTGAGTATACTTTATACATACAATATATGTTGGCGTACCTTGCATCGCTGCATGAACCCTTTCGGCACAATACAATTAAATACGTTTCTGGTCACTACCATACTCTGATGACTTGCACTGAATGGAGTCGGCCAGGGTTGCATAGTCCGGACAGTAGCTGCTGGTAGCCAGCCTCAAGCAGGCTTCCAAATGATCATCAGTCACGGTGGAACGGTATTTGGACTTAATAATCTTAAGATTAAGATAATAATCCCCATGTGGGAAAAGGCTGACTCGCATAAATAAGTAGAGCCGAATAATGCAGTCAAGGAGGCAGCACATGTCCTCATGTTTGGGTGCTTTTCCTCTGCGAGTAAATTCCAAATCTGTCCATGAGCCCTGGACTCCAGCTGAATAAAATTGAATGAATTGAAAGTCTACCTACCTTTGCGATCTACCGGTCGATCGTGATCGACGTATTTGGCACCCGAGCTATATTATCTGTCTATAGTATAGACAGATAATATAGCTCGGGTGCCAGTATAGACTCTATACTATCTATACTATCTGTGTATACTACATAGATGTGTGTGTGTGTGTCTGTGTTTATAATGCTCGACGTGACCCATAGTAACTTAACACACATATACACAACTATAAATACAAGTAGAGAGCAGCGAGGTTGAACATTATGATCCTTTTATCTTCTCCACACTCAATTATATAAGTGGCAAGAAAACATTGATTGCATGGTTGGCGCTCGGGGCATGTCACTATGTAATACTATGTCACTATGTAATCTTATACATGGTAGTGGTGTAATTTTTTTTTTTATTATTATTTTGTCGTTTTAAAAAAGCAGGCATAACAAAGGGATTTGTAAAAAGTCAATATACTACTTATTTTACATCAAAACGGGGCATCAAGAATAAAAAAGGGCCATGACAAACCTTTACATTTGAATTTCTAAACCATTATAGTTGAATAAATGACAAAAAAAATGTTTACACAGTGGGAAAGACTGGTTGTACCTTAACTCGGTGAACTGTGCTAAAGGTAAGAGGGTCAGTGTGAGATGGCGTCTGTTCATGCCGACTTTATTTTAATATTTCTCTCAGCTTTATCTGTCTGTCGACTGTTACCGGGCAGAGCGGGGTGACAGTCACCAGTCAGCTGCGGGACTGATATCCACTGCAACACTTTTATCCTTCTCCGCCGCGGTTATTACCCCATACGAGGGTGACGATAAGCACTCCGCTAAGTGTGTCTCACGCTGATGTGCACCACCCGTTAAAATGGTTGGTTGTATAACATCACAGATTGATAATCATACTATTACAGTGATAATACAATAATCGGGCCTAAACACAGACCAGGTTTAGGTCTTCGGGGTGAGCATACCAGGTCTCGTTTTAAAATGGATCCTCAACACGTCAAAGGTCTAAATGACAGTGTCTGATCAAAGCAGAGGATAATCTCTCTTCGGGACGATATGAAAGGCAAAGAGCTTTGAATTTATTATTGAGGTTTTTCCCACACCTTGCAGCACAGGAGGGACTCTTGTCATTTCTTTATTTCCTCCCTCCCTCCAGTCACAGCGATGCGGGCCATCGGCGACCAGGAGAGCCAGGACGGCCTGTACAGCAAGTGGCAGATGTTCCTGGCCTACGTCTTCCACATCCTTCCCTTCAGCATCATCAGCGTCTTCATTTTCACCTCCTTCCTTTACTGGTGCGCATGGCAGCGATGGGCGCCCGGCCCGGCGTGTCCGTCTGAACGGCTCGTTCTCAACACTCGTTATTTCCTCCTGCTTTTTCCTGCTTTCTTTCTCCGCGCAGGGCCGTCGGCATGCATCCGGACACCGTGCGCTTCCTGTGCTTCTCCGCCGTGGTCCTGGTGCCCCACATCATCGGTCAGTCACCGAAATACGAAAGATGTTGTACGGACGACAGCCCGGCGCGTTCGGAACAACTCGGTGGGCTCTTCTTTTTGTTCCCCTTCTCTTTCCTTCCTTCTTTCCTTCAGGCGAGTTGCTGACGGTGGTGTTGCTGGGCGTGGTCCAGGACCCCAACATGGTCAACAGCGGTGTGGCCCTGCTCAACATCGCCGGGATCGTGGTGGGCTCCGGCTTCCTCAGGTAAGACGCCGCACGTGTTGCTCTTTTCACTTTTTCAAATGTACATTCTGTCGTTGTGAACTTTCCATACCTCGGCCCTTCCGCTCGGTGAACCGCTGGGCACCCGTCTCGCCCCTCCTCCATCTCTTTCCCGTCCTCTTCCCTCTTGTTTCTCTGCCGTGCAGAAGCACTCAGCAGATGCCCGAGGTCTTCCAGTGGCTCAGCTACCTGACGTTCCAGAAGTACAGCTGCGAGCTGCTCATTGTTACCGAGTTCCACGGACTCAACTTCACCTGCGGTAAGTTCTCGTCCGCCACGTGGCGACGCCGTCTGCTGGCGTCGTGTACGGTATGTATATTCGGGAATTACTCGTGCGGCTTCTGGTATCTATTCAAAGGAAACTTTATAGTCCATTTTGTGGTTTTGAAACCATTGCACAAATACCATTTTTATCTTTCCTATGTCTCTCCTAAACTTTGTGCGATGCCCTAGTGGCACCAATGTGATCCATTACTTTTACTGCATGATATGGACTAAGACCATTTGTTTGGGCTCGTTACAATAGACATGTCATTAATTGTTCCCATGAGACATACATGACATACTTGTGTCGGAAGGAAGAATACGAAGAGAAAGGAAAAAGTAAAGATATTGATCAATGGACGACTCTCCAGCCTTGGTTCCCTCCGTGTCATCTCGTCCCAGGCAGCTCCAGTGGGTTGCCGGGGGCCTGCCTGCTCACCCAGGGCGGTCAGATCATCGAGCAGGGCTACCCCGGCGCCCTGTCCCGCTACACGCTGGACTTCGTTCTCCTCTACGCCTTCCTCCCCGCACTCCTGCTGCTGGGCGTGGTCAGCTTCAAGATCCGAGACCGGGTCGTACGCCACTAGGACGGGAGGGCGAACGAGGGCGATTCATTCAGTACGGAAAGCTTCAGTGAATTTGTGTTGCACCCAACAAATATTCAGCTTTTTTTATCCCAGTGTTTTAATATTCTGGTCCACGTTCCTTGTGATGAACAAAACTTGTGTTGGAATACTATGTACAGTCTATGGTTGCTTTAGAAATAATAAAGACAATTTGTTTAAAATAAATACCTATGTTTATTTTTCTAGAGTACTTTTGATATTCAATATACAAATCGATCGAAGTGCTACAACGTAAATCCCAAACTATTGAGTAAAAATAATTGATTTAGCCGATGACAAATAAATAGGACTGTGTGTGTGTGTGTGTGTGTGTGTGTGTGTGTGTGTGTGTGTGTGTGAGGTATATCTAGGTCTCCAGTTCCAGTGCTTTCCACGACTTAGCCGCATTTCTCTTGTACTGCTCCAGCTCCTGTGAGTGAGAGAAGGGAAGGACAGAATGAGGAAATGCTCTCAGAGTTCAGGGAATCTCAGGTTCCAGTACATCAGAGCCGCCACGAGGCCAGCTTTAAAGTCGTAAAACACCCGGGCTTTAATCTGTGTCATTCTTATCTCCTATATCTGAAGCAGCCGTAGGACTAGAACCATAAAAAAAAAAAAAAGCAAAAAAAAAAGCATATCTCTCATGTATCAGAGGCCACATGTATATGTATGTGACAAATAATCTCTTGAACTTGAACTTGAACTTGAACGTGGGCAAATATCAACGGTGCTAATGCCGCCGGGATTTCACTTCAGATCCTGTGTAGTGTGTATTATTGTACTGAACCACAGACCTCTCGACTGAAACAAGCGATCGTCATCGCAAACCAATTTACATTTACAAGTGCTGGTTACTTCTGTAAATTCTATAAAAACCTTCGCCGCACCAATTGCCCGCCGGAGCGACCAATGACAAGCCAGGGCGAGCGGCGTCAGGTTCAAGATTCAAGATTTTTGTTTGTCACATACATATACATACTTTCATACATATATGCAGTGAAATGTAATTATGTAAAGGTGACATGTCCGCCGGCGATAGCGTGACGGGAGCGTGTGCGATAGGAGGAGGCTACTGGGGTTCAAGTGCGGCAGTGGCAGACAGACAAAACAAAGTCACGGCCGTAAGGCGTGTCCCGGCCCTCTATTCAGAGCACGGCGGGGACTTTACTGCACTGAGGCTGCTGGAGGGCAAAGGGTTACTCTGGAGCATTGCCCTTGACTTCAAGATAATACCAGAACTAGAAGGTTCTCCAAGGCCATTCAAAGGTCCAACATCGCATTACGCACACAGAGTTCCGCAGGAGAACAGTTCATTAAACTACATGTGATGACGAAGATGATATTGGAACTTTATGCAAAATGCTGGTTCATTAAATCTGAGAAACAATACACAGTCCATTAAGTCAGGTCAGTTTTAAACAAATTACCTGGTGCTAACCCTAGTTTAAAAAAAAAAAAAACACAGTATTTCTTTTCCACACGAGACTATATTTTTTTTTAGTAAAGAAAGTGTGTTAAAAGTATATTCCTCGCCATTTTTTGTGAATATACTTGAGGTGTATTTCTGGTACTTGATTATTTTTGTTTACTCATTTAAGGTACAGCATTAATATACTAGTCATTCATGTGCTGTAAGTGTAGTGAAATTATAAATGTCCCAAGGTATAATTATTAAAAATGTGCATAACATGACATTCAAGCTTAAAATGTATTTAAAAAATTGTAAATGTTAATCATTATTTCTGTATTATTAAATTTTTTTTAAATACACTTAACACGATATGACTCAAAATACACTATGAAATATTTTCAAAGTGTATTTTACATGGTATTATAAACAAGTTTATTTTTCAGCTGTACTTTTGTATACTTCTTAAAAGTGTACTATTTATAAATTAAGTATATTTATCATAATCGTCTGTTACTGCATATTTATTTTGGTTGAATTGAAGTCGGCCCACTGCCTTCAAAAAGTTCATTTTCACCAAGTGACATCAAGACTTGCATTTCATTTTGACAGCAATCTGAATCACTGCCTATTCCTGTGAGCGACTTCAATCTCCAGCTACTTCCTGTTTCCGCCAGGTTTGGCGAGTGACGTCTGGATGCCGTGAGTGGGGACGGTATTTAAAAAAAAATAAAAATGGGGTCGGGCGGAGCGCATCGCTACCTGGTCTTTCTGGGCCCTCATGGCATCGATCTGCGGCTCACCGTACTGAGGGTCCGTGGCCGGGTCCTTCAGCTCCCTGTGCTCGCTGGTGCTCTGGAGAGAGAGTGAGAGACCGGAGAGGGGAACAATGGCCGCTGTGCTCGCGGATCCAAAATGTGTACTGGACTGGATATGGCCTTTTCTTTGTATATTAAGGATTGTGTTTTAACTACCTCCGCAGGGAACGCGCTCTCATACACTTTTTTCCAAAGGTCGAGTGGGTTTCGGGCACGCAAGGAACCAATGTCCACATCGGTGGTAGGAGGGGAACCTAGTGAGAGGAACATCAGCCGGTCAACACATACTGTACTCAAACACACTGCTGCATATTGTAACAGTGCTGTTATAACACTGCAGACACGTAATACATTCGTAAAAACATAGTAATTTATACCTACTCATTCTTTGTTTTCCATACTAGTGTGTCTTTTTAGTGTTTTTTTAGACTGTTAAGCTTTCTTATGCTAATTCAATATATAACAATACTTACAAAGATGAATTCCTTGTGTACTAAAATATACTTGAATGAATCAACAGTTTCAAGATTCAAGAGGTCATTTGTCACATACATATAGATACAGTCATACATATATGCAGTGGAATGTCATGACACTCTGTGATCACATGTGTTTATATCATCGTACATCAGCTGATTATCATTCAGGTCAACACCAGAACTGACTGCAGCTGACATGAATTCCAATGGAACATATGACCAAGCATGTTTGTGTTGCAGGAGGAAAGAGGGGTGGGGTTGAACTTTGACCCTTTTCCAGGATCCTCCACCTGCAGTAACCTCCAGGATCCTCCACCTGCAGTAACCTCCAGGATCCTCCACCTGCAGTAACCTCCAGGATCCTCTACCCGCAGCAACCGCCAGGATCCTCCACCTGCAGTAACCGGTTTTGGACACAGAGCGGCGCTGCACTCACCGATCTGGCTGAAGGAGTCTGTGCCCGCCCGGATGACCAGAGGCTTGGTGGGGTCGAGGGACACCGACGTCCTGTTCCAGCGCCCAGGAAATGTCGCACGACAGAACAAATTCACAGAACGGAGATCAGACGGTTTGAGTTTGGAAAAAAAACAAAAAACATTTCTGTTCGGTACAAGATTCAAGATCTTTCCAAGTTAAGTGAATACTGTGTTAGCCGTTGAAGGCAGCGATGGAGGTACAGCTCCTTGCCTCACCCTCTGTCCAGGCCAAAGGCCAAGTGGGAGAAGAAGCTCTTGGTTTTGGACATCAGGTTCTCTGACTTGATGCTTGTGAACTGTTGAGAAAAATGCGAAACGCTTCACCACTCAAACCATCCGCTGATAGAAAGGACCGTTTGTACATTTCAATCACACACCGGGTAAAGTCAAAATATGCTGCTGTGTAAAAAGGCACTTACTACTAGAGAAGCTGCATAGTAGTGGGAAACAAAGCGCAGCGTCTTACTGACCACTTTCCTCATCTCAGACTCCAACTCCTAGGGGCATCCATGGGTATCAAACACAAGTATTGTACTGTAACATCGGGTACCCCCTCAGTTACTATGTCTGTGTTGGAAAGTGCAGTTTACCTGAAACAGGTCGTATTTGCTGCCAATGATGAGCAGAGGAACGGGAAAGGGGCTGAGCAGCTCTCTGTCCTGGTGGTGGAGTCGTTCGTGATGAGATCAAGTTTAATTCCACGACTGAGCTTGGAAGGCCGTTTGTGTACATATCCATAGTATATATCAGAATATATTTTTGCACCTCTGTCTCAATAAACAACAGATGGCGTGTGTATATATATTGGTTCTCACAGGGTAATCTTTGGGCAGGACACGCTCTGCTGCCTCCTGCAGAGAGGCCTGCTGCTTGGCTCCAGCCCCGTGCTTGGCTGTTCTCTGGGGGGAACAGGCCTTCTCCAGCCTGGACTGTACTGCCCCCAGCAGCCTCTCCATGGTGGTCCACAGCTCGTTGGGCCTGGACAGATCGAGGACCAGGATGACCGACAGAGACCTGGCAGAAAGCGGAGAGCGGATTTGTTGTAGGAGTATGATGAATGGCATGAATACCATCGTGAAGATGGAATTGAGATTGAATACAAACACGGCAGATCTACAGAGTGTGTAGTTGTCCCGTACCTGACGTTGAGAGGAGTGATTGGGATCTGTGTCAGGTCTGACAGGGAGGTGCCTCCTCCAAGCTCCCACAGGTGGGCGATGTCTTTAGGCTGTGGATGGAAACCGCGGGGCTTTAACTTGCGTTCTGACGGCAACATACCCCGTTCAACTCATACACAAAGAGGCCAAAGCACAACATTTTTCAGCCACTCAAGCATTTGTCCTCACCGTGTTGTGTCCTCGGGCCCTTCTGCCAAAAGTGTACTCCAGAGCGAGAGTCGGCTTTGTCATTTCATCTCTGGTGTAGAACAAACATCAAAATTATTTCTGTGCACACGCGTGGGCGTAGATGTGTGTTGTACGCAGACTGAACGCGCTTCATCCCGAGTGCACACTAAAGAACTTTCACTGAAATTCGCTAGGATTTGCTAAAACACACTTTGAAGATCTTAAGAGAATCATAAGGAAATCTCTTGTTTTAAAGGATTGTTAAACATGACTCTCGTGATTCGAGGCAGTCAGAAACTGTTGTGATCGGTCCAGAACGAGTCTAGGACTCTTGTTTGAACATCAGGTTGCTTTGATAATATCCTAAGTCATAAGTCTCAGCTCCTATAGTGTGCTCTAGAATCCAGAGATGCGTGATCTAGTATGACAACAGACAAACCTAATCCCATAGTGTGTGCACTGCTAGGGATTGAAAAAATAAATCGTCAAAGTAAATGTTTGACGTCTGTCTTTTTGTGTATCCCTGCTGATAATCGTGTGGTTTTAGGCGACAGGACAGGGACAATATTAACAGTGGTGATGAAGGTTTAATGTGGAAAAACAAAGTGACACACTCTCTCACCTGTCGAGGCATCTGAGAAGAATAGAGGTTTTGCCCTGAAAGAGAAGTCCGCTTCTGTTAAGAGTCCAAGAAATATGCATAATAAGTGTTTTACAGGTGGTAGGGTGTGAAGCATACCCCGGTCTTGCTCCCCAGGAGGAGTACGTTCCTCTCGCCGGCCGCTTCTCTCTCCTCCTCCCCGCTCCCACTCTCCCGTCCCTTCACCTCGCTTGCCGCCTGCTCCCACAGCGTGTCTGTGCTGAAACACGAGACAAAAACAATAAGTTGTGTGTTTTGATGGCAACTCGCATGGTCATACGCAGCAAGCTGCCATGAATGCCACCTTTCTATCATAGCACCATTCACTTTTTCACCAATTTCTGCTACAGTAGTTCTTCTGTGGGATCGAACCAGACGGGCTAGACTTCACTCCCCACGTGCAGTAATCAGCCTTGGGCCCCCATGACCCTGTCGCCGGTTCACCGGTTGTCCTTCCTTGGACCACTTTTGGTAGGTGCTAACCACTGTGTACAGGGAACACCCCACAAGACCTGTGGTTTTGGAGATGCTCTGACCCAGTCGTCTAGCATCACAATGTGCTCCTTGTCAAAGTGGCTCAGATCCTTGCGCTGCTTCCAACACATCAACTTCAACAACTGACTCTTCACTTGCTGCCTCATATATCCCCAATATAATAATAATATATAACAGTATATATATAATAATAATAATATATACCACCCCTTGACAGGTGCCATTGAAACCAGATGATCCATGTTATTCACTTCACCTGTCACTTGTTTCAATGTTGTGGCTGATCGGTATATACTAGTACTTGTAAAAGTAACTCTTAAAGAATATCTTGCATGACTTAACACTCATTAATATTGCACTGGGATCGACACTGGAAGGCCTTTAACCCACAGTGGGGCCATTAGAACAGCGATCTGCTCTACTCAATATACATTCTAATCATCTCATGTTCGTCTACATACTTTAACTTTAAATGAGCTAGCACATTTCCTATCCATCACAAATCCGTTTTCTGCCCAATATGCTACCAAAGCCGTTCCGTTTGGTGTTGTTGTTTTTTCCTGATGATGAGATCATAGATTTATAGATCATAGGTTCAGATTTTACCTTATTTTTGGCATATCGCGTCGCGCGAACGCCCGCGGCAGAATCAAAACAAACGTCGCCAAAGTAACGGCGCGTTCTGATTACGTCATCGCGTCACTGCTGCCAGAGGATTATGGGAAACTGAGTCCTCTGGGGGAGAGCGTCGAATTCCACGCCAATAAGTCAGGAGAAAGGAAAATAAATCCCAATAATTGCTGGCACTCACAAACACATGAATTAACTATTCAGCACACACCGGTACGCACACGCGGACACACACACACACACACACGTGGACACACTATCATGGGGCATTTCTGCAAAGAGTCAGGGGTCACTGAAGCAAAACACTGGGAGAACAAGTTCATCTTCGACTCACAAACTGAAAATTACTGAGGACTAAATTGAAGGCAAAAACACAAGAAAAACATCTTGAATGTGACTGGTGTACACATGGCATTCGACCAAAATACACAATTTTCGCTGAACTAAATGATTCTGGAGGGAATTCCATTCACAACTCGAGGCAAAAGACACCGGAGGCGGATCAAAGAAACCCAAGTCCGAAAACTGAACTGTTCTCTCTTTTTTTTTTTACTAAGTGACTCGTCGAGAACCGAATCTCAATTACTGAGTTGAAGCTTCCATCGCTACTTAACCTCGCCACGTTCATAGGTGCGTTTTGAAGACAGACATAGGAATTTATCAGACTGCCGGGTTGACGTGATATCTTCGGAGTCCACGTCAGACGGACCAGAGATACAGAAAGGATCAATTACATGAACGTGTGCGGTAGAAGAAACCACATGACAACGATAACAATAAAACCAAAAGCTACTACAAAGACAAGTAATTTCAGTTTAATAATTTAATAAGGGCATAGGAGACACCCTGGACCGCACCCACAAAGACAAAAGAAAAAGACAAAAAACCCTCAACATAATATGCACATTTTTAAAACAAATAAATTGTCACAGCAGAAAATAACAGCTGATGTACAGAATAATATGCAGGCTTTCTCCTCATCTTGAATTGTTGCTGATAAAAGGCAATGTTCATGCAATCCAAAGAGACATGTTTATTTTTCTTTTTTGTCGGTGTATCCTTTGTATTGGCGATGGCGATGAAACGTTCATGGTGCGTCTGTCACTTTGTGACGAGATGGTGCGGCGCTCCATCATGACTTCCTCCTCGGCTGGTCGCAGTACGGCACGTTTTCCAGGAGAAGGCTTTCTCTGGGTCTGAGCCCTGGGAAAGAAACATTTTGTCTTTAGGAAGGAAGCGAATGAGACACATTTTACTATGTCACACCGTAATGTTGTCACAACGCCAGGTCAATGTTTATTTATCCCTTTTTTTTTTGGCATCGGCTATAAAATACTGTAGGTTATTGTCCCTTTGAGATGTAGTGTGGGGATATCGATTCTAGGACTTCTGCAACATGACCACCGTTTGCCTTTTCATACACAGTGAAGGAACACATCGGAGGAATAGTCACAAGAAGAGTTACACACGGAGCTTATCTTCTCCGACGTGCTCCGCTTGTATGACGGAGCCCCGCAGGACGGCTTCCACGTTAGAGCCGAATTTCATCATCTGGAAACAAACACCAAAAAAAACAAAAAAAAAACAACAACTGTTTTTCAAGATGCAATTATACTCAACCACGGCATCTGATTGAGCCACATGTCAGCCTCGTGACGTGACACCTGGATAATACTGTACCTGACTTATGTTTTCTTCTGAGGTTTCATTTTTGTTTTTGCGGAACTCTTCGTTGATCTTCGACCTCGCAGCTTCAAAACAGTGAAGATAGATGTAAGTACATTTCGACTAGGAATTGGAATCCCAGTGATGGTGCTGACACCCAGCAGTGTAAAGGTACCTGTCAGTGCTCTGTTGTCATCTTTGAACACAGCCAGCCTGGTTCTGTGCAACGCTTTAAACAAGCTCAAGACCTGCTTGGAGACAGTTTGCGGACAGCCGCCGTCAGCGTACATTAGTATATGCGCACACTTAAGCATATTCAGTTCCAGACTTTTGACCTTTATTCCACTACCTTCCAAAAGAAAATATCGGTACTCTTTACTCTAGTACATTTCTAACACAGTCATGTTTATAGTTATATACGTATATATACATATTGGGGCTGGGCATTGGTACTCAATACCCAGGTAGGTAGGTATTGACCGAAGTAGTATTGAAACTTGTCCAGTCAAACAACAACTGTATTCGATCCTTTTTGTACCCAGATCTAGAAAAAAAAAAAAGGACTATTTGTATGGTTTTTCTCGCAGCCAATCACCGCAAGCCTCCTTCGATTTTTAACCGGACGTTTGATTGGCTACCTACCTCAGCAGCTACGAGCCAGCCAATCACCGCAGGCATTCTTTGATTTAACGCGACCTGTGATTGGCTCACTACCGCAGCAGCAGCTAGAGCGAGTCTATTAGGGGATAGGTTGACCGGTTTTTTTTTTTTTTATAAGTCTGTCTTGCAACAACAGTCAGGTGTCAATAAGCACGGTGAAAGAGGCTTTCCCCACTATAATCTCAATATATGTGCTTTTATACAACTGTCAACGAGGTACTTTATGTGTCGGGGTATTAGTGAATGGAACTCGGAACCCAGAAGCTAGTTGGGCTAGCTGTCCGTGTCTTCGTGCGCCTTTACTCCATCCACACGACGTCGCACTCGTTCTTTATGTATTGATATTTTTTTTTTTTTTATCACCGTCTCAGTTAATACACAACCACGTTTGCAATGCACGGCCCATGCGAGGTCGCATGTGCGATATTAAACATGACATAAGCAAGTTTGTTTTCCTCACCTTCAAACGGCTGCCCATTCTCATTGGCTTATTTCCGGTGTGAGTAGCTCCCGCTGCGTTCGATCGGCGCTCGGAACTCGGTCGTTTCGAAACAGCAGCAACTCCCGCCCCCGAACCCGAACGCGCCCCGTTGCCGCCGCTCGCGAAAACACGCGCAATTAAGGCGAGAATTACACCGGCAGCCTCGCACGAGATAAACCCCCCCCCCCCCCAAAAAAAACCGAGGAGGTGTTTTCCACATGCGAAGTCGAGTGCATTTGAAATTGGGACTTTAAATGGCCGCCCCCGCCGCGGCTCCCGAGGAGAAGGCCGGATTTAACCGACGGCCGCTGCGCTGGAACGCAGCATCCGAGCCACCGAGGGGAAGGGACGAGGCCGACCAATCCACGGCCCGCGGCGAGGTGGCGTCAAGCGGCCGCTCCGCACGCCCTTCGCCCGGTCGCAGCGACATGGCCGACGAAGTAGCCAAGGCGCTGGCGGCGCAGCCGGGAGGGGACACGATCTTCGGTAAAATCACGCGCAAGGAGATTCCCGTGAAATTGCTCTACGAAGACGAACAGGTACGCATCGGACATTCCCACGCTGGAAGCCCACTTCGTGCCGCGCCGCCACGATGGCTCCGCGCTGCACACTGCCGGGACGTGTGCTAGCTTACTGCCACCTCCACCATCTTTGTTTACTTTTATACTTTTGAACGTAAACACAACAGTGACACGGTTCGTTTTTTTTATTAGAATATATATATTTTTTTATGGTTAAAGTCACGCGATGGTGTTTAAAACGTGTTTCGTGTTTCACGATTTCTTCAAGCCACGTCTTTGCTGTTGGCTTAACCTAGCGATGCTTTCCAGGTAAACGACCCTTGGGAGAAATGATTTGTTTGCCTAAATTCAACTTGAAAGCGCGGTGTGCAGGGTTTACGTAACGGACAGGGCAGACGTCGAATATGATGTTCATAGGTATGTTACCATTTGTGCATAATAGCTAACCTAACTCCGACCTACCTACCCCAGCTGACGAACTGAAACCAGCTGATTCCTAAAACCTACCGCAGTTAGTGAATAGAATAATGGAAATATAACAAGATCTCAAAACGATCCTACAAAGTGGTGGTGCAAAACAGAAGGGAATAGAGTTATGTATATGGGATAGGCTGTTTGTATGTACAGGTATGTGCAGTCAAGTGCATGTGAATAGAGTGTGGATGGAGGAGTCATGAGGGGGCTCACCCACGGGTCTTACATCTCACGTCCTTAACCTGCGTCTGTCTTGTGACCTTGCGTTTCAGTGCATAGCCTTCCCAGACGTGGCCGCCCAAGCCCCGATCCACTTCCTTGTGGTTCCGAAGAAGCCCATTTCGCAAATGTCCAAAGCTGAGGAAAGTGATGCTGCAGTGAGTGTATACATATATATGTATATATATCCTCACAATGTCATTATTCTGCTGTACTGTGTCAATCTGCAGTCATTCAGAGCGGAGTTTTCGTGAGAGCAAATTGGTGCCGGTCAACGTGTCCTGGGAGATTTCAATTTTGCCGGACAAATGGGGGCGTCCAATATTCCGGTCAAATAGCATCTGTGTTCACTGAGCTTAAAAACCAATGATAAGAATCAGAATCAGAATCGTCTTTATTGCCAAGTAACTTTACACGTACAAGGAATTTGTCTTGGTGTTCAGTGCATCCATGGAACATAAATGTAAAGTAGAGCAACAGAAAAACAATAGGTAAAATATAAAAGAATATGTAAAATAAGAGTTTTTTTTTTGTTTTTTTTTTACAAAAGCAGGTAAGCAGGTTATATAAAGGACAAAATCATGAAGGCATGTAGATTTATTATACATTTTAATGAATATTCAAAATAAAGTAAGTCGCGTCATCTCACGCCGTTTTAAAAATGACTAAATAAATATGACGAATATTACTACTAGAAATCAAATAATTTCTGTTCGTGATCAATAAGTAACAAGTGCAGCCGCTTAAATTATCATTTCACTTTGGTAAAATTTTGATTGAATCAAAAACAAAATCAATATGACAAGGAGGTGGAAATAAATCATGAAGTTTGTGGTGTTGTCTATGTCGGGACGTCCCATCGACATATTTTACACAATTAATATTTACCGTCTGCCTTCGGTCGGGTCTTAAATTTCCCCAAAAAACGCCAAACTATGGATGCATGTGTCCCTGTTGTCACATGACATCATCTTTCTGCTTCCCCTCAGAGTTCCGGACGCTGTCGCTCTGTCTGCGCTCTGTGTGTGTACTGTGTTTACAAGCGCAACCTGCGGGCGGGGCTTATTTCTATATCGACAAACGTGATTGGTCAGAGGCGAAAGGTCAGCTTTAGATCGTCCAAACTGATTGGCTCTCCGTTGCAACGTGCCCAACGCCGAAATGAACGGATCCTCGGAATTTTTATGGAAATTAAGTCTGTTTTATTTTGACACCAAGTGGGGGGGGGGGATAGCGATCGTTTTCTCGTTTTATCACCCAGCACTAATTCAAATTGTGCTGGGAGGGAATTATTTTCGCCAGACGTCATGACCGGAGAGATTTAAATATTTCGGACTTCAACCGATTTTCCCTGTTAAAAAAAAACGATAATTACAGAATAACAGAAACTCTGATTCAGAGTCAGATTGAAATGTAGTTACAAAGTACATCTGCAGTTACGAAATGAGTTTTCACCAACGGTGCCCGATGGAATTGGCCCCAGGAAATAATTAACAGTTACAGATCGATCTGAGATAAGCGGTTCATCATATCCAGGGCGTTCACAGGTCCTTAAAATTCGGTTCGTCGAATATTAGACTTTAAAAGCAATTTTAGTCTTCAGCATTTTGTCCGAGTTGATTTGGCCATAAATTTATTTTTGTCAAAATAGTTCTTCTGCATAAGAGTCAAAGTTTCAGATTTTCTGGAAAAACCCAAGGTCTACCACTGAAACGAATACCAGCTAAAACGATGTCATTCTGTTAAAATTGAATTAAATGTATTAATCACATTTCAGTGTAGTTGTATTTTAACCAGTGGCCACTAGATGGTGCCCTTCACAGCAGAGTTCTCCGGTTAAAGGGTCGGCGCTCTTGAATTAATTTCGTTTACAATTCCTCTGGCATGAGTTTTCAAGTTGAAGTTGACACCCGTGTACAGCTGTCAGCCTCTAACAAAGAGAACTCCACGTCTTCCCCGTCTGTGTCTTAAGTTGTTGGGCCACTTGATGGTCGTGGCCAAGAAGTGTGCGGCGGAGCAGGGCCTGTCCAACGGCTACAGGCTGGTGGTCAACGACGGACCTGACGGAGGCCAGTCGGTCTACCACATCCACATCCACGTCATGGGCGGGCGCCAGATGGGCTGGCCCCCAGGCTAGCCACCCCACCGCACCCCACCCGTCACGGTATCAGTCTGTCCTGTGCAACGTCCACGTCAGTTGGTCACGTTGGCATCAAATGGAAAGTTATCTCTGTTGATTAAACACGCTTCACAGTAACTACTCGACTGCTCTTTTTTTTCTCTCTGCCTGCCCGTGACTGATGTCCCCAAATAAGTGATGTCATGTCAAGTCACACTTTATTTATGTCATCTAAATTCCAAGAATTTCCAGGTTCAGAAAGAAGGTAAAAGTCCTCCCCGGTATCTAGATTCAACCGTCTGCATTTGCCAATTAGCAACGGCCCGGAGTTCGAAATGAACAGTGAAGTCATCTGGAGATCTGGTCCGTTCTCAGGAAATGAATCATCTCAACTATGAAGTGAGGTATTGTGTACTCCTCCGGGGAGATTTATATCTGGAGTTGGTATCGAGGAAGGTAGTTCCGGGGCGTTCTTTATTCAGTCCTCCAAAGGGGTCATTGGTCACACACAAAAATATAATAATTATATAAACTAGTCGGGGGGTGGTAGCTCAGGAGGTAGAGCTGGTCGTCTAGTGATCTAAAGGTTTCTGGTTTGATCCCAGGCTCCTCCTGCTAGCATGCTGTAGTGTCCTTGAGCAAGACACTTAACCCCTCATTGCTCCTGATGGCTGCGTCTGTCGGTGTTTGAATAATTGTAAGTCGCTTTGGATAAAAGCGTCTGATCAATGACGAAATGACGAAAAATAGTCCAGTGTATTATTCCTCACATCATTCAGAGGGAAACAAAACAACATTTCAATAACACAACGAAAGCACCAGAAAGGTTTGTTTTGAAGGATTAACTGAGGAAATAATATATAATTCACCCCAATACACGTCTCAGGCAAAGGCAGATGGCAGCTTTGGGGTCAGAGGCATTACAAAATAACCCAATATCCAGTTCTGTTTTTTTTTTTTTATTAACAATAAGTAACAAATGTAGATAGTAAAACAAATATAAAATACATGAAACATCAACAAAATAAATAAAATGGTGGCTTTTTTTTTTTAAATTTTTTTACAAACATGACAAAACAATAAACACTGATAGGATGACATGTAAACAAGTTAAAAAATAAAACTTGTACCAAGTATTCACAATACCCCCCCCCCCCCCCCACCCCGCCCGCGAAATGAACAAATAAAATGAATTAGCATGATTAGAAGCTTGAGGAGACCGTTGGCCGGTTGTGACGTCACACCCGACGACGCCGCAACACTTTACTGCGAAGCGGCCTCTTCTTCCCACTCCGTAGTCAAAAGAAAAAAACAAAATCAACCACGACGCATCTGACGTACGGAAATGTGCAAATCGACAGAAATTAACCATCAAAAACAACTTTTTTTTTTTTTTTCCTTTTTTGAAATTTATTTTTCTTTCGTTTAGTTTTGAACCAATGCCATTCCACGTTAAATCTGGCACTTCGAGGCGTTAAAACACGGTTAAGTTACAGTACGGTATAAAGAGGAGCGGAGGAACATGTCCGATGGTACCTACGGTCACTATCACCGAGGCGTCTAAAGTACTAACACGCTGCTGTTTAACTTTTCTTTACCTAGAACACGGACTAGAAGCTGACAATGAGGCTTGGAAAACGCGTCGTCCCCTTGCCCTAAAATAAGCGGCGGAGCAGCAGAGTATGTACACGGTCGGTGCATATTTTGTAGTGAAGGTGGAGCTGGACGTTTCCCTCTGGGCGTGACGTGAACCATGATCACAATTAAAGGCGGTATTAAATCGAAAAAGACTTGGAAAGTATAAAAATAAAAAGGGCTTTTAACTCCCTCCCCTCTCCCCCCCCCCCCCCCCCCCCGTGCGGACCGGACGCCCTGACTTCACTACTGGTTCCGAAATGATTCTTCATATTTCCTTTAAATACACCCAAAGATATTGAGTTATAAATAACCGACATTGAAGGCCAAATCTTTTGATTCTGGGTAGTTTAGATGTATTTTTGTCAGTAACATTAAGGTCCCAGTCCTACAAGCAAGTGCCAAAAGAATGTTTTAGACATTTTTCCATCGTAAATTCCAGCGGGCTTTGAGAGCAGTGGAGCTTTAAAGGCTCATTTTTACCGTCGAGAACATGAAAACGTATTGCTGTGCGTTCCCTTCGGTCCGTATGTGTTCCAGTATCTAAACCATTAAAGTGTCAGTCGAAACGCGGTTGCTTTTTTTTTTTTTTGGCTTAAAAGTTAAACACACTGTGACGGTGAAAGGCGGAATAGAAGCCAATTGGAAATCATAAGACACCGGTGTGATGTACCATAGTTGAAGGTGACTGATTCTCAAAATCCACGTCCACATCAATAATAACAAAAAAAATATATATCGAGTGCATCTTTCCAATGTACAAGTTCTTGGGAGTTCTTTTTTTCTCAGTATATTGTTTGAGGAACATCAGCAACGACAGTGGGTAATGCTACCGGTTTGCTTTGGTAAACGACGCCTGCGGAGCGATTTAACCAGGAGGATGAAGGCGACTTCTGTTTTCCACGAACCGCTCTGTACTTTCCCGAACGAGGGGCCCCTGCGCGCGGCTCTTCACATGCTACCAGTCCTTCACGGTACGGGGAGGGGGGGCGAGAGCAGAGAACGGGTTCGAGGAGGGAGGGGCGACGGGGGTTGGAGGGGCCCCTCCGGAAAGTCTCTCGGGGGCCGGGGTGAGTGTCCCGGGGTCCGGCCACGCCTTCCCCCTCCAGCCCCGCCCCGATCGGCTGTCTTTTTTTAAAACTTTCTGACCCCGGATCTTCCACCTCTGGTTCTCGAGGGGTGGACGGAGGTTCACGTAGGGTTATAACACAATTTAGTTGGTTTTCCTTGTGGAAAAAATTGAAATGAAAATAAAATGACTTACTTCCCCATGGCGCCGATGTGGCTGCGGTTTCTAAATCTAGCGGGTCTGGAATATAAATGTGTTTGGCTTCGTATCTCATTGGGCACTTGTTGAGGCAGCTAAAAGATATTACAGTTCCACTGAAAGTTGATAAAAAATATGGCAGCACCGTGTGCTGTATTTGAACAAAGTGTGTGTATAGAGTATCTGGTATTGCATTTTTTTCTTTTTGTACAGTGACTTCCATTTGGTAAATGACAGAAAGTGAATCAGTCTATAATATTGTACTATTACGCGTGCTAGTTTGGAGAACTGCTCTGTTTCGGCGGAGGATCGAGGAATCCACTATTATAAGGCATGTTGCTGAGTGTGTTGAGAGAGAGAGAGAGAGAGAGAGAGTTCTGTAGCGGTCGGATCAGGTTTGCCATCAGCTCCGTTAGTCCATGGGGGGGTGGTGGTTGTGGTGGTGGTTCCGGGGGTGTTGGGTTTGGCCGCTGAGCACGGGGGAAAAAAAAAAAATGTAACGGGCGACCGAGAGTCTCCAACAACACGGCTACACGGACTGACTGCTACGGCCGTGTGGGCGGGAGGCGTTGGTCCGTTCAGGATTCTAAAGTGGATGTTGCGTCCGTCGGGGGCTTTATTTACACTCGGACACGGACGTCGCTGTGCAACTCCCTCCGTCTCACTTCCGAGCCGCCGCCTCCTCCCCGCTGGGCCGGACGCGGCCGAACCGCAGGCCGCCCACGTCGGGCCCCCCGTCCTCCAGGCCGGCGGCGGCCGGACCCCCGGGTCCCGGCGGGATCTCCGGGGGCCGCGACCCGGCGGCGGTTTTGGGGGCCGGCGTCTTGGTGGTGGGGCTGGCGAGGTCCAGGCCGGCCAGCGCCTCCAGGGTCCCGTCCGGGTCCACCATCACGTTGATCACTAAAGCACCGGGGACGGGGAGGAGCTCACATTAGTACACACTCATACACGTCGTTTTTATTTTTTTCTTCCCGGGGTGTGGGAGTCCGCTCTAATTCCTCTACCTTGGAGCTGCTTCTCCACCCGCTTCAGCTCCAGCAGGATGGACGAGATCTCCTGCAGAGGACGGAGGGAAACAAATTTAGCAGCGACCGCGGCGTTTCTCGCGGGGAGGCGGGCGCGGTTCTCCGGCTTCCCTCACCTTGTTGGACGTCTTCAGGAGCGGAATGTCGCTCTCGGCTCTGAGTTTGCTCTCGATCTCCTCCCAGTTTCTGTCCTTGTCCTTGAACAGGATCCTGCGGCAGAGTCCGGGACAGAGCGGGCGACAAAACACGGGGTCACATTTCCGTGCCTTTCGGGACTGTTTTACTGTTTTAAAATGTTTTACTTTCACCAAAAGCGGCACATTCACCTGATTTTTCCCGCCGTCTTGTCCACGGAGTGTCTTATCTTGGAGGAGAGCTGGGAGACGGAGGTGATGAGCAGGCTGTCCAACACCGCCTGGACACACAACAGACGCAATCCCACTCGGTCAACGACTCCGGACGACTTTGCCGAAACTGTCCGAGGCTTGGTGCGGTAGTCCCCAGAGCCTCCCCTCCATCCCTCGCTCCCTCCCTTCCTTCCCCTCTCACCTCCTCGCGGTTCCACGTCCGTCTCCTGAGCGTCCGGGGCTTCAGCGTGTCGGGGGCGCGGGGGCGGAGCTCCACCGGCCGACCGTTCACCTCGGGCGGCGCCTGGCCGGTCGGGATCACGGGCGGGATCTTCCTGAAGTTGAGGCTCTCGTCGAAAACCCGATCCACCAGCTGTGGATGGGGGGAGGGGGGTGGGGGGGAAGAGGGCAGGATATGACAGAAATAGCCATTAAAAAACATTAACATATACATGTATGTGTATTTGTTGGGAGCAGTGGAGAGGGTAATGTAGATATTAAATGGAAAAACTCAATTAGCACAGTTAGCCCACTCAATTAGCGCAGAGATGACGAAAGATACGTGAAGAGAGCAAGCTCAGGAGTCCTCGAGAAACAAAAGAAAAGGTGGAGGCGGCGAAGGGATGATTCAAGCGTGGAAGAGGAAGGAGGAGGAATAAGAAGAAGACAAGCACCTGTCTCATGCCCTCCTGTATGTCCAGCTGCGAGGGGCGCGCGGAGCCTACCTCTTCCCGGGTGTCGATGGCCGAGCCGGGCGTGGTGGCGGCCGTGCTGACGGTGGTGCTGGGCGCTGTGCCGGACGAGCTGACCGAGTCGATCTCGCCGGCCACGTCGTGGATCTCGCGCGCCAGGATGGCCAGGTCCTTGGCCAGGTCCTGGCTGATCCTGCGCACACAGGGGAATAACCTGTTTACCATCAGACGGGGTCCTCAAAGACTTTGGCACAAGTGCAAAGGACACAAACAGATAATGACTGGAGATACTACAGCGGGCTCTGTGGAATACTCGATTCTGATTGGCCGGTAGTCGGTTATTTCCGAATAATGACCGCTCATCTGTTAATTATGACCGTTGCCACGGGCAACCATTTCTCCGCCGGGATTCACGTCCCGCTGTATCGCTCCGCCTTCATGTTCTCGCTAATGCTGACATTGTCTGGTGGCGCCACCTTGTGCCGCTATATAGAAACTACAATGGAGACTTGGTTTAAAGCAACGGCCTATTCAGCATGACTCATTTCACCATTCATTTAAATGTCAAATTTGACATTTATAACAGTGAATAGGTGAGCTCATATGTAGGACGATTTGTAGGACCAATAGCTTGCTGCGTTGGTGCAGTTATGTTTCCGCGGACTAATTTTCCTGGCGGAAATGAAGCAGCTATATGGAGCTGACCAGACATACAGTACTAGTTCCTAACATCATTTCAAATCAACATTCAGTCTCAACATATTCATTTATATAGTGAGTAGCGTAAGTGTAGTGTAACAGCCAATTTATGAATTCCCTGCTCGGGCTTATTTTGCGATAATGTCCGTCTGAACATTATATTACTTACATTACATTACTTTACTGTATACTATGACTTTACTTTATATTATTACTTACTTATATCAACATTCTGAAACCATATTCATTCAAGTTTTAAGCAGCGATTTATTTTTTATTATTAAGACTTTTTCAGTTTTTTTGATTTTACATTTTGAGAATTGAGGAAAAAAAAAAGGGATTATTTCTTCCATTTACACTACAAATCACATTTTAAAGAGGCAGGAGAACAAAAACTGTTGCCTTTAACTTAACAGCTCATAAATTGTCATGCATCATATAAGCAGCTGTGAGGGATAAAACCAAAGTGCACCAGAATCATGGCAGAATGGCATGATTTCAAACAGAACTCAGCCATGCACAGACAAACAGAGCGGTAGAGATCAGTACCTGGCGATCTCCTCGCTGTGCGCCGTGCAGTCCCTGATGTACTCGTCCTGCTCCTTCATCCGGGACCTCATGGCGATGCCCCCCGGACTGGACACCATACCGGGCCCCGGGGCGGCGCCCAGCCTCGTGCCCGAGCCCGGCACCGAGCCGCGGTGCAGGGCGGGCGGGTGGTGGGGGCGCAGGTGGGAGCGCCCGCCGTACTTTGGAGGGTTGCGGCTGGAGCCGAACTCCTCCTCCGAGGTGGAGCCGTACTCCGGCGGGAGGCGCCTCCACCGGCTGCTGCTGGAGACTGCGGAGGTGATGGACGGAAAGGTCGGATCAGCGTTTACATTCTGAATTATTTCATCAAATTGTTATCCCTCATTAAATTATCGATAAGCTTGTGCGAGCAAGAGAGGTCCGGGCGAACTCAGGATTTGCCCCACAGCCTCTAATGCAGATGTATTTAATAGAAACACTACTGTGTGTTATTTTGAAAAGGTAGACTAACGCCCAAACATTTTTCATGTTTTAAATGTTTGCCAATCTTGTTAGTATCAACTGACTGCATGTTAAATGCAGGGGGGCTGACGGAGAATGATGCAGCAAACGTTTTCATGTATTTTTAAACCGTTATGTGTTTTTTATGTTTGCATGGAGATCTGCGGGGAATTTCAAGCAATGACAAAAGCCAGATCGAACTCAAAGAAAGGAATAAACAAAAACAAAAAAACCCGGTGAGTTCGTCCTCCCGCCACCTGAAAAGCGTCCCTAAGCCGGTCGAGCCCTTGGGGGAAACGTTAAGCTCATTCATTTCCAAGTGGTCGCGTGTTCGGCCGCGACCAGAGTTAATAGAGCCGGTATTGCGATGAGACGGCAACATGCTACCCCGGGATTCCTCAGTGGTTAAAGGGGGGGGGGTCCGGGGACCCCCCAGGGGTCCTCCAAGAGGTTCCAAGGGGTCCCCAGCAAAATGATTAATAATTAAACTGGTAGAGAATGTACAACAATGACTGTTTTGATGATAGTCTCACTGTTATCTCTCCTTAACTACAGTATAGGCAGGTATGGAAGATTCGACTAAACCATATCAAACAATAACAAACTCCCCAGATTGGAGTCCCAGAGTCAAAATCGTATCAAATTGAGGGCGGGCCCTTGACATGGAAAAGGTTGAGAATCAATGGCTTATTAGCGAGCAAGTACACATACTGTACGTCCACAAGGTGGAGCCGTTTCCTAGAAAAGATTCTCTTTTCTCTGGCTCAGATTCTCTTTTTTTTTTTTCCAGTGCTCAAGTTGAAAGTGAATATTCTACATAAAGTAGAAGTGGGATAGAAGCGTTAATCATCATCATCATCATCACTGTATTTTTTTGGGACGGCGAAGACGGAATTGAAAAAGTAACACTGCAACGAGCGTCAGAGCTGGGTCACCGCATCAGTTTGTTTGGGAAAACAATACTACCATAACTTGAAGGTACCTCATCCGGGATCGTTATATTTCCCCGGTATTCCCCTGACTTTTAGAATGCAAAGAATAAAAAAATAAATAAAAATTGAAAACAAGCTGCATTAACGGAGGGTGAGAAGCTGATAACAAATCACAAATCCAGCTGTTGTGTGACAAAATCCTTTTTTTGATGCTCCTATTGTTGTGACCCAGGCCTGATAGATCCCCACTCACACACACACACACAGGTCTAATGAAGGCTCTACAGCTTTGGTACAATACCCATCAGCTCCTCCTCTGTAGCACCGCCCTCAGGTTCAGGCTGAGGGCTCTCTGGAAACCACGGACAATGGAAACCAACATACATTGTGGTCACAACACGATGGAAATGTGCAAAGACAAATGTGTCTTCAGACACAACAAACACTTGTGACGGGTGAGAGATGCTGTGTTATTCCAAGACACACCTTTACACTGTAGTGTGCGGTGTTTGCATACTTTATTTTATCAGATACAGTATGTCATCCTGGGAATTTCCACATTCTATTTGATGCATACTATGGTGTCGGACGTACATCAATTAGCCAAATGAGCACTTATTTGGCTATATGGCCAATTTGGCCATTTCAGACACAGTGCCCATGCTCACCTGTAGGGGAGCAGTAGCCAGAGGTGGCAGTCCTGGGCTTGGCCTCGGTCAGCTTGGACACGCTGTTGGCCCTCATCCTGGGCGTGAGCCTGTTCTCCGTGGGGGTGGAGGTGCGCAGGCCGAGCCTCAGCGCCGTCTCTGCAGACAGGCGGGAAGAGGAGGTGGAGCTCCGCGTCACCGTGCACTCCGAGTCGCTGCGCGCCGAGAAGGAGCGCGGGCCACGCGGCTGCGCCAGCAGGTCCAGCCTGGTCGGGCCCTTCCGTCCCGATGGGGGCTTGGAGGTGGAGCTGGTGGTGGACACCTCCGAGGCTATAGAGAGCCGGTCGGCGTCGGCCAGCTCGGTGTCGGAGGTGTCGCCCAGCCGGGCACGGCGGAGGAGAGAGGCCCTCGTGGGCCGCGGCTGAGGCAGCGACGCCTGCTTCCCCAGGGAGGAGGCGGTGGCGGCCTGGAGAGTGCGGCCGCTTTTAGCCGAGCCACTCCCCGAGGTCTTGGCGGACCTGCTGGAATTCAGGAGGTCGTCGGTGGAGAGGTGCGAGGTGCGAGAGCGCCCCGGGTGCAGCAGACTAGATCCAGGCCCCGAGTAGGTCTCCTGGTCCGAGGAGAGAATGTCAGAGATGGGGAAGGAGGAGGTCTGGTCATCGTCGGTCAGGTCCAGGGAGGGCTGCCGCCCCCTGGAGGACGGCTGCGTTGAGCGCCGGGCGTTGCTGCGACCCGTCACCTCCGGCGTCCTGCTCTTGGTCTTCCTCTCCAGGCGCTCGCGGGCGCTGCTGCTGTTGGCAATGCTGGCCTTGGAGGAGGTGCTCATGTTGCTCTTCTCGCGGTGCATGCTGCTGAACGAGCGCCGCTTCTGCATGCCGCCAGCTGCCACTCTCCTCTCGGACTCCGTGGCCACCTGGCTGGCCGTGCTGGCCGTGTCCACGTCCGACTCCGGGGAGATGGAGCCGGCGCCGGGAGGGAAACCCAGTCCCTGGGTGGGGGCCTTGGATTTACTGCTTCTGTGGTCTAGTTTGTTCTCATCTCTCAGCTTCGCTTCTAGGAACTCCATGACGGCCTCGGTGTCCTTGAGGAGCGTGGCGGTGTCCATGCTGCCCACCGAGTCGCTGCGGTCACGGCCGCCGCCTCCTCTGTTGATGCGGGGAAGGAGCTCTGTGGGGACATTAGCGCTGGGCTTCTCGATAGTGAAGCTGCCCTGTCGCACCAACCATGTCCCCGCCTTCTCTGCACCTTCCCCACCCGCTCCTTTCCTCTCCTCTGACCTTTTCCTCCGCTCCGCGGAGGCGGCGGCTCTTACGGCGGTTTTGGACGGAGAGGAAGTGAGGCTTTGCTTTCGTTTGCCACCGCTCATCTCGGCGTCCTCCATGGCCACGTTGGACTGGCCGTCCCCTTTGTGCTCCATGTGGCTCTCTTTCTCCTGGAGCTCCGTGTCCTGCTTCTCGCCAATCTCGGACCTCAGGCCCAGGGCTTTAGCGCCCGATTTGCCGCGGGGGTCGTCCACGGGAAGCTGGGGGAGAGTCCTGCGTTTACTGGAGGTAGAACCGACGCTGCAGAGCGACACACCAGACTCCGCTTCTATGAAAGAAGAAAGAAAGAAGAAAAGCAGCGCATGAATGGTATGATATCACATGTATGTAGCATGTATAGTCTTATATATCTATGCTTTATCATGTTCTCTGTACCTCTTTCCTTGTGCAGAAAAGCGGGCGTCTCTGCTCCTGACCCCTCGGGGTCGGTCCTGGTGTGATTAGCGGCGACGCTGGCCCACTGGGAGACCCAGCTCGAGTCACCAATGAGAGCCTGCAAAGAGTGACACGAGGGAAAAGGAGAGTGGAGAAATGCAGGAATCAATCAACCAACACAGTGGGCAGTGTGCCGTTCGTAGACCACGCACAACATATACAGTAGTGTTTTTCAAGAGTTTTTTCTGGGGAACTGCTTTTTTATGACAAAACTATCACGACCCACTTAACAATGAACCTCATCTATAAACAACGATAATTCTTAACATTTTTTTCATAGCCAGCTCCGCATGAAACACTGATATTGTAGCTTGAATGGGTAACACAACCATTTCTAGGACATAAGAAACGTTAAAAAGAAATTGTGCAGATTTTGAGATGTGCCGACCCAAATAAAATCTCCTATGAACCACCCGTTGGCCGTGCTCCAGACTTTGGAGAACACTGATCTACAGTACCTCACTTAAACTGACATGAGAGACTAAGATACTGTACCGGGTGCTTCACGTCTCCCAACTCTCTTCACATTTTACAGGTTAAATAACCACTGCTCGTCTTAGCGGCAGAAAGGCACTTCGTCACAAGACAGTATGAACCTTGAGCAGAAAGCCTGTCAAAGCGCGTACACACACACACACACACACACACACACACACACACACACACACACACACACACACACACACACACACACACACACACACACACACACACACACACGCTGTCCCTTCCCTCTCGTCTTAGGGGAAGTGGCCTCCGGGGAGGCGGGTGTCTTCCCTCATCTCTGTACGATCATCTAGGTCACTCTCCGGGGGGACTGGCTTCCTCCCCCCAAAAAAGGGGAAAGAGAGTGTGATGGGGCCGTGACTCACATGAACCGACTCATCCGTGAACCATGGCCTCACTATCTTCCTCATTTTTACCAGCGCACGGAGCATCCACCAAACAACCACTTGGGTGATACAGTCTGTAAAAGCAATTTGATGGTGAAAGATAAGACAAGTCTTAAGTGGACGCTTATTTTACCTCCTTCACCGCTTCTCCCGCCTCCTTGCCTCCTCCTCCTCCCTTTAGGCTGGAGGATATGGACGAGTCCGGGTTCTGGTTCTGGTCCACTCCAAACACCTGGGTTAGGACGACAACAATCGCGCGGTCATTCATCAACGCCCACTTAAAACCCCTTAATGTCCTGCTTAATAATCACGGAAACGCAACACTTGGACGGAAGACGTTGGAAACTCAAAGCGCCATGGCAACAGCGAGGAAGGAAGGAAGGAAGCGCGCGTTCGCACAAACAGACGACCGCTTAAAAAGTATGGGAGCGGGGAGGGAGCAGAGCGGCAACTCGTGTGTCAGCTAATTACAGCAATTTGCATAATGACACTTCCTGCTCTGAATGAAACGCAGTCGAGTCGATGTGAGATACGCTCAATTAGTTCTATCACAGAAACAATTTAACTAACATAACATATCTAACTATGAGTTTACATTTATGTGAGAGTCTAAGGGAACACACGCCTATTGCTGCCACTTTCTGATAAAGAATATATATATATATCAGAATACCAAAATATAACACATCACAGCATCTAATTAGTGCTCACATGACATCTATTCGATGTCAGTAAAATAACAACATCTTTCACAGTGTCTGCTCTTTCTTTCTGTGCACTTTTCACCATAAAGGTCAGAGACAAATCTGCCTGTTCTTTTCGCTGTTATTCAGAGAATTTATGTGAAGGAATATTTCACGCAGGGAAACTATTTGATGTTCATCCGGTCCGTTCTTCTCATTTTGGCATCATCGTCATCATTATCATCATCACCAAGTGTTGATCAAAATGGTCAGCACGCGTCTGAAGCTCCAAGTCCATTTCTGAGATGGAGAAGCACAAGGAACGTCACGGTCCCCAAAATCCAAGAACTGGAACCAGAAGAAGTCAAAAGACAGGGCAAGAGAAATGCCTTTTGTAAGAATGGCTGTTATTTTTCGCAGAATTATCTTTTTAGATTTTTGATGTTTTCACTTTTCCGTCTGGATATGGCCGTCGGCGAAACGGCAAACCAGGCAAAAACACAGAGAAGAATTCAACCTTAAATCTTTTGCTTAGTTCATTGTTTTGCCCCTTGAAGACATGTCCTCGCCGACCGTGAAAGAGCAGCGTGCTCTGCACCACAGCGGCGAAACGGGCGGTTTCCCCGGAGCCTCGTTTCATAAAGGAGGGCGACGCTCGATGGAGCAAATCTCCTCAGGCTTTTCCGCCGTCCGTTGGTTTCATCAGCGGGAGTAAAAGGGAGTTTGCGGTCTGCCCGGGGCCACCGGCGGCCGACAGCTTTGTTTTAGTGGGGAACAACAGGACGGGGGAGCCCAGGGGACTCACTAGTTCTGAAAGTGCCGGCCAAGCAGGTAATGAAGGGGAATGTATTCACCTTGTTCAGTGGAACGTTAGTGCTTAGTCAAACCCTTCTCTACCAGACTGAACTGTTAACACAGCGTTAAAGCAGTTTTGGGCATAAAGTGCAGCATATGTCCTGGGCCTCTACTGGATACGATACATATTCAACAAATACCGCACTAAAATCAGTTTTCCTTCTAGGTTTTTTTTTTCTTTTAAACCAAACACCCTAGATCAAGCTAGATATACACTCTTTTAATTAGTTAAAACCATTATTCATTTCCATAGTTCCTGTTCGTTGTCAAAATATGATAAATGTTAAAGGGTCGCTGAAGATATTGGGCAGTACACGGCAGCTCTCAAGGGCATGGGCTTCAAAAGCTAATTAAAGATAGCCAATGCATCTCCAAAGCAAAAGTCTGGACAGATATGCTTCATATGTTCAGAGAGAGAATGACTATTTGTTGCCTTTAAAATGAACACAACACATGACATCACAACTACAGCTAGAAGAAACTTGTGAAACTGATATGTCGTAAGCTCACAAACAGAAATCAGTGTCCTTAAAGTTATGTCATATTTTAGTTAAGGGGTGAGACATCTCATCGTGTTAAAACAACCTGCTAAAAAAAACGGTCTCATCTCTCCCACCTTGTCTATCATCCGCCGCGCCTCCTCCTCCTCTGGGTTTCTGTTCTCCAGCTCGATGGTGTAGGTCCCCTTGTCACTGTGGTCGTCCTCGGGCTCCCCGCTGGCCGTCTCGGCCCCTCCTCTGCCTGGGGCGGAGGCCTCCTCGCTGGGGCTGGTGGGACTGACCGTCTGCAGCCCCGTGCTGACCGAGCTGCGGCCCACGCTGGGGTCCTCGGACCTTTGCTTTAGAAGCACGCGGGCGGCCGTTGGGGCCCCCGCGGCAACCGTGGCCGATATGGGCGCATGGCCCCTACCTGTAGTGAAAACGATCTAGTAAATGAACACCGAACTTACAGACATGGAACTAATCACTTATATGTGCGTGTCCACCAACCTATCAATACATTAAGATACAGTTTCATTTGAGTCGTGTCCTATGTGACTTTAGGTGGTCCATATACAATTAAGTGCACTGGTTTACAGTATGGTAATGCTTTAACGGTGACATCGTATCAGCGCTCAAACCAATTCAAATGCATGTCAAGGGCCCGCCCGACATGCCAAGGGCAGTCGAATCAAAAATTAAAAGGTTGTGTCTCGGGCCCCAATCGCCCCTCCAGAAGCCCCACCCCTGTCCTAAACCTTATAGGTGCTGATGTGTTATATCTGCTGCTGAACAGTTTGAACATAATAACTGACAAACAGTCATTAGATATATAAATGTAGAGTAATAGAAATACTTGAAAACAAAGCTAACTTTAACATTGGCAATATTCTATCATAACACTGTCGTAACACTGTAGTAAGTTAGAATAACCCATCTGTTATTAGCCGTGTCCATACTGTTGTATACATATTATTATTTTTATCCATCATGTACCATCCATCATATCCAACTATCCAACTATATTCATATTTATCTTCTTACCCAGGCCAAACAAACAGATTCTGATTCCGATATTCAAGGTGCATCACCTGAGTCCAAGGCTGAGTTGGTGGTGGCCGAGGTGGAGATGCTGAACACCTTGGGGTGGGAGGGTGAGTGGGGGTACAGTCCTTCCCCGCCGGGCTCTCCCCCCAGCGGCGTGCTCTGGGAAAACGAGTACGAGCGGCGTTTGCGGGGGTTCTCCTCGTCGTAGAGCTCGATCATGAAGGCGGTGCGCGTTCCGGCGGCTTGAGTCCTGCCGGCGGTGCTGCTTCTGCCACCACCGCCGCCGACCCCACCGCCGCTACCTGCCCCACCATGCCCCTCGCCCCTCGCCGCTCTCAGCCGCTCCTCGAGGGCGTGGTGTCGGCCGGCGAAGCGCAGGCCCAGGCCGTTCTCCGAGTCGCTCTGGGTGCCGTCCTCATGCTTGCTGCCTGTTGGGCACGCGTGGCACAGCGACATTTAGGGATTTACAAATATCAAACATCACAATGCCTTTTGACAAATAACTCGTTATGGAAAACAGGACATGTATAAACAGCCTGTGAAGTTCAGAAAAATTACATTACTTTACTGTGATGCAGCTTTATTTCATTATCCCGTCGAGCCGTAGCTACATGTATGTTAAAACAAAACACAGCACTGAAGGCAACAAACCATTCCGGGGGAAAAGTGTCTCTTTCAATTCAAAATCCAAACCCTCACATCAAGAGTCCTATTCACTTCATCCCAGTCTAATAGAGGCTTGCGGTTGTACAGGGTTACATTACGTTTATTATGGTTACAGAATCCAGCGTGTTGAGACCCAGTGAAGGACACAACATGCACGCAGCATGTCGCGTACTGTAAGAGAATGAAATGTCACTTCTACTGTGCATTCTCACAAACACCATCCGGGGGACTCTGAAATAGGCGGGAAAGTATGATCATGCTAGTGATTTTGCCTGCACGCATGTCTCCCCCAAAAAAGCTAAAACAAAACAGCGATTCGCAAAGACTAGAACTACATGGATCGACAACATTCATAAAAACCGACCGGCCAGCAAACTAATGACAGCCATAGAGAATCATACACACACACACACACACCGTACTCAAAACTGGACCTCAGTCAAAACAAATCCAGAGCGGCCCACTTACCCACCATGGTGGTGCTACGTCTCCGCTTCCCCTCCACTGTCTGAGCCCAAACCTAGTGCGGAGGCAGACAGCGTGCCACGCTAATCCAGCCCTGCCACCCACCATGTCCCTGGTTCTCTCCCTGGCAGAGAGAGGGGGAGGCCTGAGCACGCGGGGCAAAGGGCGGGGGGAGTGAAAGGAGGAGTGGTGGTGGTGGTGGTGGGGGTGGGAAGCTGGGTCACGGTGTGTGTGTGTGTGTGTGTGCATGTGGGGAGGGGGCGTAAAAGGAGCTTTTGGGGATGTTTGAATGGCTAGGTGGGGGCGGGGCAGGGGGTCAAGATACCGGGGGGGGGGGGGGGGGGGGTTGGAGGACGGATGGAGAGAAGAGATGGGTGGGTGAGTAACAAGGGAGTCTGAAAGAGAGGATGGGGGATGGGGCGAGGTGGGGGGCCGAAAACAGCCCGTCTGCAGCTGACAGCTTGTCACACCATTGTCCTGTCAGAGTCAGTGCCCCGTTCAACAATGAGCCGCAGGATAGCACTGCCGCCGAAATCCTAATAAGTACATGTTGTGGAGAAGGTCTTTTGGCCCAAACCTTGACACGCTGTGATAGTGGGACTACATCAACTTGTTTACTTGCGATGCGGTGGGCTGTCCGACTCATCTCAGCTTCAACATTGTCAGGATGTATACAGTCTACGCTCTGCGATGCCTTCGCTGTGCTGGTGAGACTAGCGGGAGATATCAGTGAAGCACTGTGGCTTGAAGGAGAGCGAGAGCTGAGTCGGCTTCAGCGCTTTGTTCCGGGGGGAATCGTACGCCCCGCGCTTAAATGTCAAGGGTTTGAAAACGCCTCACGTTTTCATGTTTAAGAGTATTTTAAAGATGAACCCCCTGCTGACTTCTGTGTATAGATGCGTACATAGATTTTCACGTGTTCTGTCTCTTTTTTTGACTATTGTCAATTTCTGCTGTTGTAACACCTGCATTTCTGAAGCGTTATTTTACGAAATCTTATCTATTCATTAACAGACTGTGGGAAAAAAAAGTGACAGAGATGATTGGCATGCCGCAAGCCTGTTCAGACTTAGAAACCACATCACATTTTTTCCCCCAATAAATTCAAGACATCGTCCTTCCTCCCATCACCCTGTCTAATTCTGACCAAGTCTAATTCTGACCCCGTCTAATTCTGACCCTGTCTAATTCTGACTCGTCTTTCCCGTCTCTCTTGTTTGTTTTAGAAAAACGTCAGGCAGACTCGAGGTAAACCAGAAGATAAACACGCTGTCCTGCGTAACAGAAGAGACGTGCGCTACAGGCAGATCTGGGGACAGAGAGAAGCAGCTCTTTGATGCTGCGCCCCGCGGACAAAGGAGCATTTGGCCTGCCGCAGGAGAACAGAGGTGCCTGTGAGAGTCCGGCGCTCTGCCCCGCTCGCCCCGCCGTGACTCACACTGGAACCGGCCTCTGGCTCCGCACGAGCCCAGAAACGCACACATTGACGCGCAGGCACGTACACACACACACACACACACACACACACACACACACACACACACACACGCACATATTTGCATGTGTAGGCTCAAACATACGCGTGAACGCAACAACAAACGGACGCAAAAGAGCAAGCAAGACACAAAACCTGCATTTTGAATAAACAATCTGAAAGCCACAATGCAGCTGCCCCCTGTGCAGACTCCAACCAGCACAGCCCCCGTGCACGATGGAAAATGGGCATATTCCAACCATGTGTTTCAAAGAATTCCTGTCGGGTCCATGAACATGCAACGTCAATGCAGTGTCCTGATACATCAACCACGCACAGTAAAATGAGGGTTAAACAACAACTATACATTGCATTGTATGATTCAACACAACATCGTACGTACAAACCAGAGAACAAAGCGTTTCCAGGGTGTTGCCACGCAGGGACGGCGCCACATGTCCTATCCTGACGCCGACATTATGAGAACGACCGCAAGTACGGACCGACCACCCGCTATGCCGGTTCCCATGGCAACAAGAGAAGGAGAGACTCACCTGAAATCTTGCCTCGTCAACACACTATTTGCCTCGATCAATTTCTCCTCATCCACTCCCTTCTTCAACATCGCTCTCTCGCTCCCTCTCTCTGTGTATCACTGACACACCCAGTGTATGCTCTGCACACACGTCGCATCTCACTTTCCCAGATCAGTGCACAGCACGTCTCCAGCACACGCACGTGCACGCACGCACGCACGCACACACACACACACACACACACACACACAAACCAGCCACGCACACACGCTGAATCAGCCCCAGAGAGCCGCACATGCTTGTTTGCTGCTGTCCTCTCTCTCTCTCTCTCTCTCTCACACACACACAAACTAATGGAAAGAAACATTCACACGCAGTTCAGTGTTCATAACGTTTCTAAGAAGTCACTTTTCCTCACCGTCCTTCCCAACATGCATCGCAGTGTTCATATAACAGCTGTCTCACTAAATATCCCCAGCCTCCCCCCATCCGCCATGCCTAATTTTCAGCTTTCACTGCAGTCTAACACACCAACCCCACTCCTTATACCTGCTTGTATTTAAACATATTTTGAAACAATCAGCCTCTCTTTCTCACCCATGCCGGAGCTGCACTCTCGGTCCCTCGGTCCCGCCTTTTTTCACCAGATCCAACTTTGCCGCACCCCCCCCCCCCCCCCCCCCCCCTTACCTCTTCGATTATATAGGTCTTCATCAGAGCCACTTAACGTATTAAAAGCTCTCTCTCTCTCTCTCCAGCCGTCCATCTACTCCCAGTCCGTCTGCGTCACTCTCCCCGTCGTCACTCCTTCTCCCCTCTCTCCTTCTCACCCCACCCTGCTCATTAAGCTGCTGCTTTCTTCAACTAAAATCCAATATCGAGACTTTCCGTTTCCTCAAGTCCGTGATCAGAGTGATCCAGTGTCTGCTGATGGAGCTCAAGAGTCTAAGAGCCACACCTCGAACTGGAAGGACTGCGGCGTCCACCGGACCAGCCAGTCATCCATTAGGTCAGCCACCCTGTCAGCCACCTGACACACGTTGAGTTTTAACTCCCACTGATGAATTGGCTTTCCGCGTTGCCGCTCACGCCTCCCAGATCTCAATTTCCATCATCTCTAGCGTGTCAGCCGCCCCCCCCTGCACCCCCTGTCACCGGCATCATAAATTGGCACCACCAATTTAATTAACCCACCTCCAGCATGTCGAGCGTAGTTTAGCTCTCTGTAGCCGAGCCTTAGAGCCGTCGGCCACAGCGACCCCTGGCAGAAAAGCCGCCCACTCGGCAGTCGCTCGTCCGCAGGTAAAATAGAGCGGAGAGTCTCGAGACGCTCAGAAGCAGGCATACCAAGTGTTGTTTGCCACAGAAATCACCGTTACCCCAAGGACGCATGGCAGCGACCCTACGGAAGACTAACATTCATTATCCCATCAACAAAATAAATCCAAAATAAAAGGGACTCATATGGAGCGATCACAATACACTTAACCATTGCTAGAGCTCAAAAAAACTAGATGTGGTTATTTGGACTCCCTCGATATTACTGGGTCTTGTACTTGGCAAAGTGGTATTTTGTGGTGAAGGTAGATAGTGAATGGCAGCAGCCTGCCGTGCTACTCCTGCTAAGCTGGCGTCGTAGGCTGTCAGAGAACCGCGGGAGAAGGATTGGGGTTTTACTGTTCCTGTCATCCAGCTGCTAATCCTCTGGCTTGGCTAATGCTGCCAAAAAAGCTGCTGCTAACAAAGAAACACATCTAGTCCAGGTTGGGAAAAAAAGGGAGTTCTGAGAGAGAGAGAGAGAGAGAGAGAGAGAGAGAATATTGCAATATCTATATTTTGGAAACTTCCATAAAGAAAAACGTAGACAAAGCTTAGACATAGCAAACAAGGTGGGTGTCCAATAGGTGCACGTGGTCTGTGTTCTCCTAAAACTGTTGCAGCTCTAACCGTTTCAGTCACGCTGCAAAGATATCAGCGTTGTGCTGCTTAGCAAGCAATGTGTGACAACTGATCCGTGGATCTCTGCAGCAAACTCTCAAGGATACGCGAGTGGCAGCAGACTGGGGGCCCACTCTGGAACTCCAGCTTAAATCCACCTTGGTCCAAAAAGTATTTTGCCCCTGCGCCCAATGGAAAACATACCTCTCCCAAACCGTTGAATTGATATTACACTAATATTATGAAATTTGAAGGTCGGAAAGTCAGTAAAACAAATTTTGTGTATGTATCGCTTGCAAAGATTGATGCATGCCTCACAGATAAAAGCCCCCAGTCTAATTGATCAAAAAGCATTTATGTGGGAAAAGATTCGGGTGCTGAATGCTTTTTCAAGGCCCTGCATGTGCAAGTTTCATTGAAATCAAGAGGCAGCCATTGTTGCATACCTCACGCAGCGGGCTACGGCGATGAAGACAACATTGGCCTGCAAACCTTATAGACCTGCCGCCTGTTGGCCTAATGAATAGAAATAAGGTTTAAAAATCAGCCCGGTGGTCTTTGAAGGGGGTGAAAGGAAGCCGTAGTTTGGTATCCCCTCTGCCATAGAGTCCATAATATTCGAAAAATGACGTTCACCTTTCAGCCTCTTGAGGTGAACAGGCACGTCGCTCTTGATGCTCTTGCTGTCCTCCTCTGTCGACTCGCTGCGCACCAGCGCGGGGTCGTTCTGCGCCAGCCAATCGGCCACCTTGCTCTCCGAGGCCATCATGGCCGCCTGCAGCGTGGTCAGGTCGCCGCCACCTCCGCCCCCGCCCCCGCCTCCCGTCCCGCTCTTTTTGGAGCGAGGCCGGTGATGGTCGGGTGTGAATTTGGACACGTGGTCTTTGATGGTGACCTTCCCCGGTGAGGTGCTGTCGAACTCTATGGTGAAGGAGGCGTGGCCTTGAGCTGTGGCGGGGACATGACGTTTTGTTAGGTGATGTAACGATGGGATCGTTCATGACGGTGCAGCGCGGCTGGTTTATAATTGTGCCGGTTGGAGGATAACATCTGCAGGCCTTTTCGAGCTAAACCTAAGATCTTTTTATAATTCCACTCCGAAATGTAAGCCCCTCATTTGCCGTGAAAATATACACAAATTAACACAAAGTAAGTGTGAAATAGCAAGAGTAAAGCCAATTAAGTCCACCGCACCATTTCTGCTATTTGCCCCGAGCAAAATGAGAAGGCAGCCGTGTTGGGAAATGTTTATTTAGAAATTGAACTGAATTTAATTCCAGTTAGGGCAAAGGGCTTTTTATTAGTCAACATCGATTTCACTAGATAAGGTGTGCGGTTACCTGCGGCGGCGCTGCCCTCTGTGTCCTTGGTGGGGATCTCATGGATGCCGTTGGTGTTGGCCATGCCCTCTTTGGTGGGGATCTCAAAGTAAGTGGGATCCTGCCCCGTGGGCACATGAAGGGCGTCCGCTTTGGCCTTCTCTCCCCGACGCGCCTCTCTGCTGTCTAGGATCGTAAATGACAATTTTCTTTTAAATGTATTATGTCATTTAATTACAGTATACCAAAGTTGTTATTGTTAAGCACGTCACTGCTTGAATTGAACTACACTCAAAATGTAAACATACTAGTGTAATATATACTGCTATATAGAAACATACTGTACATGTCTCTCAATATTGTGGCTTTGGCACGGACGAGACAAGGACGTACAAGCAAGAACATCATTCCGTCACCACGCCATTACGTTGATGGCATGACATGTACGGCAGCCGTCTTTTTAAGCTTATTGAGATGTCGCAGGGGATAGGCCAGGGGTCACTAACTAAAGCGGAGGGTCAACCGGGGGCCCCCATGTGGACCAATTCAATCAGTGCCTGCTCCGCTGCTGTGGGTCTGTTTTACCATTTACTTGAATTATTGTGTATATGTGGGAAAAGTCCCTGCTCACTGCACACAAAGAACGACACACATGCACACACCCACACACACCCACACACACCCACACACACACACACACACACACACACACACACACACACACACACACACACACACACACATTTGCATGCATGGAGTCAAGCAAGTCACTCCAGTACAGAACTTGCGTTGCAGCCATTCCAAACTGCCTTGGGCAATTAACTAAAGTAAACAGCCCTTATTCTGCCATCTGTCTTTTACCAGCATCCAGACTCTAAAATGCATCTGAACAAGATAAATGATCGTTTAAAAAATTAGAGGAACCATCTGTCTTGATGGAGAGAATCAAGAAAGGAAGGGGAAATTGCTGGGAAATAAAAGGGCGAGCAAAAGCATGAAACTGGATTTGCAGAATAGCATTTAACCAAGTAAAGGGATCACATTAACTTATTTGAAATATCCCTTGCGATTAGCGATTTCAAGAGTCTTGAACGATTCGTTTGGAGTGAACAAATATTTAAAAATGAGTCACTCAAAAGAGCAGGCGAGCGAGTTCATCTTAACTCGCAAACTGAAAAGAACTAAGTCGAGTCCAAGCCAACAAAGTCCAGGGGATTTGGCATAACACACATTGAATGTGACTGAAGCCCACTTTCCACCAAAATAAATTATTTTGACGGAATAAAATGAATCCTGTGAGAACTTCATTCAGCATTAAACTTAAGTTCTCTGTCGCTCACGGTGCATTTCACTAACTGAACAAAAACAGTGCAAATATTGAACAACTAATTTTAACGAGTGAGTCGTCAAGAACCGAATCTCAAAAGAAAAGGTCAAAACTTTCATCAATAGTTCCCGTGACAAAAGCAGGATCATTCCAGAAATTGCATTCCGGAATGAAGATGTTAAATTCGGCTTCAATGCCATCAGAAGCTGGTACTGAGGTTTCTGAAATCATCGAGGTAACAAGATAAGCTCTTGCCTGACTAAGCTGCTCTGCAAGTTTTGGGAAAGCTTTACAACAAGGTCGCTGGTGGGAACGTCAGAGCAGAGGTAATATGTAGACCGGTGCTTAGGATGCAAAGTAGTGACTGAGGGTATTATACTGCATTGTGTGTAATGTGTGAAGGAAGGTGGGAAAAGTTCTCAAGTTAGGCCAGGCCAAGTTTTCATCTATAGACTTTCATCAACCAAGATAGATAGATAGATAGATAGATAGATAGATTGTGTGACAAATAAAGACTGTTTCATTTTCGTTTCGTTTCAGATAGATAGATAGATAGATAGATAGATAGATGGAAGGATAGATAGATGTACTGTATAGATAGATAGATAAATAGATAGATAGATAGATAGATAGATAGATAGATAGATAGATAGATAGATAGATGGTGCTTACCAGTCACTTCCACTGACGCTACACACCAAACCGCTTAAAATAGTCCACATAGTGATAGCTCAGATTAAGATAAATTAAAATAAGAGGATTAAAACCTTAACTCCTATAACTGTTACTCCTAGCACTTAAAAGTGAGGTCTAATTCAGAGGGATACTCGGCTAGAGAACTATTCTTACGTAGTAGTATAAGGGTATCAGTGTGTTTGGAGAGAGTGAGAGGAGCTGGTGCAATGGCGTAACCCAATCAGCCTCTATAACAATACACCGGGGTGGGGGCCCCCACAACAGTCTATTCACTGGGAAGGAGAGAGGGAGCGTTTCTTTGCGCGCACGCACACACACACAGACAGACACACAGACACACACACACACACACACACACACACACAGACACACACACACAGACACACAGACACACACACACACACACAGAACCACGCCAAACACATTTACACAAACATGGCTTGTACAAGATCGCTCTCTCTCTGTTTCTCTCTCTCTCTCTCTCTCTCTCTTTCTCTCTCTCTCTCTCTTTCTTGAGGGGCGTTCACATAGGACAGGGCGTGTGCTGCGCTTGCCGCTTGGTGGAGCGCAGGTGCAGAGCTGGGCCCTTCACATGGGACATGGTGTAGGTCGCACTCGCACGCATGCGCGCTTTTGGTTGCTAGGCGAAAATAAGTGATCCATTGGAATGAAATTAACTGCTAAAATATTGTTTATGGTATTACCACTTTAAGTTCAGTTCACCTGTATGAAATATTACATTAATTATAATTATATATTATATAATAATAATAATAATGATATATATATATATAAATATATCTACAAGATCTCTCTCTCTCTGTCTCTCTCTCTGTGTGTGTGTGTATATATATATATATATATATATATATATATATATATATATATATATATATATATATATAAATATAAACACACACCTGGCCGGCCCACTTGGTGGGAAACCTGTTTCCACAACAGGGATTTCCTCCCAAGGTGTCGATAAATATGTAAGGATGGGTTGTAGAGCTTGGGGAATTCGGACACACCGCTAAAATCAGTTTCTCCTCCGTATTGCACAGCTACTTCCTGTCTGCTTCACCTCTTGTTTCTATTGTCCCAGCGGGGATTACATCACGGTGCACCCCGCTACTCCAAAACTACTACCAGCAAAAGTTTTAAATTTTGCGTGGCGCCGCGGACCTCCAGACAGCGCTGCGTGGAGGTCCGCATACGCAGCGCAGCGTGGAGGTTGCTTGGTGCAGATCCTGCGCGGCGCCACCAATACACCCCAGTGGAGTTTAGAGTGCGGCGTGCACTGTCTCCTATGTGCAGGGCCCTTTACTCAAACGTGACCACCCTTTGCAATTTGCTAAGGGCATCCTTACACCTCTTAAGACAAAAATAAAACATGTTTAAGATCCCCCTTTGCTCCCAAAATAAACTCACAATAAGCCGTTGCTCCGGAAAATCCAGCATTCGTACCACCATCCAGTCGGTAAAGACTCACCGGCTTCCACAGCCGAAGTACCAGGGCCCATTCGCCCCGGTCTTGGAGGACTTCCAGCCCCCAGAGTCCTTTTCTATTTCCTTCCCAAGAGAAAAACGGAATTTCCAGCAGGTTGCAAATCCACAAACCAAAAGTTGAACAAGGCAGCGTGGGAAACTGCTCCTAAAATGCTCGTTTGGAGTTTTCGTGTCTCCTTTCAGGCTCCTCTCTCAACTTCGGTGTGGAGCGACCGTCCGTCACCCAGATGTGGCAAGAGTTCTGAGGAGAGCCAGTCTAACGGCTACACCCTCACCCCCACCCCCACCCCACCCCCCTGTGATTAGAGAGGCCCAGACCAGCCCAATCCCACTCTGTTGGGGATGTACAGTATAGCATGTGCATAATCTATGATCCAGTTACTCCTATGACACTAAATGGGATCCCAGTCCAACGGTCACTATACCATCACCCACTGGCCGACCAACACACCACCAGCCACCAAGAGGGACCCTCTCTCTCACACACACACACACACACACACACACACACACACACACACACACACACACACACACACACACACACACTCACTCACAGTAAATAAACAGTCTTTCTGTTTTTTCATGCTCCCCTTATCTTTTGCCCTGCCCCCCTTTCTGAAAAACACACACACACACACACACACACACACACACACACACACACACACACACACACACACACACACACACACACACACACACACACACACACACACACACACACACACACTTTTAATTTCCAAAGTAACAAGTCATTTACAGGCTGTCGGCCGACTGCCAATCTTTATTTTGTCAATATCCTGGCTAATGTAACATGGTCTGAGTCTAACACATCTGCCTGCCCTCTCTTGTGTTAAAATGTGTTACAACAGCCGTAAAAAAAAAGTGACAAATACATTGGATGGCTGTTTATAAAAAAGTGAAGGCTAAAGAAAGAATCAAAAATGGAGTTTTGTGAACAACATAATCTTGCGGATTTCCACTTTCAACGCTGAGCTTTCCCTGCCCGGTGCCCTGTATTTTATAAGTCCCACCACATAATGCAAAGCATATCATTCTTTGTTGCTCTGCTGAAAGCTTTGTGTGATCGATCGCATTTATTTTATTTTTTATTTTTTGTCCGTCTGTCCCATGGGGACAGTCATTGAGTTTCCATTTTAAAACTGTGAAGCATCTATTGTATCCCTAGAGATGTGGGGTAATGCGGTTAGGGCTCATAGCAACACTTCCTACCTGGCGTGGAGCCGTCCTGTTTTTTGCTGGACGTTTTGCTTTCCTGTTTGAAGGAGTTCTCGTCGCTGGCGTCGCCGTCCCCCCACCACGACGGCTGGCCGTATAAGGGGGTCCCCCTCTGGATGGATGCAATAACCCCTGGGACAGACACAGAGACACACACACACACACACACACACACACACACACACACACACACACACACACACACACACACACACAGACACAGACACAGACACAGACACACACAGACACACACACACAAACACACAATTTCACTTGGGTGACATTTATTATTCATTACTAAATAATAATTTACAGATGTATACATTTTGATATACTGTTTACATTGAATGTCATCTCAAGATGGCTCATACTGACCCCAGCTGCTCAAAACACACAGTGTGTGTGAGAGTGTGTGCATGTGTGTAAATGTTTTAATTTCCCTCACTGGAAGCCCTGGTTCGGTTGGCATTAGTGGCCCCACTGACCTACTTATAGAACTTTAGCCACCAAGAGGGACCCTCTCTCTCACACACACACACACACACACACACACACACACACACACACACACACACACACACACACACACACACACACACACACACACACACTCACTCACAGTAAATAAACAGTCTTTCTGTTTTTTCATGCTCCCCTTATCTTTTGCCCTGCCCCCCTTTCTGAAAAACACACACACACACACACACACACACACACACACACACACACACACACACACACACACACACACACACACACACACACACACACACACACACACACACACACACACACACACAAAATGGCCTGAACTGAGAGGGACTTTCCCTTTGCTCCTCTGTCCCACTTATGCACGACACAGAGGTCTGAGCTGATACAAGCTTTTGGCAGAACTTCCCCTTGCTCCAATCCTCTTTTCCTTCAGTCAAACCCACTTTGGCACTGCACGATAAATTCGATAAAGGAAATATTACTATCCAGCTATACCCGTTTCTTTTACCACGTAATTCATTTTTGTGTAAGTGCCTCTCATATTCACACACCTACTGTGTCAAATTTTGAGTGTTTTAAGTAGAGCCCCTTCCATACTTATCTAGTGAATGTATTTGTGGACTGTAAGATATCGTGTATGTGGGCAAGTCCTGGTATTACGGCGGCGACACTATACGATTACCTCCGCAAGACCGTGGGCAGGGTGTCATTAAGGAGAGAACTGGGGGCTAGCAGATGAAGCACTGCTCTGGAAGTGCTCGCAAGACTCTGCACATAAGTGAGAGGTTTTTTTTTTGTATTTTTTTATCTCTGGGAAATAACAGCGGACGACTTATGGATGTAATACCATGTGTTGGCCGTGTCAGCCAATAAGCCTCGCAGTGAACGGCGATGCAAAGCTGCACTGAACAGACAGCGCTCCGTGACCCCGTTTCAACATCTGCAGCTTAGCCCGGACCCCCCCACCCCACTAGGGACCCCAGCCCTGGGAATGATGTCACTCATCTGTGAGCCCGGGTGGATTGGGGCGGTGTGACGGACAGAACATGTGCTCCTGTGGCTACATACTGCACGTCCACCCCCTACAGGCTGGACACCAAATCCCAAATGGGACTTTATTGTTTGTAGAATGTCTTTTTTAAGACTATGACTGACTACGTTTTTATCGTGGGGTTTTTTTGTTTGTTTTTTTAGTTTTTTTTTACATTTTTATGGGTTCAAATTGTGGTCGAGGCTCCGTAGTAAGGCAGCTAAGGGGTAGCAAAGTTACATTTACTGAACAAAAGCACATGGCTCGCTGGCTGCCATCTCGTAACCCCTGTGATCCCATCCAAATCCCAAAGGAACATCAAACCATTATTCCCAGATGAAGCTGAGGTCACATAACGTGATTTTCGTGGCCGATTTGGGATTTGGGAACGATTTGAAATCCAGCTGGGTCGAGGTCGCCCAGGGTGGTCCGGGGTAGTCGGGCTGTGGAATCGCAGCTGTCATCAATATGTGCGTGTGAGTTAAAGACTCAAATCTGCCCCCTTACGATCACAACCGGCCAGCTCCCGATTCAATCAAGCACCTTCGATTTTATTAGGGGAGGTTTTACAGAAATCTTTTGGTGTGCGTGCGTCAGAAGCCCCTAATCGCAACAGCAATTTTCAACAGCGCAATTTTTGAGATTTTGCGCCTGCACGGCGGCAGTATGGACTTCTGAAATGGAGCCATTGTGGAATAGAGGCAGACTCATGAAGGTCTGATTAGTGTATAATGTCAGCCATGCAAGGTCGCCGCACAAACAACCACAGCAGCGAGCTGTACGGCGTCCATGTTTGTTTTGATGTAAAAAATACCGTGAGATATTTTGGACCTCGCGAGTGCTGGAGTACCACAGAACTCCATTCGTCTGTTCTCTCTCTAGATTTGCGCTCCTCAAAGACAGCAGTTGTTACGTGCGTGTGTGGAGAGGTGACAGAAAACCTGCAAATCTCTGTTGTCAGATGTGCGCTGCGCAACGTTTCCGTCCAAAAGTCATGCAACGCGGCCCCGGCTTCAGACAAGATCAGATTTAGGATTCGATTTGGACGCTTTTTGTACGCATGTGAATCAGGAGTGCATTGCAGGATTCGTCACGGGACCTGCCCAAAGAACTCCCTGTCTATTGTAAGGGGAAATGACAAAACCTATTGTGCGGCCGCTCTACTTTCAGTCACATGTGTTCTGCTCCATGATTGGACAACTCTGAATGTTCACAGGGGGTGGGGGTTGGTACGATAAAATGATAGGATCAGACCTTCAAATCAGCAGATACTTGTGACCGCTCTCTCTCGCAATATTTTCTCTCTCTCTCTCTCTCACCTGCCATCTTCTCCTCTGCTCTGTGACCATCGGCTGCTTTAACCAAAGACTCCGTGGGGGGGTTGACTCCGTCTGCCGCCCCCGGTCGCAGGCGCCCCCCACCCGGGGACTTTGGGGTTCTAGACGGGGTCCTGGTGGGAGACTTGGTATTGGTGGTGGTGGTGGTGGTGGAGGTGGGTTCTCCGGGCAAGGGCTTCTTACTGAGTTGCAGACCACTGGTAAACTTTTCATGCTACGAGGAGATTTACAGAAGAGGAGTCAAAGTTGATTATTTTATTTATTATCATTCATTATTTAGTATATATTTCATCAAGTGTATTTGCATACAACCAATTTGACTCATCGGTCTTATAAATGTTTGGTACTATAAATAAAAAATTATAAATAAATGGGTCAATGACATTTTCATGTCTGAATCAATTATCATTCAAATAAACTAGAGAAGAAGACACAAAACAGAAGAAATCTCCATAAAATACGCTCAATTTGAAACTGTTTTCAAAAGTTCACTCATTTTGCGAGTTTTGTGGCCTAAAAATCAAAAAATGTCAGACAGTGAAAAGAGCTACGAGGCTTTATTTACGGTTGTACCGCCTGACATTTTTAACAAATTATGTAAAAATCTTTCAAATTAATAAGCAAACAGTACACAAATTAAAAAATACATATTCTTTACAAAATAAAAATAAAACTATAAATGCATGTATCTCAATACTTTTTGCAACTCCCCTTTAAAATACTTTTGTCATTATATAGTTTTGTCATTTACCCAAATATACATAAATATATGAGTATTAGGATGAGAGGGAGTAAATAATGGGAGTAAGACGCATAGAATTCAATAGTCATGAGCCAAAAAACATAATAAAATAACTGACATTTAGACACTGAAATACATAATCTGCTCTAGCAAAGCAAATACAGTATATTGTTTTATAAGACTCCTTTTCTTTACTTCCCAATAGAAAATGAGAGCATCCAAAGGGTCCTCTGGTGCTCTATACATTGATCAGTGGATCAGATGATTTGTATGCGCGCGCGTGTGTGTGTGTGTGTGTGTGTGTGTGTGTGTGTGTGTGTGTGTGTGTGTGTGTGTGTGTGTGTGTGTGTGTGTGTGTGTGTGTGTGTGTGTGCGCACGTGTGTGTGCGCGTGTGCGTGCATATGTTTGTCATTGTACTGTACACACGTACCTTAAGAGCCTCCTCGGGCACAGTGAGCTCCCCCCTCACCACCGTGAAAAGGTTGGTATGTGAGGTGAGTCAAGGACATTCCGTCGTAGCACACAACTGATAATGAAACCGTTGAGAGCACTACAAATGCATACAAATCTCCGATATGCATGTATACAGTATATCTACTCATTTCTGTGGATATGCGTTTTTTTTTTGTGTGATTTGTGTTGCATTCGCGGTGGAGGATCTTGAGGATGAAAGGTTGTTGTTGTTTTTTTTTGCAATGAAGACATTGCTCTTGAATATGTCGATGGGATGTTGAGTTCTACTTCAGCAGTCCAAAACCAAAGGATATCATATCCAAACCTCAGCTTGTCCTCGAGCTTCAGTGTGATGTACATCTGCTCCTGGATACGGACGTCGTTCACAAACGTCTGCAGGGTCCAGGGGCAAACAGAGAAAACACTTAACCAGCTTAATACAGTATAATATAGTATAATAAAGTTCCACAACATATAACAAAAAAAAAATATAATTCTTGTTAGGCCGTCTAGATATTAGCCGCTGACAGTCAACTCTCTCTCTCTCTCTCTTGCTCTCCCTCCCTCCCTACTACTCCTCCCTTGCTCATTCCTCTACCCCCCTGCAGAAGCATCTCTCTCTCTTTCTCCCACGCCCACTCCTCTCTCCTTCACCCTCCCTTTGACCCAGCAGCACTGAGGCATATCAGGTTTCTCTAGACTGCAGTGGGAAATTCAATCACGGCGCACGGCGCTGTCGTGACAGAACTTTTTTTTTGTTTTGTATAGTGAAATAAAATCACACCAGCTCGATAACAAGGTCAAAGCGGTAAAATGTCTCCTCTGGAACTGCAAACAGAGCACCTCGTTACCCTGTTTAACACCAAAGTGGAAAAATGTCTCTACATCCACTGACTCAGCTGGAGACGGCTTCCAGGAGGAGGACCTCGGAGCTGGTGCCTCATGACACAACAGGAAGTGGCTGTGAGCCTGGCTTCCTGTCTGAGTCCTGCAGAGGATGTGGGACATATATCCAGGCCAGTGGGCTACGATCGAGCGCCAACCGCTAAAGCTGATGCAAAAACGCGTGACTCATCCCACGTGGCAGCCAGAGCGCGGCGTCCCTCCCAGCTGGACTTCTCTCCATCAAAGACACGAGCGAGGGCAATGAAGGTGCACCACGCGAGCAGTGCTTTATTTGAAAGGTGCATAAATGTCACAAATATGATAAATCAATAAAACCCATAGTCAAAACAAGGGCTGACTTTCCATGGTTGAAAGAATGTTCTGTTTGTTGGACAAGGGAGGAATACTGTAGTTGCAAAGGGGCAGAACCCTCGTGTGGCAATGATCCAACTAGTAGATACTTCCCTTCCTGATTCTTCTGGTATAAAAACAGATTCCCTTTTTTCTTTCCAAAAGGATCCATTTCAAAAGCACCAGGAGAACTAGTATGCTATCACTGAGCCATCGATGTCACTACTGTCTCATGACTCAGACCATGTGCTCGGGCAGCCATCCTGAGGTGGCTAACGGCCAATTTATGCTCTCCGCGTCCGTGTAGCCGGGAGGGTCCGCGCGGCGCGCATTCCGTCAGCTGCTCACGTCCGAGGAGGATGGAAAGCGCCTACGAGCGCGCTGACTACACATGACGTTCTTTGGCAGGTTTTTTAAACCGTATACAAACAACAGAACACCATAAAAACACAACAGAAAAGAAGAGTACGCCAGAAAATAATTCCACAATCGTCACTTAAACATAAACCTTCACATTTACACATTTTTCACCCAATGTAGTACGTACAGAACCGCGTCCGCTGTCCGTTTTGGAGTATAAACAAGGCTTAAGACAGCTGAATATGATGGATATTCTGAAAATGACATATTTGTCATTTGTCATGTCTGTCATATTTAACTCTTTTTGGATCCTTTGTCAGTACAAACCGGGTGTGTTGTGAACAAGGCCGTTAGTTTTTAATGACACCGTCGTCATGGTGTTCTCCATCAATTTAGATGGATGTCCGGCCACATTATACAGAAACGCAAACAATCTATAAGGATCAATTCAGCGCATGTCTGAGCGGTCGCTCAAAAGATTCAGGTCAAGCTCAGCCGCGATACAAATCTTTATTAACAAGGAGATCGATTGGCGACGGGGAAAGGAGGAAGTCCTATTGACCACCAGATGTACATGCTCACATCTAACCTTCATTTTCATGAGGGTCATCCATCCCTCGCTCAGACCTCTTTGTTGCTTTCCCGTCTCTGTAGGTTTTTCTTCCTCATGTGCCCCCATCTCATTCTCCACGCCGGCCTCTCCCTGCTACCCCTCCTTTTACCCTACTAAACCTATCTTTCCACCGCTTGCACGTGATCACCAGCAAAATGTCCTCCATCCCCCCCCCGTCCTTGCACTCTCTTTATTTTTTATTCCACTCACCCCATTCAGGCTGCCCAGGTCCTTGACTTTGTGTTCGTCGGTGCTGGCCTCGTAGTTGATGACCGCATGTTGTTTGTCCACGCTGCGGGACTGCAAACAGAGACAAACAAACACACAACAAACAAGACGGAAATAATAGATCAGAAACTCTTGAAGAATTTCAAAACAAAATATATGTGCGCTGTGTGTTCATATGTAGTGGATGTATTGTATGTGGTGCTAGGTAGAGCGTTATAGCAGTGCAGGCTTGACCTCAGCACACGGAATAACAGTTGGAGCGATTTGTGCCACGTCAGGCCTTTATGTTGCTATGAGTCGATTATTTCTGGAATGCATTCTGAACAGTAAATTGCAATGTGGTGCTCTAACTATAATCATAAAAATGTGGCTGCAGGATATCAGCTTACTGAATAGCGGCGTTTAAATTAGTGCTCCGATACCGCACACACACACACGCACGCGCGTGCACACGCACACACGCACACGCACACACACACACACACACACACAGACACACACACACAGACACACACACACACACACACACACACACACACACACACACACACACACACACACACACACACACACACACACACACACACACACACACACACCTCTGAGTCCACAGGCCAAGATACACAGAGTTGCAGACACAAAGACACAAAGAAAATAAAAGAAACACACACAAACACACACACACACACACACACACACACACACACACACACACACACACACACACACACACACACACACACACACACACACACACACACACTGCGCAGGTCATAGGGCCACAGAGGGACTGGAGGTAAACGTATTGATTTTCTGTGCTCTCCAGATGTGAGCCTCTCAGCTATTTCCAAGACCCGACAACCTTCATGGAGGCTGAAAGTCAGGGGCACAAAAGAAGGATTCCTAACATATTTAAAAGCCTCAGTTGTCTCCCGATGTCTGTCTGGATGGTGAAATTATGAAAAAAAAAAAAAAAAAAAAAAGGAATTACTAAATCCTTATTTCTGACCATATGTAATGACCATGCGGGTAAAATATAATCACAGGTCCATTCTGCAAAAACAGCACATCTATTTAAAGTGCCAAAGAGTTTAGCAGTGGAATATCTTCTTCAAAGAAAATTCACCAGTACTGTAGAGTCACGTATCACAAATAGAGACAAGCACTGGACTTGAGCAAATCAAATCAAAAGAGCTATTCATTGACGTGTGAAATGATCTTAGATTGAGATCCATGTGCTGAGGCAGACAGGATTTGAAATTTCTGATACGGATTTTGAACATACTGTAGTGTGGATTTAATCTGGGCAGGTCTCCTTGTTATTTAATAGGGAGCTTGTAAAAGAAATTTGATCAGAGCAGTAAGAGATCGGATCTAACCTGCTGAACACTGCTGCACTATTTTCTCTGTGTGGAGGACTCTCATTAGAAACCTGCCTTTAGTTTTATATATGAAATATAACATTGTAAGTTCTAACTGGAAACCAGATCGACCGAATCTGAGTAGCAACCAGCTGGCAGAAGTGCTTGAAAGGGCAGTTCAGCTAATGGCTTCAGAAAACCTCAGACTGAATGGAAGTCAATGGAAAAAGAAGAAACTTCTCTCTAGAAATACAAGTAAATAAAAAAGCTTATTTCTTCTGGTGGGTGTTTTGGTATTGCAAATGTTATTCCATAAAGTGGATAATAACGGTCTGTTTCTTCCTTCCTCCGACTGTCGGGTGGTTTGACTCCAAATTTGGCTGCCCAAATTTAGAAAGTTCTCTTTCCTGCCAAGATGGCGGCGAGCATAAAACCCAAAAACGAGGCTTCAAATAACCTCTTCGGAAACCAATGGGTTAAGTCACAGACGGCAGGTACAATTTTTCGACGGTCGAACGTCCTTCTGTCGTTAAATTATTTGTTCCGAATATCAAGAATGAGAAATATACGCTCTTTTTAACAAGAGCAGGAGAGGGAATGGAGGGAGCTGGAGAGAGAGGCAAAAAGGAGAAGGAAGGTAAAGAGAAGTGATTGGGATGACTCGGCCCACAGGACACAGCCACACACCCCCACACACAGACACACACAGACACACAGACACACACACACACACACACACACACACACACACACACACACACACACACACACACACACACACACACACACACACACACACAGTAGATGAGACATGGGACAGGGGATATGAATCAGAGGGGCAGAAAAGCTGCAGGGAGTAAAGTCGGAAGCTGATGCGTACATCCCATAATGAAGACATCACCATATTAAGTCCAAGAATGTTTAAATTTACATTTCACTTACATTTACTCCCTTTCTTCTGAGACTCAAACAAAAGCAATTTAATGCCCGATAACAATAGGAACGAACAAATGAGTTTGATAAAACAGTACCATTTAATTCAAACTATTCTGCCTTTATAGAAAAAACAAGCAGATTGTGTGACATCAGCGTGAAACCGTTCCCAAAGCGCGAGAGCACTAAAGCGATTGTCTCAACTTGTCTGCCTACGGAACCTATTTTAAGTCTGATAAACCTTTTATTTGTTGACGCGACTGATCAACCTTTTATTTGTTGACGTGACTGAAGAAGCAGCACACATCGTGGCCATGTGATGAGACCGTGGCCGGAGAGCAGCGTCACATGGCCGACACCCTCCCCTTCCGAGCCGGTTTCCCTCTCACTGGGTCCCACTCAATAAGTGGGACCCAGTGAGAGGAACATGCACCGTGTCACACGTATGTGCGAGTGCCTCAACATATACATAGGCGTACTCCAAAGGCAGAACCACAGGTTGTCACAGACACATGAGAGGAAGTATTTTGGTGGTAAAACAGATCCTGTGCAACTCCACATGCTCCAGTTAATAAACCTTTTACTCCTCATGTGAAAGTCTCTGTGAAAGGACGGACATTACATTTAGTGTAAATAAACTCGTAGGAGAGGTTTGAGCAGGGATCTAGAGGGGCCAGCTGCTCATCCAACTGAAACAAGGACTGTTCTCGTGCTAACATTTCAATACAGTATAATTCCTTTCTGGGAAACCCTCACTGACACAAAATTGCCAGCCAGGAGCCACTTTCATGAGCCAATACGTTTCCATTTTGTTCATCGCTCGCCCAAAGGGCTTATGCTCTAAATCTGCTGTACATACTAATGCATTAAAACCCGATATAACTATACAGACAGCTTGGGAAGGTAAATGGAAGCATTTGTATATTTATTTCACAATGTTTAAAGCCATAATTGTGGTAAATTGTCGAATTCATAAGTGTAATTCACTGGGAAAAGGGGGGCAATACAATACATCTAGCAGATGCATATGGAATAACAAGTGTTAGTCATGTGATCCATTGCTAAAACAAATCTTGTTGACTTGAGCGAGACAAGCGCTTTATCCAGCCATGGTTGTGACTCAGCGTGGACTGGAGGGCCGAAATGGGGACTGCCGCAGCCATGACCACCAACTATTGCCCGCGGCCCCACCCCCAATCCGTCAAATAAAATGTAACGCACCTAGTATCTGCCCCACTTTCTATAAATAGCCCTTTGAGCAGTGGGGGACGTACATAAATACACACAAGCAACCCATCATCTTCGACTACTGTTAGCTTACGTAATGGACCATAGGAAAATGTGAGGTTGACTCTTGAAAAATACAATCTTAACTCTGTTACCACAAAGGTTTTTCAGTTTAAATTACAACTCAATGTATTTAACTTGTACTACTAACTATAACATAATGAAATATATGATAAAGTAACAGACCATGTTATATATGGTTTATATGGTTTCACATGTCCAGAAGCTTCAGAAGTTATCATTATTGTTATTATTATTATTATTATTATTATTATTATTATTATTATTATTATTATTATTCCTCAGACATCCACATGTTTTTGAAACTACAATGTTTAGGACTGGGATTTGGGAGCCCTTGTTGAATTCCACAAACAAAATTATAAATTTTCAATGAATGTCAAAAATATCCAATAATACTAGCTGGGGACTTGGGACACGAAAAACAAGAGAAGCAGAAATCAGGCCCTTCTCTACATCGCCTTTATCATTCATTACAGTTCTTTTCAGAGAGCTTAGTTCATCCTTCTGTACAGACTGTTTTTCCTTTACTGATAAAATATCTGAATCCCCATCTGCATTCAGATGGAACAGCTCCTGCAATTTAAACTAAGTAACACTTAGTTTCAACACTAACTTTAAAAGTGACTGCCAGGCTGGCAACCAGGCATCAGCTTTTAGTTGCCGAAAAATATGCTTACCATTTTTAGTCACCTTATATTTTGAGTAATGAAGATACTGCATCTGCATCTTTCCTTTTAAAAGTAGCTCTCCACCGGGTGAGGTCTGAGCCATGCTAAATATTAATGCTGACTGTCTACAAAGATAAGGACTGGTTATTGAATTGTAACGGCTATATGCTGACAAATTTGTCCAAACCGACTAGAAAAATGACTAAAACTAAGACATTTCCTGTATATTTTTATTTTGTTTTAGTTTGTTTTATAAGTACGCAATATCGTTTCAGTTCGTTTTCTGTCTAGTTATAACTCAAATGTTTTTTCACCCTTAGTTTTAACTTTTAGTCTAGTTTTCAACCAGAGGGGAGAACGAGTCCGCTGGTTAATTGATCGCGGATGGCGTCGTTCTCTCGGACGGATATAAAAGAAAAAGAAATGCTAAAATGGACCAGTTTGGACGATTCATACAAGTCACACAAACTGACGTGAAGAAATCAACATTTACCGAAAAGTGAGTTGTTTGCATCTCTGACTATAATAACTTTGCTACCAGAGGCCACAAAATTGTTGCCAATTGACACAATCTGGTTGCAGAGGGCAACCGTTACTGTCGAGCCCTGGTAACCACAAGCAAAAACAACACTGGCATAGGTTCTTTGTTTCTTGGCTGGGATTTCCCAACATGTATCAGAAATGATATTACAGTATGCTACTTGTCTCACAAGGGTAAAAAAGTGATGATACCCCAGGGCATCACCACCATCAGATGACCCAGAGAAATGGGTTGAGGTAATTTCAGGTTTTTATACAAATGGAGTCCTCACCTGCAGCATGAGCTCGCAGTCGTCCCGGCCGACGAAAATCATCTCCCGCGGGAGGCGGTGGCGCGTGCCCCCGCTGCTCACCAGGAACCACGAGGTCACGCTCATCTTTGCTGCCGCCTCGGATATGAACCTACCACACAGAGGAAATAATGAGGAGGAAGCTGTACCCCCGTCTTGCTTTTTTTTTTTCTCAAGGTATAATGTTTATGTGACAATATGTGACTTTTCAAATACAAAATTGCACAGTTGACACAGCTACCGGAAGGCGGGGCTCTGTAGGACATGTGCTTCAACGACAAGCACATGTCCTTTCCCCATAGGAAACGTCTTGGCCAAAGTTTTGGCAAGTGATAGCTGATTGGGTCGGTCGTTTTGATATATTTTGCCTCTGTGTGGCTCGGAAACTGTGGGAGGAGTAGTGCGACAATAACCTTCGCTATAAGCGTAGGCATAACAGCAAGAGCGCACTTAATTATGGGGAGCAGCTTAACCTAGTGGCTCGTGCGATTTGCCCCCCAACCCCCTCGAAAAAGGTCCTGCGGTTCCCTGCCTATAAAAGTCCATAATCCATGTACTTTACCTTAAACTGTTGCTGGCGTGGCAGTTAAGATAGAATATCAAAATGAACAATTGAAGACAAAGCAAAGTACTCTCAATAGTTTTGGTATGTCTTTTGATAGTTTTGGTTTATTATGAGTTTGGTAAAAAAACAAAACAACCTTTGTGATATCTGATGCCAACACTTGCTATATTCAATCTTGTGGGTGATGTAGACACTTTTGTAGAAGACTGACTTGTCAGGCAAGCTGAACCCAGTGAGCTGGTTTAAATAAGAATAAGAATGGTACAGACCTCAGGTACTTCACTGCTGCAAGACTCCTGACAGCTCCGCACTACGAGGCCATCCTGAGAGGAGGGAAAAGGAGAAGGGCAAATTTTATTTTCCATTCCACAGTTTGTTGTCCCTGGTCGGGGAAGCGGGGTCGTTCGGCTTTCCAATGGTGACGCGACGAGCACAAGAAAAAAAATACAGAAAGGGGTTTCGACGCGTGGGAATGATGGAGCATGGGACGGACGAGAGAAGGAGTTGGAATAAGGAGGAGGATAAAGAGGAGACGCGGCGGCAGAAGGAAAGACAGACAGATCAAAAGCTTATTTTTGCCTTGCCTCTTGCCTCGATTCCCCTTTTCAGCGTGACGTTTCTATCTCTGTCCCGGGGAATGCGTGCTAGGAGAGGCTAGCTAGCCGGCTAGATCCCATCTTTTCCTCTCTCCCCTCGCTTGTCTTTCCACCCGCCCCGATCATTGCCAGATGGGAGAGGAGGAAGTGATGTAGGAATGTTGGCCGTTCTCCCCAGCAGGACGTTTACTTCCCCTCCTCCCTCTTTTCCCTCTCCCTCTCTCTCGCTCTCTCCCTCTCTCTCTCTTCCCTCCTTCAGATTTTCTGGAAAGGAGGTCAAACTTCAACTTTCTAGCTGCCCAGGAAGCTAAATGGAACACTAAAAAAGCCCCAACAGAGTGACTGGTGAAATAACCGACCGGCTGTACGTCTTACTGACATACTTGCTGTTTACAGCTGTTTTCTGGTAGATTGGTACTGTATATAGACAGGCTTTCTAGCTGATTGAAGGACTGACGGGATGATCGTATTGGCATGAAGAATGGATGGCTGACCGGCTTGTTATTGCAATAACTATTTGCAACACTGACTGGATTTCTGACCAAGGACCTGGGCGGCAAACTGGGTGAACGACTTTTAGTCTTGTTCAAGCAGCACCACAGTATGTAACTTTTGGTATTTGGCGCCCATACAGTGAAATAGATTACTAATAGGTTAATAAGTCTGTTTACCGTCAAAATTATTCTAAAGCTGTTATTTTAAGGTTAAACAAAAGCTACATGGTGTTGCTTTAAAACGACCTGAAAGGAAATCTTCCTCCAAAAAAGGAAGGAAATTTAAGCAATGGTCAGGAAAATGTTCAGGGGTTGAATGTTGATGATGCGATCTCTGGCGACCGACTTTGGAGGCGTGGCACCCCAGACAGGGAATAACTGCTTTTAAGTGATCAGCTGGATGGTTTGTTTACCCATTGACTTACTTCCCATAAACTGCCGAAAAAGAAGCCAAAGCTTTGTGTCCTCATTGGCCATTAAACGCATTATCGTAAAAGGCTGGGTGGAGCCTCTCAGTGGGAACATCACATAAACTCCATCTGCATTAAGTGCTTATTTGTATCTGCATAATTTTCCATTTTGCTTAAATACTCCTTATATATTTTAAAAGAAAATATTTTGGGGTTCTTTGGTGAAGCCATTGAAAAATAACAGTGGCTCTGTGCACTAAGTGCCAAGTTAAGTCTAGCTGAGAGGGAATTAAAGATTATTGGGCTTAGCTTTCGCTCTCTTGACCTCATAAGCGCTAAGTATGCCCACTCAATAATCTCCAGGGGGACATTTTAATCAACCACACACCTCTGACTGCCTCCCGTCTGAGGCCACTGCAAATGAGACCATGCCAAAAGCAACAGATGTTCTTAAAAAAAAAATAATAATAATAATAAAAAAAAAATAAATAAATAATAATAATAATAATAATAATTGTGTGTCAAAAGTCTACAAAGACTTTGTAAATTGTGTGCCATTACATTCAAAATGAAAATTTCCAAATAAAGTGTCAGAGGATTTCTCGAAATTACACTATTAAATAAGACAGTAGTGGTGAAAGGTTCGACTCTTCTATGAGATTCGGCATTTGATGAGTCGTTCAGTTTTTCGTTCATTCATAGAAATTATATTTTGGTGGAATGCAAAGTGTAAATTCTTCATCATTTAATATGAACTATTCAAAATGCCTTGGCCTTTTTTGCCTTGGACATTTATTTAGTCCTCAGAATAGTAGTCCTTAGTACACAGTACTCCTCTGTATTATTTTTAGTTGGTGAGTTGAAGATAAACTCGCTTGCCAGCAGTGGCTCCAGATTCATGTGTCATTCAAAAGATTTGTTCGCTGCAAACGAAACATTCACAAATCCTGCATCTGTACAAGACAGGGGCAGCATTGATGGAAATCATCACGGATATTGTGTTTTAAGATGGTGTCTGAGAGAGCATTCTCGGTGCCAGATACATTTAGCAGGAGGTAAAGTTACCCACACTGGAGAACAACAACATAGCCATCACACTATAATTACGTGTGGTTTTCCCACTCCTTTTCTTAAGCAGGGTATCAGGAGGCGAGCAGGCTAATTAACCGCTGCATGCCCACCACAGAATGTGAGGACAGGCCAGGATACGGCGCACAGCGGCCTGGGCGGTGCCATTAAATCTCTCCCACTATCACACATCACAGACATTTCACAGCTGGGGAATGTTGAGGGCCTTCGCTTTAATCTTACGTAAGCAGAAAGACAGACAAGGCCGCCCTCATATGTGTCGGGTTTATTCGAGTTACCTCACTGGCTGGCTATGACTAATAGGGATACCTCATTTTACACCAAACTTTCTAATGCAGATTATTTCCTTAAAACATTTTTTTTAGTTGTTATGTACTGCGTTAAGGGAAAGGTCATATACTTTCAACGAAAAATAAAATCTCACGGAACATTCACTATTAAAAAACCACAGGATGTTCTGATACATGGCAGTATCACTGGAATTGGGCGATACCATAAAATTATACAAGTTCGATGCCAAGGCACAGCCTAACCCTGCAAATAATTAAAATCCAATGATCTCATTTAGGGAAGTCCTAGAAACAGTTTATTAAATCAACTCATGCTTTTGTGATGTAAATCGACGAGGGAGTACTGAAATCCCAATGCTACACAATACACACAATACCCCGGGACAAATTGTACGATCTTAAATACGATCGCAAAAATGTACCAAAAAGAGAATATACTGACAGCAGCACGAGTTCTGTTAATTCTACTCTTGCAGCAACCTCCTGGTTTGGGGTGAGGCACAAAATAAAGACTTCATGGTTTTGGCCACAAATCTCAGCAAATTCTCACAACCCCCGAGGACCTCCACACACACACACACACACACACACACACACACACACACACACACACACACACACACACACACACACACACACACACACACACACACACAAGCACGCCCGCTGACCGTGAAAGAGCAGAATTCTCCCAGGATGACTGTGAATGCTTTGTGTGCAGAAGACGGCATGAGAGAGGGAGGAAGTATGTGAAGTGCTTCCTGTGTTGCACACAGCGCGCATAATTTTAAATCCAGAGGACGTCCGCAACTGTTTTGTCATTCAAGAACTGTTTCATAGGAATGAAAACCAGTGTTTAGTTACCTACAGTAGGAACACACTCCACCTAAAGACAAATTATACACAATTTTAACAATATCATGTTATCAACATCTATTAAAAAGGAACATAATTTGAGCCATTTCCACACTTACGTAAAGCGCAATCCTTTAATCTTTGGACCGAAAAAGAGAGTTAAAACCTTGCCGCCTGGCAGCACGACAACATCTCTAAACACGCAGAGCGACGAGAGCGCATTCAAGCCGGGGTTTGAATAATCACATTTTGAACAAACAGCTCTGACTAAAATTCCCGTCGGAGCGTTTACACGGGCTCCCCGTTCTGCGGCAAAAAAAAAAAAAAAAAAAAAAAAAAAAAAAAAGGCGCCCGGTCAGCACATCTCCCATTTTCAAAGATTCTAATCTCTTCCCTCCACTTTAGCGGCAGCCAATATGAGAGGGGACAGGAAATTAGGTCACGTTACGCGGGTCCGCTTAGAGCTCTGATACATTATGTTGTGTTAATGTGAGAGTGTGTGTGTGTGTGTGTGTGTGTGTGTGTGTGTGTGTGTGTGTGTGTGTGTGTGTGTGTGTGTGTGTGTGTGTGTGTGTGTGTGTGTGTGAGTTCAGATGACGCATCAACGGACCGACGGTCTGTTCTCCTCTGTCCTCCTCCTACTTCTGTTTCCAGAGCTCTACTACCGCCGTGGCCCAGGGTCTGAGTCTGAACTCAGGAACGCTGTGACTTGCACCGGTCATCACTGCCTCTCACAGCTGTTCAGTTCAGGCTACACACACACACACACACACACGCCCACACACAGATACACACACACACACGTGGACACGCACTCACTGAATACACGTATAGAAAATATGGGAAACATATAGAAATAGTAAGAAAGTAAAGTGAGAGAGGGAGAAGCAGATACACATTTGCTCTTATTCCATGATGTTTGAAGTTGTATTATAAGTTGATGTTATCAAATTAAGTTAAATAAACTCTTTATATATAAATATTGTTCAGGATTATTGTTTTTTGCTTTGTCTGTTGTTTGTTATTGTTGTATGCATGTTAACCTTGGATGGGAGGGGCGGGCGTTCAGAATGGAAGATTCGTGTCATGTCTGCCTGTTCCTTGACATTAAAAATATCGAAATAAAATTCATAAAAAATAATAAAATTGAATTTATTGCCGCTGCAACACGTTCAATACGAAAATGGATAAAGAGGTTAATTTCTTCACGTTATTTCCAACTTTAGAGGAAGTATCCAAATAGGGGGTAGAGTGATGCGTAAGCGTGCGTAATTTATATCAAATAACTTGGAATAAAAAGGAACGGACACCATCATCAGCACACGTCCCCTTATTTTAGGGTGTGGCGTTCTTAAACGGCAATAAAATATGTACTAATCTAAAACCAGTTAAATTTTAGCTCTCGAGCACCCATAAAGTAAAGTGAAACCACTTTGGTTATGGACCCCACCATACCACAACGCTGGATAGCGCAGTAAGGGGTCCGAACAAATACAACATAATGAAACAGAATAAACAGAAGAAATGTAAAATCTATTCAGTCTCCACCGACAGAAATAATATTAACAAAGTCGTCGTTTATGATGGTGGAGAGGATAATATTGGCAAACTGTATATGAAACAGAGCAGGGCCTAGAGATTCTTAGACTGTGGGGTTGAACAACCCGGGCTGAAAATCAGTAAAAAGGGGAAGAGATGCACGGACAAACAAGCAACCCCCTGGACAGACAGACAGATGGACGGACAGACAGACAGACAGACAGACGGACAGACAGACGATTCCCAAATGACTTCCTCTGTCTATTTCCGAAGAGGAAAGACTGCAGTGTGATACAAAGCCTTTTATATTCCGTCTCTGAGCCGCCAACAAAGAACAGAGCGCTGGATAGCAGAAAGAGGAAGAGGATCCTGAAATACCTTGCGCTCATAATCACATTCGTCTCCACTGTTGTCAGTTGTACTCTCTAGAGCGCGTACTTCATCTGAGTTTTGTCATTTTGTTTAAATATTTACAAGATAAATTGATTGGGTTCATGAGTCAGAGGGTCTTTTTGGCAAGCGGGGCTGTTCCCTAACCCCCTAATATCCATCCTTTGTATCTCTTGAGTATTTTGATGTGAGAGTGTGTGAGTGATGCGTGACGCTGTGTATTTATACTCACGAGTTACACGCAAATGTGTCTGTGATGTAGGTTTCAATGCCAACGGTTGACTGGTTCTTTAGAGAACCATACAAATCTGGATATTTAAGAGAACAGTCGGCCGCGAAGGATGTATCCTTGAAATAATGCAGGCAATAATGTGTTTTGATTCTTTTGCAGTCTTAAAAAAAAAAAGAAATAAAAACACAAACAAAACACAGGGAATCTCATTTTAATGGTGCTTGCCCTTGTTTACCTCCATTCAGAAATGAGAAATAGCTTAAGAGTGCAATGCAAAATACTTGGGATATTCGGCCGCCAACAAAAATATTTTTCTTGCCCCCCGCCCAAACCTTAAAAGCCAACAGTAAAATGAACTCTTTAGAACTGCTTCTTTTTTTTTTTTTTAACTCGGGGCTTATCTATAAGCATGAAGCTAAAGGCTTGAAGTTATATCATCAATCTTGAGATGTTCGACAAACTCCCACAACGCTTACAGGCAAGGTATAACAACCACAACAACTATTTAATTACTTACATAACCTACCACCAGAACAATTAATGTTGAACGCCAAAATTATGTTTACATGAAATCTGTGTGAGATCATCTTTTCTAAATCTGCGTTCTGCGCGAGATCATCAGAACAGATGCGTAATAGGTTTGTAACAGTGTTATAACAGCAGAATGCAGAGGAGGGGGCCTTAAATCACGGTGGCCTCATTACTGCGCCATGCGTGCAGAAAATGTGTTTGGGTGGGCGTGTCCATGTGCTAGTGTGTGTCAGTAAGTGTAAATAAAAGGGGGGGAAAAAAAAAACTGTCCAGTGCAGCAGAACGGACCATATGGCGCAGAGAGGCGGCTACAGCGTCACATGGAGAACAAACAAACAAGCACCTCTGTTTAGCCAAAATCCCTGCTTTGTGGTCAGTGGATGTTATTACCGTACACGTCACAGCACAGCCCCCAGACTGAAGATAAGGGACCACCACATGCTCAGTGACCCCCATGGCTCCAATGACCCACAGACCTACATATTCAAAATAATACGGGAGCAATGTCTATTCAGATTATAGGATTATGGGTGCAGCTTCGTTATTGGGCATATTTCTGAAGAGTGCGGTATTATAATAAAAACCAAAGCCTTAAGCGTTTTTTAAAAAAGGCAAGAATACTAGAGCCTTTTGTACCTTAATGATGTTGCTTGGATACGGTAACACAGACTTAATGAAGTACATAACCCCCAGCGCCATCCGCCTCGGCACATGTAGATAAGGACGAAAAACAAAAATGCATTTATCTGAAAAAAAAACTCTTTGTTCGGTGGCGTATGGGGCGATGGAAGGAAATCGGAATGACCGCATCACGTTGTGGGAAAGATAAAGTCGATGACCTTTAGGAGTCAGGAGTTACATTCCCAGGAAAAGAACTGGAATTCATCAGAGATTTCAATCTGTAATTTGTCCACAAACACATTTCTCAAACAGATGCCGAGTTTTTCCAAGGCTGAAGTCCGAAATGTAGGGAAGAAATCTTGGAAATTTCTAGGACATCAACATTAAATCAGGTTTAGCAATGAGGATGTATTCAAAGTTTTGATCCCAAATCAGCACATCGCCAAAAACACACTGACTTCTAAGGGCCAGGCACTGGGCCTTTTTCCAAAGAGCTTGTGCTAATGTCACCGAATGAGAAATGATGCATAAAAGTGTGTGATTTGACTACTGACGGCTGATGCCCAGTAGATGTCCCGTGTCAGCCAAAACCATATAAACAATGACATTCGAATCTCGGCCAAGGGCCTGTGAGAGTCCTCTTCAAAACGGACAGTGATGACCCTTGGCCCTTTGATGGCACCAATAACATTAAGCCAAGCCTGCGGGTTGATTATGCCACAAACATTAGTGCTGCCAACAAAATCTAACGCAGGCCTTCTGATATACACACGGGGATCCGACACATAATCCTCCATCGATATAGAATAATGACAGCAAGAGATGGCAGAGCGACTGATGTCACTGAATACACAACATCAGCCGCCATAACCGAAACCCAAACAAAAAGGGAGTGATGGAAAGTGGAAGTGTTTTTCGGGTGATACACCCCGAAACAGATGGGAAAGTCGTAGTGTCATCATTTGTTATTTTTGTTTTTCGTCAACCAAGGGGAAGAAACTCCCAGGGTGGATGGACACGCCCGTGAGGTTCCACAACAGCATAGAAAAACGTCCAGCGATGATGAGGTCGACGAAATGGGAAAAATAATTTGACGGCAAAGGTCTTGCAGAACAAAGACGACGGCTCCGCAAAGCCCGGTTTGGTGCTCTTTGTTGTTTCCATGACCCCCGTTTTTGTTTCGCCCTCACCCTTTTCCACCCACCCGCCCCACCCCTTTCTTTCTCTCTCGCTCCCGCTCGGCTTGGAAAAGCGACGGGAGCTTTAAAGAGCTCTCGGCTTCTCATAACCCTTTTCATGCCGCCAGATCACAGAAGTGAGATCCTCTCCTATTTTTAGCCGCCGGCACCCTGTTACGACGGGTGCTTATGAAACACCTGACCTCCCGCGGAAGAGACCCTGCGCGAATGCGTGTAAGACAGAGTGCGTCGGCTTTCTGGAGTCGGGATCGAGTTTGGTCGCAAAACAACACTCCCGGGCCGCGGCACGGTCGAGGTGAACTCACTTCCTGAACTTCCTATGAAACACAATGACCAACAGGCGAGCCGGACGAGCTGACAACCTGGAGAAAATAGAAAATCCCTAATAATAAACCCTTAGCTACTGCCTCCTTTGGCCGCTTTTGAACTCTGAGGATGTGAGAATAGGTACGGTACCTTGTGTGTCCCCCCTGTATATGAACTGGCAGGTCAATTCATGGTCAACGTTTGTACAGGATTACTATCCCCCCTTATGTCCTGATGATGTTTTCATCCGCACCATCACCGTAGTAGGGCTGTAGTAGGGCGCTTTACAGAGACATAGGAAGTAGTTCACGCCTGCAAGATGAGTAGGAAACCACTATTTCACATTTGGGCAAAAGCACGAAGGAAAAACACGAAGGCTCGAAAACCAGAAATGAAAGACAGAAAAGTTGGGTGATGTTATAAAAATGCACCGGAGGGAGGAGCCGGCCGGAAGGACTATCTCCGCCTGCTCTCTGCTGTCTTGCCGACAACACAAGCGTGTTTATTTACTGTAGGCGGAACGTGCCTGACCCATTTAGGCTCAATGGCACTTTTATGTGTTTTTACGCGTGTTTGACCCCGTGGCGTGTTGCACGGTTGCTGTGGATCCGTCCACTCTGCCCGACAAACACATCTCCCCTCGGGGACAATGAGGTTTGATTGGTAATAACCCCCTAACATGCAATATTTGGAGGAGATGAGCTGGATCCCTGTCGTTTTGACTGCACGCCACGCCACACCACGATCAGCACCATGGGGCAGTTTGTATTCTGACTTGTTTGACGGCGGGAGGAGTTTATAACTGTACAACACATGATCAATAGATAAAATGGCCAAAAATTGCCTTCTGCACAGCCCTATTCTGGTCCGTGGGGACGTGTCTGTCTTCAGAAGGAAAGGAGTGCAAGGAAGAGCAGCATCCCAGAGGGAGAGACACATCCCAACCGACGGAACCTAGAATGAGCAAAGCGCATATTTTGGCGGCTGCTGAAAAAGTTTCAGATATTTTACGTTGACGTTGGCAAAACAAATAAAAACGTTGTACTAATAAAGTCAAAACAAAGAGAGTTGGGGGGGATGCGACGGAGGCCGGACACCTCGAAAACAAAGCCACACCACACGGAGGTCTGGCACGGGGAGGTGGGGGAAAGCACCTCACGAGTAGCTCGGATATTAGTTATTATCGTATAAAAAAGACCACACACACACACACACACACTCCCACAACCACACGCACACACACACACAGAGACGCCATCGAAACGCTCCATTGTTTCTAGCACGACCCAACACATGACCTGACCGGCGTCCAGTCCGGTCGGCACCGACGTGGCCGGGCGTGCGGGGGGCTAAATGCAGCTAAATGTCACCATTGCCGCACCGTATCGAGACCGGTGGTCCGCGGTGGAGGGTGAAAAAAAAAACAAAAAAACAAAAAAAACCCAAAACAAACCGCGAACGCCGAACGAACGCCAACGACCGGGCGCCGAGCATCTCGTCCGGGTGCACAAAGGCGGAGCAGGCCGGGCGTGCTGCGGCTGACAATGCACCCCGGACGGGAGGCAGGGCGGCGTGTTTATCCTCCGCAGCCACGGAGGACACACACACACACACGAGTCTAAAAACGACACCGTACACCCAGCTAAGTTTTGTCATGATGTCATTATACATAATACAGTAGCTTGGAGCACTTATTGTGTCCCAAACTATACCCCCAAAATGGGGCATAAAAGCAAGGGGGGGGAAAAAACTCTGCAACGTCCTGTACTAAGTGTGTCTGTGGAGCTGGACCCCGTCTGCTTGTGACGGTGCATTCGTTAAAACGGCGCGCGTTCATCACTTACCCCCGTCCTCCCGCTCGCTAGTCGCCGGGCTCCGCTTGCGCCTGTATCCGAAGGGCACCGCGCCGTCTGTGGGCCCGGCCGCGCCAGCCCCTCGGTGTGGTGGTGGTGGCGGCGGCTCCTCGGCGGCGGCGGCTCGTCGGCGGCGGCGGCGGCGACGGCTCCTCCTCGCGGCGGCGGGTCGCCGGTGCACGGCTCGCGAACGATTCGTCCGCGGCGAACGACGTCCTTCGGGGAGTCGGCGGGTGCGCGGGCGAACGAGTGAGCGATCTTGGCCCCGCGGACTAGAAAATAACCAGCGGGGGGAATGAAGCGAAGCCCCGGTCGAAAGAGGCGGAAAAAAAGGGAAGACGAATGGCGAGGCGAGTTTATGTGTAGACCACATTTTATACACCAACACAAGGCATGAAATACATAGAAAACGTTTTGCTTTTATAAACAGGGACCCAAAAAAAAGCTTAAAAACAGATTAAAAAGACACAATGAAATCACAGAAATCAATCAACACACTTGAGCATGGCGAGACTAAGGGCTGAGACTTAAGACTGTGGGGGCCCATGTGTGTCCATCGATCAATAGAGAAATGAATTGACAGAGCGATAATCGATTCGGGAACAAAGGGAGAAATGTGCGAATCGATGGATACATTAATGGAACCATAGAAAAATGAATTGGGGGGGGGGGGGGGGGGGATCAATAATCAATTGGTGAAGACAGCCCTTAGGGTACCACCACCTCCTGGCGCGGTGGAGTAATAGATCGTAGGCGAATCTATGCACGGGTTTGATTATTGAGCGGTGTGAACGGGCCCTCGTACTGCTCGCCGTGCACTCGACCAACTGATCCAATGAGCGAAGACGCGGAACAATGCAGCGACTCTTTTTCCCCCTTAAGTTGACTCGAGGGAATCTGACCAAAACAGTCGAAGCTTTCGTCCCGAGTGGCGGCTTGTACCGCGGGCTCCTGCGTCGACACTTCCAACCGCACCAGAAGGGGGGCCCGGTGGGCGTGTCTAGCTGTCTGTCTGTCCGTCTCTCTGTCTGTCTATCCATCTATATGTGTGTGTGTGTGTGTGTGTGTGTGTGTGTGTGTGTGTGTGTGTGTGTGTGTGTGTGTGTGTGTGTGTGTGTGTGTGTCTGTCTGTCTATCCATCTATATGTGCGTGTGTGTGTGTGTGGGTGTGTGTGTGCGTACATACACAGTTTACTATATACTACATGGACAGTATCGAGCTGAAGTTGAAGTTGAAGGTTATTCGTCACACACATATACATGCGTCGTGCGTATAGGCAGTGAAATGTCATGACATCCGGGGATTACGCAAAATTAAGCTCTACAGGCTCCGAAAAATACCGTACGACAGACAGGTACTCCTCACTTAACGACCGAGTTCCGTTCCTACAACCAGTTCGTTCAATGAATCGGTCGACCCGTGTTATTTCACCGTAAGGGGGCGTGTATAACATGCCTCTTACGGTGAAATATATAGTATATATACTATATACACTATACTATAATATAGTATAGTGTGTATAGTATATATAGTGTATATAATGTAAATAGTATGTAGTATATAAAGTGTATATAGTATATATATAGTGTATATAGTGTATATAGTATACTGTATAAAGGGTGAAGCGCAATGAGATGCATGACGCTGAGACGCCGCAGTATTGTACGCAGCGCACAATACAGACTGTTTGGAGAGCTGGTCGTAAGTCTGAAAAGTCGTTTAAAAAGGTAGGACGTTAAGTGAGGAGTATATAGCATACACAGTATACTATATTCTTTATACACAGTATACTATATACACATGATACTATATTCTATATACAGAGTATACTATATTCAAATATGCAGTATACTATATTCTATATACACAGTATACTATATTCTATATACACAGTTTACCATATACTATATACACAGTATACTATATTCTATATACACAGTATACCATATTCTATATACACAGTATACTATATTCTATATACACAGTATACTGTATTCTATATACAGTGTGCTTTATACAATATACAAGGTATACTGTATTCTATATACACAGTGTACTATATACTATATAAACAATATACTTTATACACAGTATACTATAAACACAATATATTATATACTAGATACACAGTACACACAATAGACTATATACACAGTATGCTTTATACTATATACACAGTATACTAAATACTATATACACAGTATATTTGCTATATACTATATATACAATCTACAATATAATATACACTGTACACACAATATACTATATACACAGTATGATATATAATATATAGACAGTATACTATATACACAATATACGATATACACAGTATACTATATTCTATATACACAGTATACTATATACTATATACACAGTATACTATATTCTATATACACATCATACCAAATACAGAATTTACTACATACACGGTATACACAGTTTACTATATATACACAATATACTATATACTATATACACAGTATACTATATACTATATACACAATATACTTCATACACATACTATATTATCTAAACACAATATACTTTATACTATATGCACAATATACTATATACTATATACACAGTATACACAGTATACTACATAAGAGCCACATGGACGCGTATCAGTTTTCGACCCTAGTATAATATCGGGCAAAACCATTTAGACTAACAAACAAAATTAAGGAGAACAGCGATTTACAAATAAAACCCCAAAATCGGATGATATTTATCAATCTATCCATTTACATGTCACGTCGTTCCTAAACGGGAAAACAACAACAGATCATAAAACAAAACAAGTTCTTTGTTTCGCCCTCACAAACACAACAAAATTCGAATTTTTAAAATGGTCCAGTCCTGTATTGTCCGGCAGGTTGAAGCGCCCCCTATCAGCGCGGGTGCACTCGGTTTCAATCAACTGAACAGCCGGTCGGGCGGGGTCACGGATTTCTACGGATGCGGCAAGAGCCCCGCCCGCTCCGAGACTGGGCGAGAAACAAAATCGAGCGCGCCGGCCCGGGAGAAGAGGCGTTGCCGCTGGGATGTCGAACGAGGTGGGGAGCGGGCGTTCAAACATGGACGAGCCGCGGGACGTTCGAACTTTCAGACGGAACGCGGGGTGCGGGTCCTCGGCGTCCACCGGTTCCGCCCTCGCCATGGAAATCAGACGGAAGAAAGTGCGGGAGAGCACCGTGTTCCAGCAGACGGAGGTGGGTGATTTGGGTCGTGATAAAAGCACGATCACGTGGGACCGTGCACCGTGCACCGCGTTCCGGTGTCAACACGCCGGTTCTCCTGCCCATATCTTCATCCACAATATTCTGCGTTCACTTAATATTCTGCGTTTAATTTAAACTGTAACACGAGTATTGTTATTAATCAGTAATGTCGTGAAGCGTTAATGACAATGCGAATGTTGTCTCTGATTATTACCAGTTAAACAGGATCTACCACCACCCACCTAGAGCTGAAAAGTCATTAAAAGTTCCTAAATATGAATAAATTTATGTGAATTTAAAGAAATCTTAACTAATGACATGCATGTGTAAACTTAAAATATAATTAGTAATTAATATATAAATCTGATAATTGATTGTTGTTGTTATTGTTATTATTATTAGTATTATTATAATTATCTTATTTACACACCTGTCCCAATTTCTGTGGGAATGAAAGACAAAACATTTCTGTCTATCTATCTATCTATATATATATATATGTGTGTGTGTATATACTATGTGTATATATATATATATATATGTGTGTGTGTGTGTGTGTATGTGTATGTGTATATTTGTGTGTGTATGTATGTATGTGTGTGTGTGTGTGTGTGTATATATATATATATATATATATATATATATATATATATATATATATATATATATATAAAATTTACACACCTGTCCCATTTTCTGTGGGAATAGAAGACCTGTATAACATTACCTCATCCCTTACCTTGCTATCCAAGGTCAAATAAGCTGTTATGTTAACAGTTCATAGGATCATCAGGGTCCCAACTTTCTTTTTCCTAATACCTACCTCTGTCCTGCACCAAATATGTATCACTTACCTGCGATCCTTTATTGATTAAGAGGGGGGGTGATTTGTCCAAAACATTCTTACATTTCCTAGAAATCTGTCTTCCAAAGCCTTCCAGGCCGGCTATCTGGTAGGGGCGTTTCCTCTGGACCTCCTCCCATTTCCCTGGAGTCCTTACGGGGCTTTGCACGTCCGCACGGCTCCCATCCAACCCATGTTCCTGCAGCGCACCAGCATGAAAACACGTCCCAGTCTTCTGAACGACACGCCGCAGAAAGTAGAGGATATGAATCTCTTGTACAAACGACACATTTCTAACAAACGATCTGAGAATGGTGACAGAGCAAACTGCACTCAAATTAGACTGGAAAATATAGATGAAGTTCATGTTATTGTTATTGCATTATGAAAAAGCATATTGCAGGACGAAGACTACACAATTATTATATGCCTTATGTCTTATGTCACACTCGTCAGATCCCTTTCAACTGACTTTTCTTTTTCCTCGTTTTATAGCCTCAAGGACTGTCAAATGTCATCATCCTCTGTCAAAGGCCCCGCTTGGCATCGCTGTCGGCACATAGAAATATCATTTTAGAGCCATAATCCGTCTTGGGGGGGACTTCTGCTGATCGTTACGATCTTCCATCTATGTTCGCATCTCTATAAAACCACATTCACTTTAAAGTGTAATGTGTCATGTGTTTTTATGTCTCTGCCTTTTTCGATCATCTCTCCATAACTACATGGATCTCCACGTCCTTCGCTTCACCCGGCTGAACAACACCAATTTTCAAGGGCAATCTCAGCCCAATTTCGCCATCACCATCTTCACTTACCGCGCCACTCGCATCATCACAAACACATTCACATCCGTTTCCTTTAGCGGCCGACTTCTCTGCCTTTTTAGCACCAAACTAGAAACCCCAATAAAGTAGGTGTTCGAACACAACGTTTCATGGCTTTTCCCGGGTTTGCCGTGCCGACAGGACACCGACATCCAGAGGAAGCTGGACTTTGAGATGCGTATGCGTGACGGCGCCTACAAGCTGCTGCTGGCCTGCAGCAAGAGAGAGCAGCTTCTCAACGCCTCCAAGAACCTTCTGACCTGCAACGCCCGGATCAAGGCCTACCTCACGCAGCTCCAGCACAGGGAAGAGGAGCAGGACGGGAGGTGTGTCGTCCGTTTCGCTCTGGTATTAGCTGTTAAAGTATGGGTTAGCCTGGTTCTTCAACGTCAGAAATGCGCAGAATTCAGACTGACGATGAAAGTTCAGGCTTTTTTTTTTTTTTGAGATTCACTCCTTGACGAGTCACTCTATAAAAAAAAAGAAAGACTCGTTCAATTTTCCGACCGATCTGTAATTTGATTCAGTTGGTGTAACGCATGGTTGAATCATCAAGAGGTTGAACGGTCAATGAACCAGTCAGTCTGCTCTGAGTTGTGAATGGAATCCACCTGGAAGATTAATTAAATTCTGTCACAAATATGTAAATGTAAATTAGCCCCATCAATAAAAATTATAGCCAAATGCCTTGGACTTGTTTTCTCTTGGATTTTAATTCAGTCCTCAGTAATTATTTTAAGTTTGTGAGCCCAAGATTGACAGGCTCGCCCACTCTTTTGCCAGGGTCATTTGATGGATCTGTTCGATACGACCGAATCATTTGGGAGTCTTGCATCACCGATTCAGACCCTCTGTCAATTTATTTTTCCAGCCACCCATACTACAGGCATCAGGGTGTGAATTACATTGAGCAAAGAGAATCTAATGAAGAATTATGGTATAGCATTTGAAAAAATATGCACCTAAATATGGACAAATATGTAAGAATGTAACCGAAAGGGATTCTAAAGGCGAGAGTCTAAACGTGTCGAAATGTGGCCGAATTCACAGGGGCTTGCTTGTGTGTTGTGTGACGTTGTTGTTTTGAAAATGTCTTTTAGATTATCAGACCCAGTTTCAGATGAACGCGTGCCCTGCGCTGGGAAGGTGGCCATTTCAGGTAAGACTGTCGTAGAGGCGGAAATTAGTTTGATTCATCTTTAAGTGACAAAGATATTATTCTATTTTTACCAAAAAGGTACCCCCAATGGTTTATTTGTTTGTTTGTTTGTTTGTTTGTTTATTTATTTATTATTATTTTTAAAATAAAAATATGTTGTTTAATTGCCATACTTGACTGTCTTTCTCTGCTGCAGGGCTGCGTATTCCATTGATGTGGAAGGATTCAGACCACTTCAACAACAGAGGGAGTGAGTCGTTTTTATTCATATTTTTCAAACCTTGTTTTCTCGCTTGGACGTGCATGCAGAGTATGTACGGACTGTGTAAGAATTCCCCGCCGCCGCCTTTGTTCTCCAGGCTCTCGCCGCGCGGCCGTCTTCTGCCTGATGCAGGCCGGCTCCCAGGTGTTCGACACCGACATGGTGGTGGTGGACCGGTCGGCCACGGACGTCTGCTTCGAGGGAGCCGCCGTCTTGTCAGTGCACCCTGCGCCTGCCCACCACAGCCGTCACAGCAATTATCACATAACTGCCCGGTCGCGTTAGATTTCACGGTCATGTGTCTCCATCCAAATGTCAATGGAATTTGAAGCCAACGTTAGAAATAAACAGAATATGCATTAGAGTCGGTTGGTTCGAGGAAAATTGGCTGTGGAATTTCTGTGTTTAAATGTTTAATGTCAAAGATAGCTCTTCCGCAATAGGTCTACATGTATTATTTGCCTATTACTATTATTGATACACAATAGGATAAAAGAGGCTTTATTCAATTGTTAATTGCAATTATTTGTGTGACAATTAATTGCCAACTAAAATCCCATGATCGTGATCACCTTTTAACTTTTATCCTTGAAATATGTATATTAAGATAAGATAGCGCCTTTCCTAAACCCTTATCTCCAACACAAGGCTCCTCTGTGTGTTGCAAAACTTGTAATTGCACTCTGAATCTCAACATTGCCATGCGTTCCTTCCCCCTTGCAGCGGCGACGCACTCCCCCAGTTTGAGCTCAGGGTGGAGCTGTGGAGCTGTGCCGTGGACGAAGAGACCGTTCTGGCCCACACGCCAAAGAAGCTGGCCAAGAAGCTTCGCAGCTCCTTGGGAAAGGCCGCCGGGAAAAAGTACTGCCCCCCAGTGGACACGTCGGACCCCGACACCTTCCTGCACTCCCACCCCGTTCCCCCGTGAGAACCATAAGCAGGATGATGTTTTTAACCGTTGTTGGCAAAATGCGACTTGCCCCTCGGGCCAAAAGAGATGATGTTGAGAGTGTGTGTGTGTGTGTGTGTGTGTGTGTGTGTGTGTGTGTGTGTGTGTGTGTGTGTGTGTGTGTGTGTGTGTGTGTGTGTGTGTGTGTGTGTGTGTGTGTGTGTGTGTGTGTCAGGGGGACCCGGTACAGCTTGCTGGCCTACACCACGCTGTCCCTGTTTGAGGCCGAGGGCAGTTTCCAGTCCCACTCTCTCATGGTGCTCCAGGACGGTAAGAGCCAGAAAAGGGAGAGAAACTAAAACCGTCTCTCGGAGATAAAGTCGTGTTTTCACACTCGTCTAATCATTTCATGCTGTCGGGTCATTCGCGTTGACGTAATTGAGGATGTGATGGATCCAAGTTGGAATGCTTTGCTTCCTTTGCTATTCGGTGGATGCAGAGAGACCTTTCGGCGGGGTTTTAATGCCGCACGGGGTGCAAAATAATCTTTCTTTCTCGTAATAAAATTCCAAACACTACGGCATATAAATGCATGACGGGCGTACACGCAATATCTTATTATCTCAGCCTCATCTTTGCTTAAAAAAAAAATAATAATAATAATTATAATATCCAAAATGGCTCCGAGGTGTATTGCTGTGCGCTCACTTGTTTTTGATTGTGAACGGTGTTCGTTATTAGTCACATCACTTTTGCACCGTCTGCCCCGCCTCCAGGTGTATTTGCGGATCCCTTCCCCCTCTGTTTAACGCGCCGATCCCCCAAGTACAATTCCTTGTACGTATAAACCCGCTTGCTAAATACGTTTAATTGTTTTTTTGTTGTTTTTTTTGCCGTCCACTCTCTCTCTCTCTCTCGCAGCTGATTGGTCGTCCTGGCTGCCGCTCTACGGGAACCTCTGCTGCCGACTGGCAGCTCAGCCCGACTGTATGACGCAGCACACCATGGCCGGCTTTTTGAACCAACAGGTTGGGGACGACTGTTTTGTTTCTGTCTATCTAATAATAAAAAAAAAAGTTTAATTAGACGGGCAGTTCAAGCCTAAAACGCTTACCAATCAAATTATAGCAAGCAAAGTTATTGATATTGCTGCAGTTAATGACGCTAATGATTCTGCAGCGGTTATTACGTTTAATGCGGCAATCACTTTCTCATATTGGTGATATGGTTGCTTGGTGACTTTTAGCGTTAAATGGATGAAATAATGATTTAAAAACACGTGTTTGGTGTTTTAACCCATGTTCCTTTTGTCTAATATTACAATTGATAAAAAAGATCTGAACCCATTCAATGTGACAAATACGCAATAATGGAGATAATCAGGAAGTCCTAACATATCCAGCTGCCCGTTGGACGATCCTAATGAGTACGTATAATTCTTGTTGTCGTTGCAGCAAAGTGTGCAGGGCATGCCGCGCTGCTGCAGCCTGTACTGCGTGCTGAGTGGCGGCTTCCTGTCCTGCTACTTCACCCCAGAGGAAATCCGCGCCAAAGTGGAGCCCGGTCAGAAAATACCCGTCAATAAGGTGAGAGGGAAGAGCAGCTCCTTGAACAGTCACTTCAAATCTTACCTCCTGTTTTCATTCTACTGAGTCATGGTACTGAGAAAGTACTTGAAGAGATTTCACATCATCCCTTTAATCAAACAAACTGCACACAAATGAGTCACAACACCAGTTATATCAATATGTCTGTCATGTCCATTACATTCAAACAAACCCTTAAAATCCTCAGCAGAACTTAACAACGGTGCAATAAACGGACTAATCTGATCAAACGCAGTTTCTAGAATTTTCTTTATCTTGAAGCTTTTTTTCTGGTTCCTTCCGTTCGTTTGGTATCGGTGTCGCCGCTTTAGTACGAGATCTAATCAAAAGGCACACTCTGTAATTAGCAAGTACAAAACTCATTCCAAGTTATTTATGTTATCAGTGAAGGACGTGCGTCCGGGGACCTTTCTGAGGTTTTAAGCGACTTCTGTACAAAACCCCTTAAAAGTCCTTGATATCAGCAACGTGTAGGTTCTTTAAGTACTCGTTTTAAAGTACAGGTACTCCTCACTTCACGACCGAGTTCCCTTCCTACAACCAGGCCGTGAAGTGAATTGGTCGATTAGAGAGGACCTGTGTTATTTCACGGTAAGGGGGCGTGTATATAGTGTATATAGTATGTACAGTATATAGTATGCACAGTATATATAGTGTATACGGGTCGTGGCGATTACGAAGCCTAGGGTAGTGAATACTGACAGATTGCGGGACTGAGACTGAGAACTGTGATGAGATGAGGTGTATACAGTGTATATAGTATATATATAATATATATTTAGTATGTGTATATATAGTGTATATTGTATAGTGTGTATATGTAGTGTATTTAGTATATATAGTGTGTATATATAGTGTATAATGTGTGTGTGTGTGTGTGTGTGTGTGTGTATATATATATATATACAGTATATAGTGTATTTTGTATATATAGTGTATCATGTGTATATATAGTATATTGTGTGTATATATAGTGTTTATATTGTGTATATATAATGTATATTGTATATATTATAGTGTATATATTGTACATACAGTATAGTGTAAAAAGTGTATAAAGGGTGATGAGATGAGATGTTTGCTATTGTACGCAGCGTGCAATACAGACTGGTCAGGCTGCTGGTCGTCAGTCTGAACGGTGGTTAGACAGGTAGGTCATTCCGTACCTGCAGTCACCTTGGTCGTCATTTTAAAGACGTTGGTAATCTCGCCGCTTGTTTTCCGTGCAGGACACTCGGGTCCGTGTGACGGAGAGGGACCCGGCGGGCCGCAGGTCCAACTCTCTGACCATCATCAACCCCTCGTCGGGAGGCGCCCAGTCCCTGGTCTTCGCCACGGACACCAGGGAGGAGCTGGAGGAGTGGCTGGAGGCCGTGCACCAGCACCTCTACGACCAGAGTGAGCCCGCCCCCTTTGTGCTCCCGGGGCAAACGGCTTCTACCGGCCGAGTGAAGAGTCAATAACATCTGTTTGTTGTTTTTTTTTGTTTTGTTTTGTTTTTTCCCCGTCCAGGCCAGTGGCTCCACTGCTGCGAGCGGCTGATGGAGATTGAGGCGGCGTCGCCACGGAAACGGCCGCTCTTCCTCGCCAAGCAGGCCGACTCCGTGTACAACGACCTCAGTGAGTTGAGCTTAATTATATGAATTAAGCGATGCTCTCGTCATACAAGTGAAAAGTGTCTCATCCTGAATAGACATTCGCCGCCTCCTCCAACGTTCATTATTGTATTATTATCCATTTGTCGTTTGGGTTATTTTATTCCAGTGACTCATTCTTTTTTTTTTCCAGTCGGGAGTGGAGCTGTCACGATTATCATATAATCGCCTGATGGCAAATCTTTTTGGTTTTGTAAAACCAGGTATAAACTCTCCCGGCAAGTTGGAGAGCCTGACAGACATCATCCACAGTAAGGTGGAGGAGACGGACGGCCGCTTCCTGATCGGTCCGCCGGCGGAGCGGGAGGTTCCCAACTGGTCCACCCTGTTCGACGGCTCCCACTCCGTGGTCGTCCACAAGAGCGTCCTGTCCCCGGCCAGGAGCCCCGCCCCTCGGCCGAGCCCCGGCCCCGACAGCGCCAAGAAGCGCCGCGCCCCCCCGCCTCCCGCCGACAGACGCCCCTCCGCCCGTCCCTCCAGGCCTCCCCCGCCTGCTCCCCTCCTCCACCCACCCCCGGTCTCGCAGCGGGAGAAGGAGAACGAGGGCGTCCGGGCTTCGCGCCCCGCCGCCAGGTCCAAGACGGGCCGGCCGTCGCTGGACGCCAAGTTCTCCGCCATCATCCAGCAGCTCCAGAAGAACGGCTCCGGGGGACGGAGGAACGTCGCCCCGCTGGGGCACCTGGAGGTGCAGCACCACGCTCCGCCTCCGCCCCAAATCCAGGAGCCGGAGATCCAGAACCGCCAGGCCCGGACCCCCGACGGCGCCTTCAGAGGTTTTGGACCGGTGCCCGCCCCCAGGAGCAAACTGAGGAAGTCCTTCAGGGAGAAGATCAACCCCAAAGCCTGGTGAAGGTTGCAACCACACAGGTGCTGATGGATCCTTTAGGAGCAGCTGGTGTGGAAAGAAGTGGCTGCGTATCCTTCCAAAAAAAAAAAAAAAAAAGTGAAATCAATACAGATTTATTGACTTAGATACTGATTTTTATCCTGGAAATAGAGTTGAAATATCCCATACTTGTTTAATAGAAATACATTCCTGCCTCGCTTTGTGTAAAATGACACCACTCATTTAGAACCTTTTAATTTTTTGTTTTGTTTTGCTCACCGATTCTGTCTGTGATTCAGATTATCAAATTTGGAATTAGATTCCGCAGGAGGGTACGGATGCTCGAATCAGCCGGTTTAGCTATAAAAGTAGTTAAAAAAAAAAACACATAAAACCACGGCAGACCATTTGACAGAGTGGAAACGGCGCCGAGCCCCGAAGAGAACCACTCGAATCGACTCATTTCCGCGGACCGATTGACTCGCTTTCAAGCTGTTGTCTTACTGACCGCACTGTGACTATTTCATAACGTTTTTATTTTTAATGAGCCGCAGAGACAGCGCTGTAATTTGACTTGTTACTTTCATTAGGGCTCTTAAAGCAGTGTCTTCAGCGACCGCACGGAACGCGTTTTAGTCGAGATTTAACGACGCCGCAGTCCATAAATGCTATTAACATGATCGAGCGCCTCGTCTTTCGGCGTACCCGCCACGCCGGATGTCTTCTGAGTAATACGCCGAAGTATTTGTGAGATTTCTAACCACTAAATGTTTCACCCGCTCGCCGCCTCCGTGGAGGCAGATGCCTCAGAGAAGTATTTCTGATTATTCTTTATGATTAATATTTAAGCCACCTGCTCTCTCTTCCGATCCTGGAAGGATCCTGAGGGCCAGACGAGATGATTTTTTTTATGATTTTTTATTTTTTTTGTATTATTATTATTTTCTTTTTCATAAGCTGTAAAACCACTGAAATAGGGAATGCACGATAGGGACACAGTCCAATTTCAACAACGGGATTCTTAATGGTTTGTGCAGTTTGTTCTGCAGACTCCTTTTTAAACTAATACCCAAATGTTCAGATCAGCACTTAATAAAACAATATATTTTAGTGGTTTGGAGCCAACGAACTATTGGCATTATGGAAAAATGTTTATTGTATGAACATTCTACAAACTCATCTTTACCTCTACTGGCTATTATCTAAATGTTTAAACTACATTAGGTATTTACCACACAGGGTTTCCTTTTTTACCTTTTTTTCGACGGTTCCTTAGAAAAAGGGATCATGTCGTTGCACTTTTTTATTTTCGATTTTTCCACGACTAACATAGGGAGTGTTGTTTTTCGTTAATGTGGGCATTCTAAAGAAGGAATCTGTTTTGTCTTCGTGAGGTTCCTTTGACCTTATTGTGTTGCTCTGTTTACAACTGTTCTAGATCGTGTGGATCCGTGCTTTTGTGTGTTTTCAGTTCGAAAGATGAAGTACCGTACTAACCGAATTTATGGTAATAATTCATTTGTAATCGTTTTGTATTTGTACTGTTCAAATTAAAGTGGAAATCCCTGTAGTTCAATACAGCCTTAATGTTGTCTCACGTCGATCAGTCGTGCCTCTGTGCCATTGGACACAGACACACACTAGTCATTGTTGTTTTCCCCATCAGTTAAAATTTTGTCTTAATATTTTACTATTATTATTATTATTATTATTATTATTATTATTATTACTGCTGATCTGTGATGAAAGCACGCTGCATCCTACCCTTGGTGAACTTTCCCTATTTTATCTTTTAATTTTTTTGCTGAGTTTAGGAGTATTGCTGAATTTATTTTTATTTTTTTCATGGTGAGGGCTTACCAGAGGGTGGCAATAAAAGTGGAAGCGGGGCTTTTTATTGCGGCCCAGCACACACAGCAATCCAGATCCGTGCACCGGGAGATTTCCTGCTGAAGCAGAACGCTGGAGAGGCTTCCCTGGCTCCCAGCCCAGAAGTGGCCTGTCGTGAAGATTAGGGCAGGCTGGAATCTCATAGCCAGATAATGGAATTACAATAATAAAGCCCCATTCACACTGCATTTCACTGGAAAGAACAGTACAAGAGCTTGGTGCTTTTTGCCTCTTTTTTTGTTTGTTTTATTTATTTTTTTAAGCGAAAGCCTAATTAAAGCAACGTTTTTTTAGAGAAAACAACTTTTTTTTTTTTGGTCTCCGTATAACAACCAAATGGAATGGTTGTGTTGGGGAGGGGAAAACAAAAATGTTGGAGCTCAGCGAGGTCAGTGCAACACAGCAAAGGAAACGTGTCGATAGTAAAATATTTTAATTAAATATACAGGAGGTTTTATCATACAAAATGTTTTCTTTATTCTTTTTTTCCCCCCTCGCTCGCCAGCTGGGTGATTGGTAAACAGATGGCTATCGTATAAAAAAAACAAAAACAACAACAAAAAAACAACAATTTCAGGATGCACATAATGGAAACAATGTGTGGTAAAAAGCAAAAACAACAATAGTGTATCCTAAGTTTGTTTCAGTCTAGGGACGATGGCTGCGAACAGCGACTAGATTGTGCGGCCGACGTCTTTGACTATCTTTATACTATTTACAGATTATAAGACAGTTTATATGATAACCACAGGGTACTATCTACAGTGCTATGTACACAATAAGACAAGAGCGATTGTTGCCATGGAAATCTATCCCAAATTAACGGTTTTCTTTTTGTACAGCAGGCGACGCCGTTACCTACGCACAGAAATGTACAGTACATCATCAGAAATAAACTCAAAAGCATCCTTAAAAACAGACTGAAAGACTGTCGTAGTGTAATCCATTCTGTTTGCCGCCCCCCCCTCATTTCGGAACACCAGACATGTGCACTCGGTATTATGGGTGGTTGTTTAAAAAAAAAAAAAAAAAAAAATCCAACCAGGTGTTATCCTTCCACCTCGGGGCCACGGCTCACGGTAGGAATTTACATTACGCGGCCGCGGCCGCCTTTTGATCACCGGCGGGGAAAACGGTGAACAGTCGAGCCGGGAGGACAAACACTCGGCTCGGGTCGTGTCAATGATCTCTTAATCTGTTTTCAAGTATTCTACGTTGAGCGGCAGCCTAACACGTCTACGGTTGTACAAGCCAAAATACTGACCTTTGAAAATATGCAAAATACTATTTCTCTAGCCCAGTTAAATTTGTGCCTGGTAGCCAACTGTTTTAATAGGTGTGTGCGTGTGTGTGTGTGTCTGTGTGAAACTGTAATACGGATATTCTTACGCCGCTACAGGAGATAAACCTTAACCACCGGCTCTAATCGAAGGACTGTGAAAAGGCACAGATATTTGCAGAGCAATAGAAACTTTTTACTGCCGACATTCTTACGAGAGCATTAAGGTGGTGTCTCTTCAGGGTGTTCAATGACAGCTTCTACCCACTAACCCGCCCCCGAAAAACAAGCTGCTACAGGCCACTAATTACAAGGGGTTTCAGATTCGGTGTATTTGTGATGTTAAGTGGCATGAAAACTGCTCTTCAATTACCGTAGTAAAAATAGTCATAATAATAATAATAATAATAATTATAATAATAATTATAATAACATTCATTCATGATTGGTCGATAGATTAAATATCTGACTGATTGAAAATAAATCCTTAAGAAAACCTGAATGGGCTGAGTCGCAGGTGAGTCTACAGTACATGCATCGATACAGCACCTCAAAAACGCTGTCAGGCCCAACGTGTGTGTGCTGCAGCACCGCTACGCGTCAACATCCCTTCCACAGAATCGGAATCCGAGTTGTTTTGTTGTTGGTTCTTTTTATTATTTTTTATTTTTTATTTTTGCCGAAACAAAAAAACAAAACAGGCAGCCATTTGCAGCGTGGAGACATGTAAACAGATACAACCATCACCGGGTGGCTGAAGGGTACCAACACGCCGGAACAGCTGCTGGGGCTCCATTTGCGGCGCTTATTTTAAAGGATTTCATGGGCGTCGCTGGGTTACTCATAGTATTTCTTTTTTTTACGCGAGCGGCGAGTCTATTTGTGCCCACAACACAAATGGCTTTTCCCCCCCTGTTGCATTTGACAGCAACGGACCTGACTGATGGCGGACCGATAATGGCAGAACTGATTTGTGGGCACATACACACCAGCATTGTGCAAATAAAGGACACAACCCCAAATACAAGTACAGTGAGTGGTGACGAAATCAAAAACAGTGCAAAATATATAATGAAAAAAATAAAAAGAATGAAAAGAAAACAAAAAAAATCAACTGGAATCTTTAGTCCGCCTGAATGATGAGTTCAATCCACAATCTGACACAGCTTAGGTCAGTGTTTCCATCCTGCCGTAAGCCACTGTTCAAAAGCGACAGAGACACAAAGTCTGAGGAAAAAAAAATGCATGTTTTTGTCTGGGTGGAGGAGAAAAAAATTGAGAGGCGGAGGAAGAAATACTCCACAGCGTTATCACTAGTCTCTTTCTTTCTCTCTAATTCTCTCTCTCTCCACCCCTCTCTCCGTCCTCCGTCCTACAGCCTGGTGCTGGGGTGTACTGAGGAGAGCTGGGGTGGAGGGAGGGTGGAGAGGGGGTACAGGTGGTGCAGCAGGTCCCCGTACAGCGCCGCCCCGCCCGGGTGCCTGTAGTAGTGGTGCGGGCTGGGGCCGGTGGTCATCAGCTGCCGGTGGAACATCATGGAGTGGAAGGCGAGGGGCGGCACGAGGGGGGACACGGCCGTCTGGCTCTTCAGGTACTGGAGTCCCACGTGCTGCAGCGCGTCCTGGTGCCGCGCTGAGACCAGGCTGCCCGGGGGGTACATGCCGGCGTAGAGGGGCGGGGCGTAGGTGGTGGCGGGGTGGCCCTCCGGGAGGTGGTTGTTGAGGTGGACGGCGTGCGCTGGCTCTGCCGCCTTCAGCTCCTCCGGGTCGCCGCGGCGGATGGGGCCGGCCGGGTGCATGGGCGTCACCACGCGGACCTTCCTGTCCGGCGGGCCCTCGCCGTCGGGCTCGCCCAGGCTCCGCTTGGCCGGGTGGCCGGGGCTGGTGCGGGACGTGTCGGGGGAGGATTTGGGTCGGGGAACCGGCTGCGGGGGTTCTTGCGGGCTCTGTTTTGGGGGCGAGATAGTCATGGGAGGGACCCGGCACGCCTTCGGGTGGGAGTCCAAACCCATGATGGGGTACGGGAGGCTGCAGAAGGACGGCTTGGAGAAGGAGGACACCCTCTCGGAGAGAGGTTTGGAAATGGTGAAGTCTCTGGGCTCGTCGTCGGGGTCTCTGCCGTCTCCGTGTCCCGTTTGAGTCCTGTCGCTGTAGTGAGACCTGTAGGCCAGGCCTTCCCGCTCCAGGCCGCCACAAACAAAGCCCTCGTCGCCTTCACCGTCCCTGACGTAATGTCCTCTCCTCTCGCCGTTGGAGAAGCCGGCCATCCTCTCGTGGCTCAGGCAGCTCTCCGTCTGCCTGTAGAGGCTGTGGAGGTGAGGGGAGGAGTAGAGGTCGGCGGTGTAGCTCGGCTGCTGGCCGGGGGGACCCTGGAGGAGCTTCTCTCCGGCGGCCTTCTCCGCCCCCTCCTGGGCTTGGCTCCGGGGAAGGTAGGGCTGCCAGGGCGGAGTGACGTGAGGCTGGAGGAGGTGGCTGGTTCGACAGCCGTAAGTCTCTGAAAACTCCTCGGGAGAGTTCCTCTCCACCGGGCCGCCGCCTCCCTGGTGCGGCGGCTTCGAGCTCTGGGCGTGCTGGATGACCGACGGCCTGAAGACGGTCGCCGTCTCCGGGCCGCCGTCGCTCGCGCACCCCTGCCTCTGTCCAACAACCTCCTCCGCACTGTTCCTCCTCTCCTTCTCCCTGTCTCCAACCGAGACGGCGGGGAAAGAGGGATGAGGAGCAGGGGGAAGTTGGGGAGAGGGCAAGGCGAAGGAAAAAGGATTCGAGTCACACACTTGGGAAAGGAGCTTCTTCTTGGCCAGCGGAGACATAACACCCTGGCTGGCTTTGCAGTAGGCGGCGATCTGCGTCGGGGCCTGCGCCGACTCCTTCTTAAGGACGCCGAGGTCCGGTTTATCCGGGAAGGAATCTGTAACGGAGTCCACGGGCGGCCTCTCCGCCTGCTTGAACATGGGCAACACCTTGCCCACTCTCCCTCCATGACTTTCTATGGAGTCTTTGACCCTGGACGTGGGTTCGGACAGGCCTACATTCCCAGGTTTACCCTGGTCCCAGCGGTGAGGCAGGTAGCTCGGCGGGTTTTTATGAACCAGCGGGACTTCTATCTGCTGTTCGGGGAAGGACCCCTGTCTGTGCATCCATTCCGGTTCGAGACTGGACCCTCTGTGGAGGCATACGCCCGCGTGTACGTCCCTGGCGGAGTCCGTCTCTTTGGGTGAAAGTGCCGACGGTGGCTCCCCCGCCAGCGCCTCCGCCGCCAGTGCCTCCTCCTTTTTCAGGGTAACGTGTAACTCCTCTTCCTCCAGTGCGATGGGGTTGTCCTTGGAAGAGGCCTCCTGCTTCACCTCGGAGGAAGGCTCGCACGCCGTCTCCTCCGACCCGTTGGAGTCCTGGAAGGCGAAAAATGGAAAGTTATTAAAGTTGTTTATCAAGAGAAAGGGCGCCGAGCACCGGCAAATGTTTTCGTAGCGCTCGGCAGGTTTCCACCGTAAATCCAGACAGAAACGATGAGTCGGCAAAGAGCAGAGGCAGAGATTTGAAACGAGATAGAACCCGATGACAAGCTGAGGCGTTTATGAAAAGGCGGAGGCGGTCCGGGCCGACCGACTTGTAACTGACCTGTGATTTCTCGGGGCTTTTCACAGCCTCATTCCTTTCTCTCTTACTCCCCAGCTTGGGATTAGCTGCGGCTTTGGACTTCTTGGCCCCGGCTCCTTTGGCTTTGACCCCGGCGGCCTTGTCCTGGCAGCCGTCCTGCTTCCTGGGCTTGACCAAGGGCAGCGGTTTGTCCTTCTCTCCCTTGAGGTGCCTCTCGTACGGAAGCAGGAGCCTGAGGTACGACCACATACGTGCTGATGAGTTTGGAAGCGTATTAAGGGGTTTCCGAGACAGGAGAGCATTGTGATTTTTTATTTTTTTCATTTTTTTTTTCGCCAGCCAAAGAGAAAAACAAACGGCAACACAAAAACACCGCTTTCCCCCCCGGGGGCACACCACGTATCAAATAAGCGGCCGAGAAACATTTTCCTCATACCTGGCAGGCAAGCGCTACCCTGTTCTAATCAAACTGGCTGAGGGGAAATCCACATTCGTACTTGTGTGTGTGTGTGTGTGTGTGTGTGTGTGTGTGTGTGTGTGTGTGTGTGTGTGTGTGTGTGTGTGTGTGTGTGTGTGTGTGTGTGTGTGTGTGTGTGTGTGTGTGTGTGTGTGTGTGTGTGTGTGTGCGTGCGTGTGTGTGTGTGCGTGCGTGTAACTAAAGTGCGTCCGTTTCCGCCGAGCCGACTTGTTTCGGCGTGCAGGGTCGGAAGCCAGCCGCTCGCTGGCACCCGACCAGGTGGTGGAAGGGGAGTCAAGGCTCGGGCGCGGCGAACCTCGAAACACATTCGTCAGGACGAGCCCCCCTTTAAAAAAACAAACAAACCAACAAAACAAAAAAAAAAATCAACCTCAACCCCGCCCCCGACGGCGGCTACAGCACTGAAATTGTTCCTTCTCGCCGTGGCGGTGGGGGATTGATTTACGGGAGAGGGACGCTGATCAAATCCGCGCTAAGTGACACGGCGCGTTGGGTGGAAAATAACCACGTTGTTTAAAGAAAACTGGCGAGGGAGGGAGGGAGCGAGCGAGGCTCAACTGTTAATGACCTTTTAGTTTTTGTTTTGTTTCGGGTTTTTTTTCTCCCTTCCAGTCAGCGTTGGCGCATCAGGTTTCATAACTACTGGGAACATTCGGGATCTGAAGAAAAACACGACGGAGCGAAAACGCCGTCATTTGAAAAACAAGCGTGGAAAACATCGCGGCGCCCGAGATCGGGAGATGGAAATAGGCACGGCCCCAGAAACAAGAAACATGGGGGAGGGAGAGAGAGGCAGGGAGGGAGGGAGGGAGGAGAGAGAGAGAGAGAGAGAGAGAGAGAGAGAGAGAGAGAGAGAGACGGATTGAAGAAAGAAAACAAAACGCCAACATTCCAAAGTCAAACAAACTCCGCTGAAAAAAAACCCGTCGGTTCCTCCGTCAGATACGATAACAATCGAGAGCCGACGGGCGACGCCGGAGAAGAATCGGGCTCTCCTCCGGTCCGACGACGAGTCGCTTCGTTCGCTTTTTCCTTGTCCCTTTTTTTGTTTTTTTCCCCGGGACGAGGCGGCAAAAAACAAACACGGCATTAAGAGCCGTTTCCAGCGTTCTTCAAAAGGGAGAGAGGGGAAAAAGCCTCAGAGAGTTCAAGAGGCTCTGTGGGTTAGGGTTTTTTTTTTGTTTTTTTTTGTTATTTTTCCCTCTGAATAATAGCGCTGGCGGGGAAAGCGGTAAAACTACATTTCATACAGCTGGTCTGGCACCAGGCCCCCGGCCAAGAAAGGAAATGTACTATTAAATGTGACTTATTGGAAAGGGGGAGAGCGCGGCGCAGTAAAAAAAAAGAAAAGAAAAACGAAAAGGAGAACAGGCGAACGAAAAAGAGAAAGGGAGGAAAACAGAGAGCGTGGAAGGCAAATATTCAGGCAGGGCAAAACAATATTTGGCGTAAAAACAGGACGTAGTAGGAGGGAAAAGGCTTCATCTGGTTAACCCTTAAATTACAGAGGGGGATTTTTTTTTTGATCACCCGGGCAGCTGCTTTATAGATATGAGGTGTCCAACATAAGCTTTTTAGGGTTATAAAAAGCCTTATAAAACACGTGATAATGAGCAGCTGATATGAACCGCCGGGCCTCGGGTTCGATTCCCTCAAACCAGAAGGACGCGCATTCCACGCGCGCGTTGCGCATTTTTTTCTCCTTTTTTTTATTTTTTTGCAAATGTCCGGCCGCGCCGCGAACGGAGCCGAGCGCCAGGAAAGTGTCGTTCCGCGTTTTGTTATCGCCGGGGATCTCTGGGACGGAGATGGACGCCTTGCCCCCGGGTCAACGTTACGGAATGCCAATACGGGACGAGGGCGGGGCCCCTCAGCGCCGGGATAATGAAAGAGCCGGGTGCCGGTGGGAACCGCCGGAGCCTGGAGCGGGTTTGACGTGGAGAAGGCCGAGATTTCAACGGCGGCGGGTGGAACGCAGGGAAGGGGGGGGGCGTGCAAAACAAGCCGCCGCCGCTGTTTTCAGTGAGAACATTGTGGGTATGCAGGTAAATGAATTCCCCTTTTTTAAAGACGTAAAATATATTGTTTCCTCCCTGTTTTTTTTCTCTGACACAGTTGAGATGTTGCCGCGTAAACAACGCAGTGCATTCAACCTACTCACGATCACATAATACTGTAGTGATGATACAATACCGGTTATATAAGCAATATACAGTAATTTCCTTGGCAGCCACAGTACACGAGTTGAAGCCAGATGTAGTTTCTGTTTGCAGCCTGTAGATGGTGTGGATTGCACCCGGAGAGGCCGGGGAGGAAAAGAATTCCTCCAAGGCAGGAGAGGTTACATTTTTTATGAGCTCAATAAATACTTAGCTTCCCTACATACCAATTTATTGCCCCGGCTTTGTTTACGCAGCCACTTTCCACGTTGAAAAGACATTCGAGCGACGGGAAACCCACGGGAGCATTTTCTGAACGTTTATTAAAGAGTTATGGTAGATTTTATCGACCTTAAAAAAAAAAGAAATACTGGGAAAAAAACACACGTTTTCCCATTTAACAGTCTTCTTGTTAAATGCTTATCTGTTGCTGATTCCCTTTAAAAAAAAAAAAAAGTCCAATCTGGTTCAATTTTCAGCCCATGTTGTAAACCAAGCACGCCTGTGCAGTTGAAATAGTGGATTGCACACTAAGCACCTCCCCTTCAAAAAGGCAAGTTGGCAAAAACAAGGTGACTTTACCAGCAATGTGCTGGTCTCATCTAAGTTTTGAGTTACTGGAACGAGCGGCGTTGTCGAATCCAAGAAATGCCTAAGTCACCAAATCAGTGGGAAAAAAAAAAAAAAAAGGCCTGCGGGCTGTTCCATCTCAGCCATCCCCCCCATCCCCCCACCCCCTATCCGTGGTGAGATTAATTTTAAACTTGTGTGAAGATCACAAGGGTTGCTTCATCCTCAGAACATTTTAAAGGAAAAATGTTAAAAGAATCGTCGGACATGCCCCGCGGCTGCGGGACCATTCGGGGCAAAGAAAAAGAGGCTTTCATTCCGAGCCTAGGAGGGGGAAACAAGAAGGAGATAAAAATGGCATCAAATCTATTTCAGAAACAACCGTTATAATTCACTTTTTTTTTGGGATAAAAATAAAAATAAAACGCTTCCTCAATCAGCACACATGTCCAGATATACACAGGGGGGGGTGGAGCGTCGCGCGGAATAAATGCAAAGAAATAAACGGACATTGTTACGGGTTCCCCTTGCTTTGGAAAGATTTGTGGTCCTAAGCCCCTCTTTTGTCCGGATGCCAAACCACTTGAGGTGACCCTCATTCATGCAGTTAAAACAGGAGGGCAGCGCAGGAATGTACCAAAAACTTTAAGTCCTTTGTCGAGTCTGGAAATGCCAGATTTAAAATGACCTCTACTGTTCCCCCCGGGGGGTTTGCTCTCATTAGCTGCCGCGCCTTAGCAGGTGCCATGGAGGGAGACGGTGCGGCGGAAATATTTTTTAAATAACTATTGAGCACAGGCCCAGGTTTAACATCCCGTTTTGTAACCCCCCCCCCCCCCCCCCCCCCCCCGCAACAAAAATGGTGTGTGCACAAAGCTTAATTAATTTAATTTGCTGCAGCGAGCCGGTTATTCATCTGGGCGGCACGAGAATAGACGCCCGCGCGGTCGATTGCCTGTCACACGTCAGCGGGTAGAGAATCAGAATTTGATTAAATTCTACGCATAAAGAGATCAGCTAATATTGTGATTAGCGGGACGGCCACAGAGAGAAAAGCAGAAACAAGAAGGAAAAAAAACAACAAACAAAAAAAAAAACTGCGGCGTTTCATCATCAGATGCTCAATGGAGGGAGCATCGTCCTGGGGAAAGCACGCCGCGCCGCGCCGGTTAAAATAGCCGGCTGCTATTTTAACATTAAAGGGCGCGCGGCGCTCCGGCTGCCAGAGGCAGAGCCGTCGCAGATGGAGATCTGAGGCGGATCTGGCCTCCGCGATAAGTGGAAACGTCGGTCGAAAATTTGTTTTGTAGATACGGGCGACGGGAGGCGACCCGCCCCCAAGCGGACGCGGCACGCCCTCGAACGCCGCGTCCGCGCGACGGCCTCTGACGCGGCCCGATCCGGCGTCCCGCGTCCCGCCCTGGACGTGGCGGAGGGGACGAATTGGAGAGAACGACCCCCTCTGAGGGGGCGCGGAGGGCGGGGCCCGGGGTCGACGAGACGTCCCGTCGGCTCCAATCGGAAAAAGGGCGGCGCGGCGCCGCGAGGGGGAGTGGGCCTTTTTTCTCGCGCGCACTCAGACATCAGATACTTTAGAGATGAAATGATTTCTCTCCAAAACCCCTTCATCTGTTTTCTTGTTCCGCCGGGCCCAAAAAACCTCAGAGTTCTTAAATAGCAAATTATTCTAAATTGCTTCTCTGTTGCCATGGATACCCCCCCTCACCACCAGCCCCCCGCGCAATTACGTTAGAACGCCGGGGCCGTGGAGGGGAGAAGTATTAGAGAAATCGGTAACGTGTGAATATGGAGGGAGATAACGAAATGTGATGTTTCTGTAACAAGAGATCACGTAGGAAAGCAGGGAGATGAAATATGTAGGAGCTGTTAAAAGGCGCTGACCTGTATAATGAAAGAAACAGCGTGAAGCTGCGAGGCGGGGAGCCAGCCGAGGGAGGGCAGGGAGGAAAGGGAGGGAGGGAGGGAGGGAGGGAGGGGGAAGAGGGCAGAGGGAGAGGGTGCAAGCGAGGGAGGGAGGGAGGGAGGGAGGGAGGACGCTAAGGACAGAGAGCAGGAAGAGGAAGAGAGGAGGGAGGGAGGGATGGAGAGGAGAGAAAAGGGGAGAGAGGGAGGACAGCGAGAAGAAAGAGGGAGGGGGAGAGAGGGTAGAGCGAGCGAGGGAGGGAGGGAGAGCGAGGAGAAAGCGGTGCGCCGCAGTCTATTTCAAGGTTATTGATGCCATCTTTTTCATGACCTCATTTTTAATTCAGAGCGCCGGGCCCTGACAGCTAATCTCAGGAAACGGTTTAAATAAATATCATTAAAGCCCCCGCCCCCTTCACCCAAACCACCCCGCTCCCCCCCCCCCCCCCCCCCCCCCCCCCCCCAAATCCCCCAAACCCCCCGGCGGGCGGAGTGACAGGCCTTGTCTCGGACCTTTCCATATCGACGCCGAACCCGAAACCCCCCGCACCACCCAAAACCGGCAAGTTTGAAGACGACGGTTAACGGAGGTTATCGCTCGTTCATCTGAAGCCACGGCCTGTACCAGTGATCTGGGGCGCGGCGAGGGCACGGCGGCGTGATCCTGGACGACCCCAAACCCGCACCCCCCCCCCCCTCGTTCTCCCCGGCAACGACTTCACACGATCCCACCGTCGGGGCGGGGAAGGGATGACGTGTGACATTTCGCGGACATCCCGCGGCATTCCATTAGTGCCAAAGAACACCCCCGTCCAACCCCGAAGCCACTGCGCCCCGGAAAAAACCGCCATCGCCGTTCTCTCTCCGTGCTGTATTGGGTGAATTATATTTTAGTTGCGTCGTCGCGTTGACTAATGACGGGAGCGGGGAGGGAGCGCGCCTCGCAAACAGCCCCATTCATCACGCCGGGAGCAGCGCCGTGTTTGCCGAGTTAATACAATGAAGCTAATTGCCCCGAGAGCCGCCCGAACAACACGGCTCGCCTCCAAAACTCCCAGCCCCCGATGGAGACCCCCACCCTGCTCTGGTTCTCCCTCCCTCTCTCTCTCTCTCTCTCTCTCTCTCTCTCTCTCTCTCTCTCTCTCCTCTCTCGTCCTCTGCAGTGCCTGGATATTATTGATTTGTATTGATTCAGCGTTATTTCCCCTCAGCTGCTCCCCGCCGCCCCGCCCCGGCCCCACCCAGAGCCCCCGTTTGAAAGACCCCAGTCGACGCATCGCAACGTGCCGGCAACGGCGCGGGAATTCTGGCCGGAAAAACAGATTGCAACAGATCCTAAAAAACCCGACTCGGAAAAGGCAATTATTTTTCAAAGGTATATTTGAACCCCTTTCGTCAGGGAGGGGGGTCGACGCCCACACGTATCGATGGTCTCCTCGACGTGGCTCTTTTCGGGGACAACGTGGCCGACGGCAAATTTCATGACGCGCCGCCGCGCCGTTAAACCTGTTTCCTTCACGGTGCCTTACGATATATATATCAGAGCTGCACGTCACATCAAAATCAGATTTGCATTTACAGTGATCCCACAAATCTAGTGTGTAAAAAAAAAAAAAAAAACAAGAAATGGATACAAAAGTGCGGAGGCTGAGGGCGCTTCACTCCTGATGAAGGGAAAATGGACACGAGGCGAAGAAGGGGGCGTCTGCCGACACCCGAGCAGCGGGTTTTATATTATTGTTTGGGTTTTATTTGGTTTATTTTGTTGTGCTGCTGCTTGCAGCGTGAGGCGCTGCGGTCCTCTCATCCGGGGCTTCTGGGATATTGCTTCCTCCGCAGGATCTGCAGGCATCAGCTAATTCTATCCAGGACTCCTCGCCGAGTACTATTCATATCCGGAAGGGAGGCGACGTCCTCAATATCAAAGGTTTTTTATTTTATTATTATTATTTTCTTTTTTAGGAGAAGCGCTCAATCTAGTCCCCCGCTAAAAAAACGAAACGTCAAGACTTTTTCTTTTCCGCGCAATTTCAGTCGTGGATTTTTGACAAATTGATTTAATCCCGTGTCGGGCTTTTCACTGACCCGCAGATGCACCGTCAGGTAGGTGTGTAAGCGTGCGCGCGCGCGTACGTGAGCGGCACTGGCTGAACGCACAGCAGCCCGAGGGCCGTGTGGAGGGCGGGCTACTCGCTTTATGAGTTACAGTTCCCCCAGGACGCCATCCATGTGCTTGCTTCGGTTGCGGGGCCAGACCGGCGGAGCAGCGACCATGACGCGGAGGGTCGGGATGGCGCGGCCGCTGATTTTGTTAATTAGATGCATACATTAGGACATCAGGACCAAACATTTGACGGCGCCGTCCGTGCGCGCGCGTCTCGATTATCCAAAGAGTCCGTCCGGCTCCCCCGTTCAAGATGGCCGGCATTCATAACTTTGAGCCGGCCAGGACGAATCAATCGAGCCCGGCGTGGAAACTGACCCCGCCCCGCCGAGGAGATTGCGCCTGGGGGTGTCATCAGAGTACGGAGGAGCGCGTCGCAACTCACCTCTCGTAGTGTCTGCGCGTGCACGTGGCCGCGCTCGTGCTGCTGGGGTTCCCCCCGAGTTCATCATAGACGTGCTTCCACTGCCGGCGCACCGTGATCTGGAGGAAGGGGGCGGGAGGTCAAAAATGGCGGAAAGGGGGGCAGAGAGAGAGAGGGAGGGGGAGAGAGAGAGAGAGAGAGAGAGAGAGAGAGAGAGAAAGGACAGATTAGTAAAAAGCGGCGCTTTTCCCCGGCAATCTCCCGTTTCCCCGGCTCTCCGGGGCCCGGTGGAGTCGTGGAATTCCAGTAATTGAATCGCGGGGGATCACAAGGCGCTCGGCTCCTCTTACATAAACAATCCTCTTAACATTACTCAGCTGTTGCCGCGGCGGCGAGGCTCGTTTCGGAGAAAGAAACGCAGGCCCGGAAAACCGCACCGGCTTCCCCGGGGGTGGCGGGATCATCAGCTGCCGACATTGGCGGCTTTGAAACGATATGAGCCCTAATTACCCTGAGTCGCGTCGCGATTCGTGGGCCGCCCGCTCGGCTTTACACCAGGGCGGCCGACGCAGGAGTGGGAGAGAACGTATGAAACAGGTAAATAACAGGTAAATAACAGGTAAATACCGCTTTCCTCTTCCTATCCCTGTCCCAGGACTATTATTTCACGGACGAGTTACCTCTCTCTGCCACAAACATGTAGCCTGGCATCTCCAGACCAGTTGACATACGTGTATTAGTCTGGAATCTCTCTGTTCATTTTCCATTTCCAAGGAGAGTTACTCACGTGCGCAGACCAAAATGTCTCTGAACACAATTAGATAGACCTACAACCAATCAGTGCGTTGGGATAGATGTACGGCCAATCAGAGCACTGGATAGAGCTACAATCAATCAGAGCATTGGATAGACCTACGACCAATTAGAGCACTGGATAGACCTACGACCAATTAGAGCACTGGATAGACCTACGACCAATCATAGCACTGCATAGAGCTACATCCAATCAGAGCGCTGGATAGAGCTACAACCAATCAGAGCATTGGATAGACCCACAACCAATCAGAGGACTGGATAGCTCTACAACCAATCAGAGCACTGGATAGAGCTACATCCAATCAGAGCACTGGATAGACCTACAACCAATCAGCGCACTGGATAGATTAAACTTTTACCAAATCCCGTAGAAGTACGGTAAACACAACTTTCTTATCAACAAAATCTTTTTATAGATAAAATAAAGCGTCCAGTTGGTTTAATACTGTCACGGATTCAACAGACCGCTCCACGGCAGAGGCAGCCATCTTGGTAAGGTGCCTCCGCGGCGTCACCCTATCAACCCTGCCCCATACCAGATAAACGGTCGTGATTGGCCTGACCCCCGGCGAGGTCGGGTGGAAACCTGTTGGGACGGGAGGGCGGCCGGACATATTCTGCAGAACCAACAGAACACGAGCTGCAGGTTCGTCTGGTTCCCAGGCCAGACGACACGTGCACTCTCGGTCCACTCTCTCTCCGACATTGGGGGAAAAAATGATTTGACCAATTTCCTTTCCTCCGCCAATGGAGAGCGGGAGGAACATGTGTTTTCCACTCCGGGGCGACTCCGGAAACAACGGCATCATTTTGTTAAATGTGGCTCCTCGACCAAGAACAGAACGGAGGAATGAGAAAATGAGAGGCACAAAGAAAGAGGGGGCTAAGGAAGGGTAGACACTGGAAGGGAGGGAGGGCCGACAAAAAGAAAAAAAGAACATAATGGAACATGTGTGAATACTTACTAACTCATATCCTCCGAGTTTCTGGGCCGCTTGAAACATGGTCCAGAGGTTGACTGTGGACGAGAGGAAGGAAGGAGTCAGTCCAAATGTACAGTCAAAATGTCCGTCTCTGGTGTGGATATCTACAGTGCACACACATACACGACAGCACAACTCATTTTATACCGCGGGTACTGTGTTCTCCCCAGCAGCCTCCGATTGGCCTGGCATTTAGACGTGGAGACCGCCGCCGGTCAAAAAACAAAACACCCTCTCGTTTCGTTTTGCTATTAAAAACAGAGCGCCGGCGACGCAAACGGTCCGTTTTGGGCAGCCCCCAGGTCGCCGCGAATCCTCAAACCGGCTTCGTGAAAAGCCTCAAACAGAGGTTTGTCTCGGAGAAATAATACGCTCTCTCGAACAATGCCGCCGCGTTTTGTTTCTTTTTTACCAGAAGTTTTTTTTTTTTTTGGGGTGGGGGGGGGCTGCGTGCGCAGCAATGACATTTGTATTCGCGTTCTGTAACATCATTGTTTAACATTTTTATATGAAGGCCTATAAATAAGGAAAGGAGGCCGCGCCTGGGGAGAGATCCATCAAAATTCAATCTGTGCGTACACAAAGCCGTGCATTTGTCAAAATGACATTTTCCTATCTCTGCATTTGACGGCATTGATTTTTTTCCCCCCTTTTTTTCCTCCCCCCGCTTCCTCCCGACGCTCCTCTCCGCGACTGTTGTCGACGCCCGGGTGGAATAACAAAGGAGGCTGGGTGGGTCCGCCTGTTTGAACCCGACACTCCGGCGTTATTGTGCCGCGGAAACAGAAAGTCGCTTATTTAACCGGCTCGTTTTTTTTTTTTTTTGTTTTTTTTTTGAGTCGACCGTAATTACCGCCAATCGCGCGCGGGGAACTGGAAAGCCCGCCGGAGATAATGGGAGGGAGAAAATATGCCTTCCCCCCCCCCCCTCTCCGATGTCTTGTTACTCGCAATTTTCGTTTTTCTTCATTTCGGCTGGGGCAATCACCGGCGAGATAAGGATGACAAAACAGGAGCATAACGCCGACACGCGCGCGGCACAGCAATTAGACAACAGGGCCCAGAGAAAGGGACAAATTGAAACTGATGTTCGGAGCCGGGACGTGCGCACACACACACACACACACACACACACACATATACATGCACATTTACCACTTTCAGCGAATCTTTTCATCGACAATCAAGGCCATTAATAATGAAAAATGAGAGCACTACTTCCCGCTCATCTTCCTCCCACCTGATTCAACCCAATGTGCATCTACGTGTGTGTGTGTGTGTGTGCACGCGTGCGTGCGTGCATGCGTGCGTGCGTGCGTGCGTGCGTGCGTGCGTGCGTGCGTGCGTGCGTGCGTGTGTGTGGGTGGTCATGTTTATCGGCCAAATCATGTCCATTAGTTATTATCTTCCTCTGCTGGCGTAGCACACACTGAAACAAATACATTGCTCACAGTGGGGTCATGCAAAACCCAGAACATTTTTTTTCCATGGTGCAATTCAAATAAGTGAAGGAGTGAAGAAATAACCTCAGTTATTGTTAGTTATTGTTTTTTTAGAGGGACGGGGAGAGGGGGGAGGGGCAGAGAATAGAGATTTGTGCTCTGCCAAGTACTGGTTTGTCTTTTAGTTCAACCCTCTGTTTGGATTCAAACAACTTCATGAAAAGATTATTGCTCAAACAGAAAATAAATAAAAATAAATTGATAAATCCCACACAATTTTCAATTTACTTCACAGTGAAACGCGCGCTTTGATCCTCAGATGCATTTCTGGGGGCGGGGGGGGGGGGCTTTTAAAGGTGCGAATATGACTAGAAAAAAAAAGAGAGAGAGAAAAAAAACAAAACTGCGGCCACTGATTATATCTGAGAGTTTGTTGTATTAATTATGTGTTTTTTCCTCCTTAAATGTGCTAATGTGTGCGCCCTGCCAAGGACGGAGTTTACACAGCACGGTTTCCCTCCTTAATGAGGGCCCTGCTTATGATGTCGGCGGGATTGAGATTCAAAGCATGCACTGTATGTAACACAGTCTGCCTCCACTCGCCGCCCCGGCCCGGAGACCGGGGGAACCGAAAAGTTAAAAGCATATTGAGAGCGCTCGCCCCGGTCTCTCCATCACGCTTAATCTCCCTCCAACCACAATGACCTACTTAAGCAACAATTGTTTGACAGCCGAGGTGAGGCCGTTGTGGAAATTCCTCTGCGATGTCAGTTCTTTCGGGGCTGGGCTCCGAGTTTGGATTAATGACTTTTTAAATGTCAACGCAGTGTACGTACTGTACTTACTGATTCGCGCATACACCTATACACATGTATACAAATATACACATACAGTATATGCATATATGCATGCACATATATACATATACAGAGATATACATGTACACATACATATATACATGCACATAGTGTATATACACACATAGATGCACATATGTACACATAGACATGCACATATATACATTTGCAACTTCATACGCACATATATACATGTATGAATATATACATTTATACATGCACATACTGTATACAGTATACACATATATACATATATACACATATACATGCATATATATACATATGCAACTTCATACACACATATATACAGTACATGTTTACATATATACATATATACATGCACATACTGTATATACATACATATATACACATATACATGCACATATATACATATGCAACTTCATACGCACATATATACATGCATAAATATATACATATATACATGCACATAGTGTATACAGTATACACATATATACACATATATACATACGCGACTTCATACACACATATATACATGTATACATATATACATACATACATGCACATACTGTATATACACACACATATATACACATATACATGCACATATATACATATGCAACTTCATACGCACATATATACATGCACATGTGTATATAAATATGCACATATAAACACATATATACAACTACAGTACATACATGGATAAACATACATATGCACACATATAGATACACATATAGACGTATATACACATACATACAAATACACAAATATATACAGATAGATTGAATATTAATATGTATGTGTATTCACATTCGTTTTTTTAGCTGCTACACCTTTCAAAGGATTTATAAGCCCCTAAAGGGATTAACAAGATGATATCTGTCCTGATCTTCCCTTTCCTAAACTATATTTATCTGTAAATTAGGGACAGTATCTCTTCCTCCATCGCCACCGATTAACCCCGGCGCCGTTCCCCAGGATGAACCTGGGAATATGAATGAAAGCCAAGCTACGGAAAGAAAATCCATACCGCGATTCACAGATTGGAAGGGGGATCACGCGCTCTCGAGAACATGCTTCTTTGGTCGTTTGTGGGAGTAAAGCGCCCGACCCATATAAAAAAAAACAAAAAAAAACCCTTGATCTCGAAAAAAACCCGACCAGGAGGGAAGTGGAAGAGGCGACCTCGGAGGACGTTTCTCCGCCCTCACAGAACGACTCTTCCCCTTTTTACTCAAAGTCGACAAAATGTGCCTTCTACACACCGCTGAACGTAATTCATCTCAGTAAAGACAATTCATCCTGTCATGGTTTACTGTGGCGTCAGATTGTATATTTTTTCCCCGCGGTGTTTGGGCCGTTTGGGCAGCGCGCCGACAGTGTTTGGCCGCCGCCTTCATTTCCTCTCCGCGAGCCCCTGCTCAAATTCCTGTCGGCTCGGCCTGCCCTCGATTGCGGCGCAGAGCCACCGGTCACGGGGTTAGAACAACCCGAAATCAAAACCGAAATCAAACCCCGAAATTAAACCCTCGGCCCGGGAAGCCAGAGCCAGGCCACTCACTCTGTTTGAAGCCCAGGAAGGGGATCCTCTCGATGGGCGTGTCGCGCTCTTTCATGTACTTGTACAGCTCCACCAGGAAGCTCTGCTCCTCCTCCCGGCTCTCTGCCGACGTTTCCTCCTCTTCCTGCTCTTCTTCTTTTCTCTCTTTCTTCCTCTCCTCCTCCTCCTCCTCCTCCCCCTCCCGCTTGGCCCGGACCTTGGCCCTCTCCCTCTTCCTCTCCCTCTCCTCCGCTGAGGACTTCCGGCCGAGGCCGCGGTGGGCCTTGGACCGGGCCGCCGGGCTGAGTTTGCCGTTGTGTTTGAGCTGCGAGGGGGAGGGAGAAGAATCAGTGGAGGTCCCCGACCCGGGAGGGCGGAGACGGAAGCCGCGCCGTCGCAGCTCCGGCTGGGATCATTTGATTAGGATCGCAAGGCGAATTTTTGCTAAATCCACAGAGTCAGCCGGCCAT
>NC_137202.1:20736117-20826117 GCF_960531495.2 Zeus faber
CGAGGCCTCCTCAGCCCGGGGAGGCGGGAGATTCCGTCCCTGGGCAAAAAAAAAAAAACCTCGGTTTGAGCTGCCGGGCAAAATCTGTGCTCGCTTCTTAATAAGGGAAACTGGAAACGCTCCTCGTTTTAAACGGCCGATGACTCAACGCTGCGACACCGTGACTCAACAGCAGCTCCGACTCCCCCATTTAAATGTCAGCCCCCATCCCCCCCCCCCCATTTGGGCTCCGACCGTAACGAGGTCAAAGGTCAAATCGTGAGGAGGAGGAGCGGGCGCCAAAACCCATCTTGTCAACACAGGCCAAACTGACGACGGGTTAGAAATTATTATGGCATGTAGGGGAGTGGGGGGGGGGGGGGTGAAGCAGATTCCACAGTGTATACAGAAGCTTTGAAGGCTCGGTTCGACCTCCAAGGAAAGACTCGGATTCATCCCCGACGCGAGGAGGCGGCGCCTTCAAGAGAGGAGGCACGAGCACATTTCCACGGGTGGCGGGCGGGATGAAAGATTTCAAACCCTTTTCCGCGAATCTCACTCCCTGCCTCAGCACTATTCCGTCAAAGAGCATCTATTTTTAAAAATGTGAGGCGGGGGGGGGTAAAATAAAGGATTTGCGTGTATAATACGGGACGCGTCTGACACGCTCATTATTCTCACTTTGTGGCATCCTGTGCCCGGAGGCCCGGCTCCCGTCAGCTCATTCCAGACACGCATCGGGATTTATTTATTAATTTGCTTTTATTAATAGTCAACCATACATGATGCAAATAAAAAAAAATAAAAAATAAAAAAGGAGAGCAAGTGGACAGACGGGATACACAGGTTTATGAGTCATCAGAGCCCCAGTGGGCTGCTTGATTCACGCTTAATTCATTTGTAATAATCACGCGGAGAGGCAAGAACACGAAAAAAAAAAAAATAAAGTAAAATAAAATCAAAAGGCAAAAAAAAACGCAAAGAAAAAAAACAAAAAACACATTTCGTATTAACGTGGAGACGGCCGCATTCATATCGGCTTTCTCGAGAGTATTATTATTTCTTCTCTCTTTTTTAAATTTATTTATTTATTTTTTTAAACGACCGGTGAAGTTATTGATCATTTCCGCCGAGCGGCCGCGGCAGGGAGAGCCGCTCTCAGTTTAATGAGGAATGTGGCTCCGGCTCCTTCTTCACCATTAACGCACGGAAACACGGCGGAGCAGTGCGCCGACGTGTCTCGCCCCCACCGGGAAAGGGGGAGGACGGAGGGGGGAGTGAAGGTGAGGGCGCGAGGGAGAGGGAGAGTTAGGGGAAGTGACGGCGGGATGGGGGGCACAACGAGAGACGTAGAGGAAGGGAAATGAGGCGAGAGAAGCGGTAGTAACGAGAGCCACAGAGGGAGAGGGGGAGAGAGGGGGGGCAGAGAGAGAGAGAGAGAGAGAGAGAGAGAGAGAGAGAGACAGAATGTTCAAAACTTCCATGGAGCACCTGCATCGCCGAAACCACTTTGGAGCGCGGCTAATAGAGGAGCGTCGGGTACAAGGGGAGGATTAGACGCTCGCACAGGTGGCAGTGCATCATGAAAGGCCCTCGACGGCTTCCTGGTCCCTCTCTCTCTCTCTCTCTCTCTCTCCCCCCCCTTTCTCTCTCTCCTTCTCTCTCTCTCACTCTCTCTCTCCCCCCCTTCTCTCTCTCTCTCTCTCTCTCTCCCCCCCCTTTCTCTCTCTCTCTCTCCCCCCCCCCCCTTTCTCTCTCTCCTTCTCTCTCTCTCACTCTCTCTCTCCCCCCCTTTCTCTCTCTCTCTCTCTCTCTCTCCCCCCCTTTCTCTCTCTCTCTCTCTCTCTCCCCCCCCTTTCTCTCTCTCTCTCTCTCTCTCTCTCTCTCTCTACCTCTCTACCCCCCCCTCTCTCTCCCTTTCCTCCGTCTCTGTCCCCTTCACCCAGCGTTCACCCCTCCATATGGAGAGAGGCAGGGACACGAATACACCCGTGAAACGACTAGGAACTCGGGGCCAGTGCGGCCGCCAAAAGGGGAAAAAATAAAATAAAATCATGGAAATAAACACAGGCCGTAGCCGCATAACAGAAGATTTAAATATTAATGCACCCAGAGATTACCCCTAATACCGGTGCTTAGCGATCGCTTTTGTTCTTCTACCGGCGGCCGAAAAATGACCCTTTTCTCTGCGTATTTGATGACGGAAAGATGAAAGATGACGATTTTAGAGATAGAACACTTTTGCCCCCCCCCCCTTTTTTTTTAAATGACAGTCAGCTTTTATTGATGCATGATGCTTTGGTGACGAGCGAAAGGGGGGACCGTTTTTCCCTTTTTCCATGATTTCAGGAGGAAAGAGCTCGCTCGGGGCTTGGCGTTGTGGCCCGCCGACGCCCCTCGGCCGGGAAAAAACGCAGTCACCCTTCGCTCGTCAAGGCCTTCGTCCGCAAGGCCGAGAGGTTACCCTTCCTGAACTCCGAGGGCCCGAAACAGACGGCGCTCGGCGCGGCGGGGCCAGTTCGTCGGAGACCCCCGTTAAAAGATGTATGCAAATGTATTCGCGGACGCGGGCGCCCCGGCGTCTCGGCGCGCCCTCGCATTTGCATGCATCAATGTGCATAAGCCAGATATTAAGCGAAGGAATGGAATCCATTGTTTTCCAACCCCCCCCCTTGTCACATGTATTCCAGCGTCTGGGACCTTGAATGTGGATGAATGGGTCGTTCTCTGGAAACCGCCATAAAACATGTTCCGAAATGTGAAATAATTAATTGAACTATTAAAGTTAGAGTCACCACATCTTTAAACCCCCAAAGCGGGACCCTTAAGTGACCCGCCGTTTTGTGCACGCGCACATGTATGTGCTGATGCAGGCACCACAGGCATTTTCATCAAGATGGGGGACAATTATTTGCAAAAGGGCGGGAACCAATTGCCTATTGCTATTGTAAAACCAAAACTGACGTCAGTAGTCTATGGATGTCATGGATCCGCCGCACTCACAGACAAGGCATGTTATGACATGCCGTCATCCAAGTTTGATACAGATGATCTTTTATGGAATAATTGAGTAAAAAAACGGTATTTTTTGTTATCATCGCCGCAAAACGCACCACGCTCGCACAGGTCACATGATAGCGGTGCAGTCTAGTGATTGGTCGACAACCGGGCACTCGCCAAGATGGCGGCACGTGCAGATATAACTGACGTGGATGTCATGGATCCGACAAATCCACAAACAAAATGAATACGATTTGTATTCTGGGCTGTTCCAACGTGGCGTTGTTAAAGGTTCATCAGGATCGGCTCAATATTGTGGAAGAAGTTTGTGGTCAACGATCGCAAACATCACCAAGATGGCGCCACGCACAGCACGCATGCCCAAGTTGACGGAGTAAACACATCACGTGATAGCACTGCAGACTAGTGACACACAGATATAGTCGCTATTGGACTTTAACTAAAGGAATATAAGATAGAAACTCTTAACAACACTAAGTCACAAAGAGACAGGTAGTATTTTATTACTATTTTACTTTATTATGTTTGAAAAATGTTGTTGAAGTATTAACAGAAGACAATTAGATTAGAGAAAGCGCAGTGTATTAAACATCATAAATATACACGCTTCTGTGGACAAGTGACACACACCAGAGTAAGTTCTACAAATATAAAAACACAATAACATCACTGTCAGAATTCATAGACATTCCGGGAATATCAATTCAGTGCTTCCTGAATTATAATTACTGGTCACAATGACCATCAGCAGTTACAAGATACAAGGAACATGTATTTATTTTGAAATATTTTCATTATTTTTGCCCCTCCCTTGGGTGGCTACATAAGGGAGCGATGTCGTGTAAATTTGACTTTGTTTCCTTATTGAACGAAACAAAAGAAGCACCGTGCGTGTCGCGCAACAGCCTCGATAACAACACATTAATTGATGGGCGGTGCACTGTTTATGTTTTTTGAGTGGGTTAGGTCATAATGAGTTGGACAGAACAGGATAAACGTCTATGTAAGCACTGAAAACCAGTATAATATTATTATTATTATTATTATTATTATTATTATTATTATTATTATTATTATTATTATTATTATTATTATTAATAATAATATTATTATTATTATTATTATTATTATTATTATTGAAATTGCGATGGACAGCCCTGGATAAACCAGGGCGCCTGGTCACCGTAGTTATATTGGCCACTTCGTCATTTTTAACTATTATATTATTTTAGTGTTATTTTTGTGCTTTTCTTATCTATAAATTCTACAAAACACCGCTGTTACGGTAATGTAACCCTGTAACTGTAATGTAGTATTTCATATTTTTAAAATAAATATACATTTTAAACATGATAATACAAAGAGTAGTGAGGTAATGTCGTTTTTGCACCGTCATTGTGTTTTTCGCCATATTACGCTCAGCTAAGATAAGCTCAGCTAAAATAAGCTCAGCCAAGATAAGCTCAGCTAAGATAAGCTCAACTAAGGGGCTTTCATTACCGTAGCACCCATCTGTTTGACCGGGCACGTTACTGTAATAAATGTATTTTCTTGCATGGAAAAAAACACTTAAACAACCAAGTGTCCCATATAGTATGCATTGTGTACTTTAATATTTAAAAAAATTATTTCTTGAACTAAATAAACAAATATTGAATTAATTCTCATCACAACCCGCAGAACGTGCTGGTAACCTGTGGCAGGGCAGTACCAATACCGAAATACCACGTCACCAGTATTGAGCTCATTACCGTCATCGACGAAAATTATATACTGTATATATAAAAAATAATAATAATAAATTTAAAAAAAAAATATATATATATATCTATATATATATATATATATATATATATATATATATATATATATATATATATATATATATATATATATATATATATATATATATATATATATATCTATATATATATATAATTTCTTTTTTTATTTTATTTTTTTGCTGGTGGAAGTTACACGAGGATATGAAATACAAATCCAATAATTATTGTTTAGTCATCATCATTGACTGTCTTTTGTCCTATGCTATAAGGCTTCTGGAGAAACTAAACTTTTCAGTTGCTCCGCTCATCACTGGGAGGGTCAGTCCATTAAACATATGGGGAGGGGGTTATTCTGTGCTCGTCCCATTATTATTAATTATTCCTCGGGCTGCACAAGACTCCGAGTTTTGTCAGTCGAATCGTTCAACGCGAACAGGCACGGAGGACACGGACGCTTCACACACCTGAATATATGTTTTGCATTTATAGTTCCTCATCAAAGTGTTATCCCAGTGCATTTGTGTAATCTTCGATGTGTTTTATCCCGTCATCGAAATGCCCACTGAGTGGCAAAATAATTAAAAAGCCCCCCTGGCGGTATAATAAACCGTGATACGGCGTCAAGTAACTATTCACGCCGTCGCAGGCCTACGCCCAGCTAATGAGATCCGCCGCGGAGACGCCGCGCCAACAACCGGGGCAAGTAGCCTCCGTGAGCGCGACCACATCGCTCCCGACCGCCTCTAAAATCGGAGGCTCTCACGCCTCGCACGCAACTCGCTCCTCCCCGCGCCGACGCGGGAGGGGGCGACCCGCCCGGCGTTTAGAAACGACATCCGCTACCTCCGTCGGCCATGATCGCGCGCTTAAGTTCTAATACGCGACGGCGACGGCGGGAGGCCCCGCCTCCGTTCGCACTCGCGCGGCCGCATTGATTCAGTGTGAAATCAGTTCCAATTCTGCCCTCCACCCCTCTCTCTGTCTCTCTCTCTCTCTCTGTCTCTCTCTCTCTCTGCCTCGCTCCCAGTTTCCCCATCAATTGCTCGTCCCTTTCGGTAAAAAAAAAAAACGGTGTAAGCGCCGGTAAATGTAATTACAAAGGATTGGAGCGGGGGATGGATGCGCGACAAAACGCAACATTAAAAAGCCATTATCAGAAAAGGGAACAATTTGGCAGATATATGGCGCAGGGCAGCTCTCGCCATATGTCAGGCAGAGGCGAGGACAACAAGTCAGGTAGTAATTATCAATCATCATCAAGACGCCGTGTCGAAGTGCTGGGGCCGGGCACGCTGCGACTGGTTGTTGCCATGGAGACAACAGCCCAGTCAGTGTGTGTGTGTGTGTGTGCGTGCGTGCGTGCGCTTACCAGGACATTAAAATTAATCCGGCGCTTTTATTTTTTTTTTTTTTTCCACTTCTATTTTTTTGCTGTTTTGTTTTATTATTCCCTTTATGTTCCCTTTGAATTTCATTCCGGGCTCTTACGAAAGGGAAACAGATTCCAGGCAAGCGGCGTTGTCGTTGCGGGAAGCGTTTATGTGTGTGTGTGTGTGTGTGTGTGTGTGTGTGTGCGCGTGTGTGTGCACGCGTGCGAAGCGTTGTAGCTCCGGGTTGAGACTGGGGTTAATGTTAACGCCGTGACAGTGATCCCGGCGCCACCGGGGGGAAAGAGATGGCTCTGTTGAAGATGTAGTTGTCAGAGGAAACAATTAACAAATGGAGTGCGATCAACATAGCTGTAGTAACATGAGTGTGTGTGTGTGTGTGTGTGTGTGTGTGTGTGTGAGTGTGTGTCTAAGCAAGAGAAAGAGAGAGTGAGCGAGCAAGCGAGCGAGCGACACGTATGCCAGTAATGAGCTCATTCCTCAGTCCAAACAATTTCGGTATACAAGCTCTCCATTCAGACTGTCATTATAAATATTCCTCTGCCGGAGCGAGGGGACGCTGCGTCGACCGCCACGACTTTGTCAGTTTACATCTTTACATATTTCCGTGTGTGTTTTGCATGGGCCTCTCCCTGCTTCCCGCGCGCGCGCCCGACGGCCCGCAGGTCGAAATGCACGGCGGGCTGCCGCGGTGGCGGCGGCGGCGAGACGGGACTCTTTCCGCCGACCCCGGGCGCGGGAGACAGAATTCTGACAGTAGCTCAAAAGCGCTTACGGCGGCGGCGCTGCCGGCTTCTCTCCGAGCGCCGACGCATCCCGGCGCTGACGCGACCCCCCACCCGCCCGCTCCCGCGCTCGCGTTCCGGGGAGGGGGAATTATTTTCTGCTTTAAATAACAAGCGTGGCAAATTCAACGCGATTAGCAAATAAACATGAAAGCCAGCCGGGAGGCCAGGAACGGCGTACGCGCGCGCGCTGTGGATTTTTCAAAGTTGATTGTGGCAGCCATTCGGGGAGGGAGCGATGGAGAAGAAGGAGAAGAGGAAAAATTGTTCTTAATTCGTTATTTGTGCACCGTTGTGCGTGCTCTCCCCGGGGAGAAGCAACATTACTCTTTCATCAGATCTAATGAAGCGAAGCAGAGCCATTCCAGGAAGAGCCAATTAAACCGCTCAAAAGAAGTTTATTATTGCCACAGATTATGAAATTGTTCTTATCGGATTCAATGGCCTGTGTGTGTGTGTGTGTGTGTGTGTGTGTGTGTGCGTTTTCGGCGGTGGCGTAAAGCCGCCATATGTACTTTACCACTTTGTGAGCCGTGGACTGATTTGAAAAGCAAGAAGGAAATGATGTGAGACGGGGGCACAGCAATAGCGTGTTTCACGGGGGTAAATATAGAGACACAAAATACATAATTGACACAAAATACGTAATTACGAGGAAAAATACATACAATTTCCATTAGGTATTTCTTCCCTTGGTTGTCGTCGCGCCCGCCTCATGGGATTGACTTATTAGCACACGTCACACGCCACACGGAGCTGGCATTAATCTCGGGCCCAGACCCAGTGATTGACACACCGCTCGAGGAATGCAATGACCTATTACCCCGAGAGAACTTGATAACATCAGCCCGGGACGCACGAGCGCACACGCATTATATATCCAGTGTACACACACACACAAACACATTGTACATAAGTTGTATTTATACGTGTGAGAGTATCTTATCGTTGTTGCGCTCTCTCAAAAAAAGAAGAACGCCTGCACCGACAAGAGTCATAACATAACCCCAAGTCATCATCAGCTCAAAAGTGAAAGTTTTTTAAGCTTCAACAGGCGCATTAAGCACGCGGGAAGATGTCAACAGAAGACCCCTTTTTTACCACCGAAAAGATAATTCACATACATACGGTGTAATACGCACGTGCATACCGTGGCGCGGGGATGGTGTGTTTTGAGCAGCCACACCTGTCCTGGGTCTAGGTAGCGGGGGCCCAGGACCAGTGCGGCTGCTCACCTGTTGCCCGTCGACTGGTCTCACGGGCAGCAGGTGTACAGCCGCCCTGATCCCCACGGGGGGCGGGTGTGGCTGCTCAAAACCCCACCCTCCCCGGCACACATACGCACATGTAGGTATATAAAGTATACAGAGAGAGAGAGAGAGAGAGAGAGAGACAGAGAGAGAGAGGGAAAGATGAAAGAGAGACGGCGGACGAGCTTTGAGGACGATTCTATTTATTACTCAAAGGAAATACTAAATCACAGCGTCGACCTATAAATAAATGAATGGATGGCAGGATGAACACAGAGCCCGCACATCAATAAAACATATGTATTGTAATAAATCACGCTCCAGTTCCGCTCGATGGGACCGAGTCGCCCGATGAGCCCCGCCGCCGAGAACCTTGCAGACAATAAATAAATAAATAAATAAATGAAGGCGACATTAAGCCGCGCAGATTACACGTAATAGCCGCTTCTTCTCAAAAAATTAGGACGCCGCGCAATTTTCCGCCTCTGTCATCGCCTCGTTTGTGCGCTCATGCATTTTTAAGGAGGCGAAATGGAGTTTTGTTTGCAAAACGCGGCTAAACCTTTAAAGAATACGGCTAATGATCCGATTTCAGTGTTTCATAAATACATAAACAGCTGTAAAAAGTCTTGGGGAAATTCGCCTTTTTTTTTTTGTTTGTTTTTGGTAAACAGACAGCACGTCGTCGCGAGCGGCGTACGCGAATTAGAATAAAAGCTTTGATCTCGTTTAAACCGGCTGGTTTTCGGTGCGACTGTGATCTGGTCGTGTTTCCCCCCCCCCCCCCTTAATTCCTTCAAAGCCGGAACGTCTCATTCTATGGAATGCCTACGACCCCACCCGCCCCGGCGTATTTCCACGTCACCAAAGCGCTGACACACCTTGATAATAGTTAGGTGAGGCTGGGAAACCCACGGGACGAGCCGCGACCTGCAGCAGGAGGCGAACGGCGGCCTGACCGAGGGGCTGGATGGGGCGGCCGCTCCGTCCATTAGCTCCACTGACTTCAAGGCCTCGTGAGCAAGGTCTACAATTACACGTGATGAGTCAGACGCACCGGGCCCCAGGTTCCAACACGCTCCGGCCTCCGTTCGGGGCCTCTAAGAACACCCGGCAACATCTGGGGCTTTTTTTTTGGGGGGGGGGGGGATTCGGAAACGCACATGTTTTTCTTTCATGGTAATGATAATCCTGTGACCTCTGTTTAAAAAAAATCGTCGCTACGACGGCAAATTATTTTCCGTTTTCAACCCCGGGAAGAGGTTACATCTCCGGGGGGAGACGCATCGGAGCGTCGTGTGTTTTTTAAGGAGACTAACATTGTGCTTCGGTGGAGCACGGGGTGTTCCTTCCTAAATTATCTTAAATCTGTAAACGCTCCTCTGGAGAGACTTATTTCTGTAAATAACAGCTCGGGAATCTGCCCGCTTATATATATATATATATATATATATATATATATATATATATATATATATATATAAAACCAGATGCGTTGTTTTTTTTTTTTCCCCTAAAAATAGATAAGCCGCGGTGCAACGGCGGCGCAGCTTGTGTGGGTGAGGGATAATGCCTTTATTCGTCATACTAATGCTGTTGATACCAAGGGACGGAACACGCTTAAGTCAAAATGAAGTGCTGCTGTAATGCTGCGTGTAAAGTGCATTAGAGCAATGAATAAAACGGACTGTGCTTTGTTGAGCCGGGCCGCTCACATACCATGAGAGTCATACGTCAAGCGGCTGGCATCTATTCTGGAGAGGAAACGTAAACACCATTACTATAGATAATGGTTCCATATCTGCCTGCCCTACAGCCAGGGCCGGGCGATAGGGGAGAATTTATTATTATCACGATAACCCGGGGGAATTTATATTGAGATATAGCACACTATCTTCCCATGAATCCCTCATCCTTTCTTGAGGAAATGCAACCGAGGTTCATTATATCGCCCTCTGGTATACAGTATCACGCGGCGTTTACAGGACTCATTCTGGCATTACCAGATGAAATTCAAGGGCTTTCAAGTACTGTTCTACTTTTCATTCCTTTTCATTTTCAAGGACTTCACACAAAACAACTGTAGTCAATTTTCAATGTGATTAAAATATAATATAATTTCAGTCTCATATCAATTATTCATATATATATATATATATATATATATATATATACATTTATTATTATTGTTATTATTATTATTAGCATTAATCTCATTGTCATCTAATATTACAAGTGTCTATTTCCAACCATGCTGGATTCAATTTACATTTCCCTGGCATCTGTCGTAAATGCGATTCTGGCAAATGTTTTATGACGTTACGATTTGAATAACAAAAGCAAAAGCCAGATGGAATATCACAGGTTTTCAACCATCGACTTTTCGAGCTCTTCAGCACAGAGGGGAGTATTTTTGCAAGGTAGTGCAGCCCTTACACAGGACGAAAATTCACGCACCTCAAGGGACCCGGCGGAGAACCCCGTCTTTAACGTCTCAGCTCTCACATAATGACGCATTTTACTTCGGATCTTCTCATCACCATCATCATCATCATCATCCCATCATCATGGGATAACATTATGGACATTGTGGATGAACCGGGCCGACGTGTGATGAAGCCGGCTCCGCTGTCCGGGATATTAAAGGCTTTCGGGGTTTTGGACGCGACATATTCTCTGTTTACCCTCCAAATCCATGACTCCTCCGTAATGAGACATAAGGATAATGAAAAATGCATGGACGGACGCTAAGCGCAACTCCGCCGAGCAGATGGGAAAGCGAGAGCTTAGAGGGCCGTTTACCAATTACATTATAGGGGCCGAGGCAGCGTGGCGGTATTGGCAGCGGCCTATTTCAGATCATCTCTTTTTACATACGAGGAAATGGAGAGCTAGGGAGAGCGAGAGAGAGAGAGGGAGAGAGAGAGAGAGGAAGCAGCTGAGCGTTGGGGGGGAAAAGATGACATCACTTGTGTTCATTACGAGCGCCGAATCGCAATAATTCCCCCCCCCCAATGGGGGCTTTTTGAGGGCTCACGAAACGACCGAGAGCTGATTTCTCTCCGGTGGATGTCATGATGACGGTCAGAAGCCAAATGATGGTCTGCCCCCTCCTCCCGCCAAACTTAACCTTGTTTAATTTCATGCTCAAACCCCGACTGCGCGGGCGTGCACACACACACACACACACACACACACACACACACACACACACACGCCCGCAGGTATGCAGACGCTCACACACACACACACACACACACACACACACACACACACACACACACACACACACACACACACACACACACACACACACACACAGATAGATGAGAGCGGCCAGACGCCAGCACAAAGCGCGATAAAAATAGACTATAAAAAGTACTGTTTATGATCTGTACATCTGGACTGCATTAATATATTGAAGCAATAAATCTTCTTTTCCCCTTTTCTCCTCATCCTCCTCCTCCTCCTCCCCCTGCCCTGGAGGATTACCGAGAAAGAAAAAAAGAACAGAATAGGATCCCCAAAGGATTCCACGGAAAATGTTCCTTTTCAATAAACATCAAAGGGACTCGAAGCAAAAAAGACCTTTCAAACAAAAAACACTTAGTTGTATGTGAAATATACGGCTCCCGTGCCAAGCAGGGAGGCGGGGCGGGGCGAGGCGGGAGGAGGGAGGGAGGGAGGGGGGAGGTGTGGAGGAACGCAGAGACAACTCTCGCAGATAGAAGAGCGAGAGAAGGAGAAGGAGGGAGGAAGGAGGAGGGAGCGCGGCTCTCGAGTGCATCGCCTCAAAAATGCAAACATTGAAAATACTGTTGATTTAAGCAATGTGCGCACAAGTGGTGTTGGGTTTCCGAAGCGGCGGCGGGGCGGGGGGAACGGAAGGTCAGCGGTTTGTGTACGCTTCTTCCTAATAAGAGGAAAATAGCCTCATTTTCCTCTTATTAGGAACAAGCTTACACGACTTTGGTATGTTTTCAACTCTTTTGGACGCCAAAGGGAGATACCAAAGTTCACCCCCTCAGGGGTTTCTGAGAGGAATATGTAAACAATATAGGAATATATATATATATATATATTATTTTTTTTACTTTTATTTTATGTATTTATTATATTATATATTAATTATTGATTAATATTAATTAATTATTAAATTATATATATATATATATAATTTTTTTTCTGTTCCATTTCCTGTGCAAGTGTAATTGTTGTTGTTGTTGTTGTTGTTGTTGTTGTTGCTGTTGTTGCGATAGTTTTTGCTTGTTAAAATAACAATCAACATATTGGGGGGGGGGAAAGCAAAAACAAAAAAAAATCTCATCCATCTACGTATGTCATTTGGGACCAGATTAAACACCATTCCTCCAAAATGTGCTCAAATAAATCAAATTCATGTGGAGGAAAAAACAACAAGTCCATCGTCAGGTCAAAGCTCACACCTCGCCCACACAAATAATCCCTTTTTCGTTGGTTTTCACAACGCACGACTATAAACACCAGGCTGTGCGCCGTGCGCTCTGACGCAACATCTTGCTCCATGATCTGCAGCGATATGAGCCACTGGAGCGCCCCCCCCCCCCCACGGTGAGCAAATATTGACAGACAGACTTGTGCCCAAAATGTCTTTGCGGAACGTGCGGCGCTGTCGCTGCCGTTTCTGCTTCCTCTTTATTGTTAAGCCGCAGACAAACAAACGGGGGGGTATAAACCATCGTCGAACAAATGATTCACCGAGATGCAGAAGTGATGATGACGATGATGACGATGATTAAAAATAAATAAATAAAAAATTCCGCCGGCGGACGCGGTGCCAGGGGCCGAGGCCGGCGTCGGGAGGATGAACATCAATATCTCGCAAATTGAGACAGAGCTCGGTGACGCAATTTTGGGTGTTACTCAAGAGATACGGGTGGAAAGAAAGGAAGAAAGAAAGAGAGAAAGAAAGAAAAAGAAAGAAAGAAGGAAAGAGAAGGCAAAGCGAGGACAAAGCCGAGGACGTTCACGCGAAGTCTGAATAGGAATTGGGCAAGATTAAGCACATCGCCCAAACAAACGGAACTTTGAATGAAGTAATAGAAGCTCAAACATCTGGATGGAACTTTGAAGCTCTTTGCATCACGGAAGAATATCATAGACATATTACACACACACACACACACATATACATACAGTACATACATATATGTCTATATGTGTGTGTGTGTGTCTAAAACAAGAATGCCTTGAAAGTGGAATGCGCCCCATAAAACCACCGTGGGTCCCCGTGGGCTCTCCTCTGACGCTGCTGCTTCACACAATACTGTACCAACACGCTTGCCAAAGAAAGATCCGCGACCGACGGCGTATTTCCTCCCCTATCCCCCCCACCCCACCCCCCACCCCGAGGTAGCCTGACACACTTCCATGAATTAGCCCGGACCAGGCGGCGGCGGAATTGGCCGAATCCAAAAATCCAAAAAGGTCAGAATTAGCATCGAATGAAAGCAGAAGAGAGAGAGGAAAATAAACGAATAAATAAATAAACCCCCCCCCAAAAAAACTACTCCCGGGTCAGTCCCTCACTCCATTTTGTTTTACAGCTGTTCTTTATTCCCCCTTAGTCATCCTGTTCGCGCCGGTGTTTGGAGCCCGGTAAAAGGTGGATTTAATACGTGGTATTTATAAGCTGCTCTCGCACGGCGGAGCCTCTCCGGCGTGCGGCCGTGGGCCTCCCCTCTTCTGAGGGGCGCGGGCGCGGCGGGGAACACTTTCTGAGGTAACCCTGGACGGAGCAGCGGCAACCATTGACCTCCGTCCCCCCTTCGGACGGATCGCGAAACGTGAGACGCCATCGGCGGCGATTCCGGAACCCGTCCGGAGCGGTGGGCGAAAAAAAACATGAGGACGGCGGTTGCCAAATCCAGAGAACCTAGAACTCCCCGGGGCACCGAAATAAACCTTTAGCTTAAACGTGGCTCACAAAGGAATGGCATTATTGCGCCAAGTGAATGAGCAATAGCAGCCACAGGATGTTAGTGTTGCTATTCATAACTTATTTTCCTACGCCTAAAACAGTTTTCCCTTTTGCTCTCACCTCTGCTGCTCTTAAAAAAAAAAAACAAAAAAAAAAACCCGCAATTACTTACTGGCATATTTACAGGAAAAGAAAAACAATGACTTTTGACCAGAGCAGCCATTACTGCGAATATGAAATCGGTGCCACATAAAAAGGCCCATTCAGCCGGAGAAAAAGAGAGGAAATATAAAAGAGAGATGAATCACGTCGCTCCATTGTTTCGCCTGGGCTCCGTGTTTGCAAAATGTGTGTGTGTGTGTGTGTGTGTGTGTGTGTGTGTGTGTGTGTGTGTGTGTGTGTGTGTGTGTGTGTGTGTGTGTGTGTGTGTGTGTGTGTGTGTGTGTGTGTGTGTGTGTGTGTTTTCTGCCGTGACGCGCGTCGTGCAAGGTGGAATGGAATTCAATTACCGCATCGGAGAGCGGCTTTTATAGCGACAATTATCACACTCCCCTTTTTCAGAACCTTGATTAACTAAATTCGAGGAGCATTGATCGGCTCGCTCCGCTTTCCCACCGAGACGCCTGTGGTTCATTTCGGACGATGGGGTATCGAACCGCACAGATAGGAGGCTGAGAACACAAACCAATGAGTTAAATGAAGAGGGGCGACAATACCCGGAGACTTCAATAATGATTTTGAGCAATTACCGACACCATAGAAATACAGATATATACTGTATATATATACATATATATGTATATATATATATATATATATATATATATATATACAGAGATTCATATATACAGTTTATCCATATAATGGGTTATAAGGAAATTTCCAGAGAGGGCCGCCGGGCTGTGAGCGTCTCTCAAGGCGGTTCCTTTTCTCTGTCATGTAATGGCCTCGATAATGATCAGCGGACCTTGAGCACGTTAAATTGAGTACTTTGGACGGATTAAAGTACCCCTGGTGCCGATATAATTTCGTTGGGGGACGCCCGAATAAACCGGGCGGCTTCCAAAAAAACAAGCCCCACGGCCAAGCAAACAGAATCCATTCTGAGAAATGACGCCGCGAGGCCTTCCTCGTGCCCGTAAAGCACCGTGCACCGTGATTCGGAGAGGGCGGAAGGCAAACACGTCGGGGGGTTACCACACAGCGCGGAACGTTCTGCACAGCTTTTCCAAAACCAGCGCCATAACCGCCCCCCCGGGCCAGGGGCTTCGATTTGCTTTTTGGCATACGAAAAAAACCAAACAAACAAAAAACAACAAACCCCAAAACAAACAAACAAACAAACAAAACAAAAAAAACAACTCACCAAACTGGTCGCAGATGGTGTCGTAGCGCAGCAGCGCGGGGTGCTCAAAGGTGTCGCGGCAGTATAGGATCCGGGTGTTGCCGCCCAGCGCCGCGATGCCGCCCAGCGCCAGCACCGTGTGGTCGGCGAGCAGCGAGGACGGCTGCTCCCGGAGCCGGGCCAGCACCGAGCGGTAGCGGCAGTACTGGGGGTAGCTGAGCACCAGCACCTTCCTCCCGTCCTCCTCCTCCTCCTCCTCCTCCTCCTCGTCTTCTTCCTCCTCCTCCTCCTCTTCCTCCTCCTCTTCCTCCTCCTCCTCCTCCTCCTCCTCCTCCTCCTCCTGGCCTGCAGACACGAGGGAACATGGACGTTTTAGTTCTGATGTGCGGGCCGCGGCCAAGGAGGGGAAAAAGGACTTTGCCGGCGCGCGATTGGGAAAGGTTGATGCACCTCGCGTCGCATCCCGGTTCATTTTGGTTTGCGCCGTTCCCCGATGGAACCTCGACAGCGACGCCATCACACGCGCTCCGCGCCTTCGGCTTTTTTTTTTTTTTTGCGCAAAATGTTACGACAAAGTCCGGGTTCCGCAGGGTCTCCAAAACGAGGGCCAGACTAATTGGCTCGGCGCCACCCCGCTGAATACGTGATGGGGAAATTCGGCCATCGCTACGGTAAGGGCCTAAAACGTCGCTGTGAAGTGCAGAAAGGAAACGGCGGGAGCGCCCGTCCTTCTACCGACGGCGGCTTTAGATTTGGCTTCCTATCCCCCCTCCAGCCGCTTTCGGTAATGACCGCATATCACCGAGGGGATGTACGCCCGTCGGAAAAATAATTTGACCGCACGTTTGGGGTGCGTGGCGCGCTGGCGCTGCTCGCCGTTTGGACCGACGCGCTTCTTAACAATTGGGATGGCTTGCTCCGGGAAAATAAGCGCGAGGGAGAGGGAGGGTCCTGCGGGGCGGTGATTACCGCCCGACAACTGACCTTGTTACTGTAAACCTCATAATCCATCAAAATCATGAATTCATAGCGCACGTCATGCATTATGCCGCGCGGGCGATACCGGGCCTGGAGCCCGGTGGAGAATGTACAGACATCATGTTCTCACGCGGTGCTAAATTTGGTTATTTGATACAAGGCTTGGAGGAAACGCCGTACAATATGATATTCGAATGAAATGTGGATCCAATAAAAATGCTGGATAATACGATCCAGCGCGAAAGCACCGACGATCCGATACGGTACAACGCCATGCCAATCTGATTTACCACGTCACAAGATCTTTTGAAGATCCTCATCGAATCAAAAGTTGAAAAGGCACTTCGCTTAGTTGGTTTTTTAAGATCATGCAAATTGGATCTTGAAGCCTGATAAACTTTGGCTTGAAGTCCCTGTAAAGCACTGACGTGACGTCATAGTATTTGGAAATGGGTCGGATCAACAAACCGTATTTACTGCACGAAAACCATTAAAATATAAAATACAACTACGTCCACGCAGTCAAACGTCGTCTGCCAACACCCGATTTCGGGGGTTGCCGCTTTGTGGTTAAAACATCAGATGGGCGCCGCTTAACTGGCATCGGCGGTTAATTCTGCCATTTGATGTCACTTTCCTGCTTCCAATTAAAATGTGCGGCGGGACCGGGCCAGGAGGGGGTCAGCGCTCATCGCGTGTTTACCGCAGCTGGATTCGCACCAATTAGAATAATTAGGTCTACTACTATACCCCGGCGACACAGAGAGATTAAAACCATTCAGCCAATGTGATTCAACTTAAAATATGTCGATACGCGCACACACACACACACACACACACACACACACTTCTTTCGCCACGCATTCACCGCAGATTGCAGTTGCAGTTGTCGAGTGCAATTACAGCTGGGAGGAAGAGGGGGCTTTGTTTCCAAATGTCGGGGATTTTATTGTAAGCGGTCACCGTCGGACCTGCTCTTTTTCTCTGGGACCTTCACAGCATTTCACTTGATTACATTCAATTTGGAGAAAGAGCCGTGGGGCATAAATAACTGTAGAAAAGCCTGTAAAGTATGTGTGTGTGTGTGTGTGTGTGTGTGTGTGTGTGTGTGTGTGTGTGTGTGTGTGTGTGTGTGTGTGTGTGTGTGTGTCAGTGTGCAGGTGCAAGTACTTGAGCGCTGAAATGGATGTGTGTGTGTGTGTGTGTGTGTGTGTGTGCGCGTGCTCGTGCACATGCGTGTGTTGTGGCTGGCATGCTCATATGGTCATGCCTGTGCACAGTCGTCTGACCATGAGTGTGCAACTTATTCAATGCATTCATAATCACGGATGTGTGTGTGTGTGTGTGTGTGTGTGTGTGTGTGTGTGTGTGTGTGTGTGTGTGTGTGTGTGTGTGTGTGTGTGTGTGTGTGTGTGTGTGTGTGTGTGTGTGCGTGTGCGTGTGTGTCTGTGTGTTTGTGTGTGCACTTTAAAAGTCCTTTAGGTTTATAAAGCTCGACCTTTCCAAATAACGAATGGACTTATCTTCACATTAAGCGTCTAATTGGTCGGGTCCAGGCTCCGGCTGGAGAGCCCAGAAACACAGGGTGAAAATGATCCAAGCTCCCAGAGTGAAGATGACAAAGTGAAGATGACAAAATAATAATTGAAATAATAGATTAGATTCAACTAATTGTCATTGAACAGAGTGCAAGTGGTGAGGCAACGAAATGCATTTCCTCTGCATTTCACCATCCTAGTCACTGATGTATCCTGGAGCAGTGGGCTGCCATGTAGCGACGCCTGGGGAGCAGTTGGGTGGTTGAGCCTCTTGCTCAAGGACACATCAGCACACTACCGGGAGGAGCCGGGGATCAAACCTGCAATCTTCCGATTGCTCGACGACCTGCTCTACCTCTTGAGCAACTGCCTCCACAGATATAATATAATATAATAATATTATTATTATTATTATTATTATTATTATTATTATTATTATTATTATCATTATATTACTGATAATATATATATTTTTACAGATTAACCTTGTAATAAAAATGGAAAAATGCAGACAAGGCAATTATGTCTCTCAGTCTGCCATTCTCCATCACGTGTTCCCCAAATTACCCCCGTCCTGCAGAAACGTGCCATCACACCAAGGGGCTCTCCCCCCAACACAACATAAGTTATGGTTATTTAAGAGGGACACCAAATTGAATGTGTAACGGTAAAAGTTTTAGCTTAACAGACATGATTTTTAATGGCCGAGCAAGCTGCTGTGCAAATACCTGCTTGAAGGGGGACGGGTGGGGGCTGGTGCAGGACGGGCGGTGCAGCCAACCCATCAGACAGCTGCGGCCCGGCGGATTATTCCGAGAAGGCGTTGTAAAGCTCCTGACCTCATAAACCCGCAACGGCGTCAGGGTCATAAACGCTTCACGGGGACAGCTGATGCGACCCGCACGCCGTCGAGGCGGGGCTCGATATATAAGGCGTCGTGACGCGGCAATAAAATCTCGCCGTGGCCCCCCGAATCCATCGACTTTTTACCTGCGTCCCGCGCGGCTCTCCGATTCAATCTAGGACAACAGTGTTGAAATTGCGCGCCGATGGTCAATGCAAACCTCTTTCTGACACCAATCAATACCAACACCTACAAGGAAAATAATATTGTTAGTAATATTGAGGACCAGCAGAGCCCGGTGAACGTCTCAGAACGATAGGAAAGAATTGGATTTTCTTTGCTCATATGTGACTCAGATCAGTGGATTTCCACGACAGTGTGAACAGCCCAAATCACATGGAATCTGACCTTTTTTCAATTCCGATCCGGGCCGCTCTCGCTCGTGGTCCTGAATCGGACACGGGTCGGATTTTCGAACGGTGGAATCCGGTACTCATGCAACTCTCGGTGGACAGGCACCTGCCTGTGGTGGTGAGCGGAGGGACGGCGAGGTGTGAGACGTCACCGTCCCGGCTGTCGAACCGACCGCTGATCAATATTCGAATGCCGTCCGAATTGTCCGGAACAAAAAAAATAAATTGTCAGAAAAAAAATGACGTTCGACTCAAGAAATATCAAGAAACGCGTCTTTCAGCGGAAGTGTATTGTTTTCAATAAAAACGTCTGGGTCTCGACTTGCAGATAATTTGACCCGTTTGCTCTGCAAAGATATGTGGCCGATTAACATCCAGGTCGGGATTTAAGGATTTCCTCCGCAAGCTTGAGCCCAGGTAATGTGAACGGCCAAACATTCAAAAAAAATCTGATCCGGTCAATAAATCAGAAGCCATGCAGTGTGAAGGTAGCGCACTGTCTCTCTTTACTCTTATCAGAATTACTGTCAAATAACTAAAGATTAGATAGCTATTGTGCATAAAATAACGACTCCAAGACCTTAGACGCCGCTGTGTTGTAGTACTTTAAATATATCGATTGAAGTCATGAAACACCCAGTCAAAACAAGCTCAACCTTCATATAATGTGTAATAATTTAGAATGTTTTCACGGAACCTCCAAATAATGTGTTATAATTAAGAATGTTTTCACAAAACCTCCAAATAATGTGTTATAATTTAGAATGTTTTTGCGGAACCTCCAAATAAAGTGCTATAATTGAGAATGTTTTCATGGCAAGAAATGGGAAAAGGAGTTTTTTTTTTCACTGTGCGACGCCAAAGATTTTGAGTCCTTATCTAGAGAAAAGGATCCGTGTTTAAAACAATCCAAAAACTGTGTGATCCATTAAAAACGGTTAAAAGAGAAGTCTGCTAAAAAGGCGGCGCGCCACATGAAAGTCATTAACTTCAGTTTCGGCAGCTCCTCGGCTGGAAGAATAGGGGCTGCGGTGTTAAGATTAAATATCACCCGATGCTGCTGGATTCCTACCGAGGAGGGGGAGCCGGATTTATTGCCGCAACTCGAAAAAGTGTCGTTTTTATCGGGGGATAGCGGAATGTCCAATATAAATCTCCTTTCGGGGATCGGCGTGAAAGTTTGGGGGCTGTAGCGGCCTCGCTGAAAAGAAAACGCCTGAATCTAGTCCCGACGCGTGTAAGCTGTATCTGACTGTAAACCCGGCGAAAATAAAAATCAATCTGGGTCCCCCCCCCCCCCCCCGCCCCCGACGCACCCGGAACATATCGTTTCTGATGTTGCACAGATTAAGTGAGAAAGAGGCTGGGACGAGCCAGAAGAGACTGAAAGCCATTACTGTCGCTCTATCTGTCGCCCGCTGTCGTCCTTAAATCACTCGCTTGCGCTGCTAAAATTCGCCGTCGTCAACATTTCCACATTATCCGCCGAGGCGAGGAATTCCACCGGATCCCCCGGCGGCGGCGGCTGCTGCTGCTGCTGCTGCTGCTGCTGCTGCTGCTGCTGCTGCGGAGGCGGGACCCGGAGAAACGGCAAACACGTGAAACCCAGGAGGGAATAATATTGTTCTGTTATTGGAGGCTGATAACACAGAACAATATTATTCCCTCCTCATTTTCACGTGTTGCTCAGACGGCCATATTGATATCGATTTTCTGTTTTGTTCTATATATCTATTTTTATCTACATATATCTCTATATATATAGATGCATATCTATATATGTATAAACATTATATAGATATATATCTATATCTATATCTATATATATATATATACACACACACACACACACACACTGATCAGCCACGACATTCACATGATGGAGAAAAAAATGTAATTTATCAGACCAGGCCACCTTCTTCCATTGCTCCATGGTCCAGTCGTGATTCTCACGTCTCCATTGTAGGAGCTTTCAGGGGTGGACAGGGGTCAAGATGGACACTCTGACCGCTCCCATACGCAGCAAGCTGCCATGCACTGTGTGTTCTGACACCTTGCTATCAAAGCACCATTCACTTTTTCACTAGTTTGTGCTACAATAGTTCTTCTGTGGGATCGAACCAGAAGGGCTAGACCCTGTCGCCGGTTCACCGGTTGTCCTTCCTTGGACCACTTCTGGTAGGTACTAACCACTGCATACAGGGAACAACCCATAAGACCTGTGGTTTTGGAGATGCTCTGACCCAGTCGTCCAGCATCACAATGTGCTCCTTGTGGCTCAGATCCTTACGCTGCTTCCAACACATCAACCTCAACAACTTATTTACAATTTTCTCTTTAGTTTACATTACTTTTGTCATCATTCTGCTGAGATTTTATATTAATATATATCTTGTGCTCATTTAATATACAGGTACTCGTCACTTAATGACCGAGGTCCATTCCTCCTACCAGGTCGTTAAGCGAATTGGTCGATAAGCGAGGACCTGTGTAATTTCACGGTAAGTAGTATAAGTGTAAGTGTAAGTGTATATAGTGTATATAGTATATATAGTGTATATAGTGTATATAGTGTATGTAGTGTATATAGTGTTATTTCACGGTAAGGGAGTGTGGCGATTGCAAACGCTAGTGTATTGAATACTGACAGACTGCGGGAACGAGACTGAGAACGGTGAAGAGATGAGATGTATATAGTGTATATGGTATATATAATACATATATAGTTTATATTGTGTATATACTATATATAGTGTATATAGCATATATAGTATATATAGTATATATAGTGTATATAGTGTATATAGTGTATATAGTGTATATAGTATATATAGTGTATATAGTATATAGAGTGTATATAGTGTATATAGTACATATAGTGTATATAGTATATATAGTGTATATAGTATATAGAGTGTATATAGTGTATATAGTGTATATATTATATATAGTGTATATCTACATTTACATTTAGTCATTTAGCAGACGCTTTTATCCAAAGCCACTTACAAGGGAGAATAACATTCAAGCTACAATAGCATGAATAGCAATAATACAAGTATATAGTATATAAAGGGTGATGAGATGAGATGCTTGACACTGAGACGCAGCGGTATTGTACACAAGTCTGAACGCTCATTAAACAGGTAGGTCGTTAAGTAAGGAGTACCTGTATATAATTATTATTATATATTTATTCATTATTTGTATTTTTTTACAATATCAATATATATTTTGTTATGATATAATATATTTTATATATATATATATATATATATGTATTTTGTATATATATTTTTTTTCTCCCCATTTTTACATGCTGATAAGATTGTCATATTGATATAAATTTCTGTTCTTTATATCTATAAATACATTATATATATATATATATATACACACACACCGTATATTATTTTTCTTTTCTTTGTAAGTGGCTGCCCGAAAATAAATCCCAAAGCCTGGATAAACGAGCGTAAAGTACACAGTTGTGGGTGAGAAAGGGAGAGAGGTAGGAAGAAGAAATGATGCATGACAGGAAAAAGAAAAGAAAGGGAGATGGTGAGAGAGAGAGAGAGAGAGAGAGCGAGATAGAGAGAGAGCGAGAGAGAGAGCGAGAGAGTGAGAGAGAGAGCGGGATGGGGGGGGGTGAGGGGAAGCGTGAGGAAGGATATATTCTCTCCTTGTCCTGGAGGCGCTCTGCTCGCGGATGCTGTATTGATCTCGGAGGTTGCCCTGTTTCCATTTAAACTCCTTTCATAATATATAACACATCTCTGATTCATCTCTCTCTCTCTCTCTCTCTCTCTCTCTCTCGCCCCCCCCCCCCCCCTCTCTCTCGCTCCCCCGCCGGGCCGGTGTGAGCTGTGACACTGAGGAAGGGGGCTCCAGAAGCACCAGCAGGCTCAGCGATCTGGTTTTGGATTTCCATGTTATTGAAACCTGACCAAATATAAACAGAACGGCATCTGTCAATGACACCAAATGTAAATGAGGCGTGGGAGGAGGAGGGGAAGAGGGAGGGGAAGGACGCCTCGAGCTGTGCGATTTCCGCTGATACGTGTTTTTTTTCTTCTTTTAAATATAATAATTATGTTTTATTCCGCGAAGCATGATTCATAGCTTAATTACGCCGCGGATGGATTGGTGCGACGACTCGATCTAAACCACAGCGAAAACAAATGTTATTTATTTTTTTTTATTTTTTTTTTCGGAAAAGCTCTCATGCTCTCAAACATTCCCTGTCAGTATTGCACGAGAAGCCCCATCCAATTTATTCACGTAAATCAGTTAACTACAGAGATAACAACCCTACCAAAAAAAGCATATCCCGCCTTCACATTCAGACGACGACGACAACCGGAGCGGCGGGCGGTCGTCGACGCCCCGTCACTCGCAGGCCCCGACTCGCCTTTCCCCGGCCCCGGAAAAAAAACATCGGCCGCGGGGGACGCCGGCGGGGCCCTTTGACGTGACGTGAGAATCATATTCTCGCAAAATAAAAAAGGCACAAATACCCAGAGGAAACGTTCTATTGAGAGCAAACAGAGTGGAGGGGCGAGAGAGAGAGAGAGAGAGAGAGAGAGAGAGAGAGAGAGGGAGGGAGAGAGGGAGAGAGAGAGAGGGAAGGCCCTCAATGCATATCCGCTCCTGTTCTTAATTATGGTCAAGCACTAGAGTGCCTCCTTCATTTCCGCGAGGCGGGGCGACGGGCTGTGACAAATAAAGTGGGGGAGGGAAAAAAAAAAAAACAGAAAAAAGGAAAGGACCAAACAAACATTTATATCCTTTTCACCTCAATTTATTCAAGTTAATGTATTCAGCACGAGGAGGTAATATACATGAGCCGGCGAAGCGTACACATCATTTAACCGCACTCTAATTCCATCCCAGATGCTCCGGCGGTCGGCGGATAGATAAAAGTCGGCGTTTTCCGAAACGCACACCCATATCGAATGATTTCCAAAGAGAAAAACAAAAAAAAAACAAAAAAAAAACACCCGCCCGGCACTTTCCTGCGCTTGATTTATGTGATTCTATTACATTAAACATTCCTTCCCGCCGCAGGATCGGCTCCCTAGCAACCGCCGCTCTTCGCCCTAATGCATCTGGCTCAAGGCCAGAAGCGGCCGCCTGCCTTTATTGATTGGTGGATTGAAAAGTTTGCGTTTAATGGGTCCTGTTAAACATATCGCGCCAAAAAAAAAAAAAAAAAAAAAAAAAAAGGTTTATTCGGAAACAAACAAAACGCAAATTGGTTCTTCGGATTAAGCTTCGAGGCGCAAACACCGCCCACTCTCCGGAAGCCCACACTAAACGCCGAGCTTTCGGGCGTGTAATAAAGGACATTTTCAACCTATTTACGGGACTGGTTTCCCAAAATGCTCTTACGAGCTCCCCGTTATCGGTTGGGCAATCAGCCCGGCGAATAATTATGGGCTGAGAAAAATTGTCATTTTTCTCCCTTTGTTTTCCTTTTTCCCGGGGGCTGGCTCCCTGCTGAAACAATAAAGCCAGGCGCCGCCGCTCGGGTTGTGATGTGTGATTTTTGAAGTGATGGAAAAAAACGCTTGGTTTGAGACGTTCTTTTGAGCTCGCTGAAACCACGTGGACCGGCATCAGGAATGGAATTTCTCACTGTGGATGTTTATCTCAATGATATTTTAGACATCAAGCGCTGCTATGTTATCCTTAAAAACTGAGTCAATTTCAGATTTCCCCTACGAAGCGTTGCTGTCCTTTCCACGCAGAAACATGATTTCTGATATTGTATTGTAATTTATGATATTGCATATTCGAATATATATATATATATATATATATATATATATATATATATATATAATAATAAAAATGAACCAATTAAAGTGGTAATCTTGAGTCCATTTTGTTGTTTTTGGCGGCAGCTATGGCGAGAAGCAGTAATTGCAGGTGTGTTTCTAGACCTCATTCCCAGAGATCCAACCGTTGTCGCCTGTCTGACGTCAGTCACTTGGTAGTTAGTTAGCGCCTGTCGCCATTACAATTTGAGGTCGCCAGCACACATGAATGCATGGATTTCAACACATGGATTTCAATGCATGGTGGGAAAGTCGCCCCGGACACCCGGCTCCTAATACTTTTAATACTGCAAATGCAAGAGCTTCCATCACGGGCCACAGGCTCGATCACCTTCGTGTGACCTCACAGACGTGTATTTAAATGAAAATTTCGAGCTTGTCACTCGAAGTAAAGAAAGAAAGACCCCTCGAAAACAAGGTAACTCGATCAACTTGTAACGAAAAAATGTATTGGAGTTCAAACACACAAATTCAAGTCACTCTCGTAGGATTGCGTGCTGAATCGTGGGTCGCTGCCTTGTTTAGAAGCAGCAAAAAATCGAATTTGAGTGAATAAAGGACAATAACGTTTTCTGACGCCCAGCACCGACCACATGTCATGGGTGGGGGTGGGGGGTGGGGGGGGAGCGAGGGAGAGGGAGGGAGAGAGAAAGAGAGAGATAGTGGAATATCCCCTCCTCAGCCTCCTTCGGGGTGAAACGGATGACATGTTTGCCTTTAAATGTAACTTTAATGGGACGCCGAGTTCCCATTTGAGCGAATTCCCCAGGAAAGGGTTTGGGGGAGGGAGGGAGGGAGGGAGGGAAGGAAAAAAAAAAAACACATCTTATCGGGAGATTGGGAATTGGGTCAGGCAAAGAATTACATGTCATTCCGGATCAAAGTTGCCGTGTGTATTTCCTCAAAGGCCGGGGCCCCATTATCAACCCCGAGCGTTTTTCGGAGGGCGTGCGCTGGGTAAAAAGGAAACATGATTCAATGTTTGTTTTTTTTCTGTAAGAGAATGGAACAAAAATTACATAAACACACACACACATGCACACACACACACACACACACACACACACACACACACACACACACACACACACACACACACACACACATATATATTTATATATACACTGTATAAGAATAGAGGGCGGGGACAAAAATGAGGAAAGGAACCAAAGACCGGGGCTATTTAGGATGATATGATGGTAAAAGTGGTAATGAGGGTGAATGGGGGGAGGGCGGGGGAGGCGGGGCGGGGTTAGCTGTCATTTAGCGGGGGGCTCTATTGTGAATTCCTGACATTATATAAGAACCTTTCTCCCTCTCCGCCGCTCTATCTACCAGCCGATCTGCGCCGAGGAGGAAGGGCTTAAAATAAACAGTCGGCCGAGCTAAGCCAACTGGAACCCCTTTCAATAATTACATCCCGCACAATACCCAATTTACATGGGATTTATTTAGCCAGAGGACGCGACAGTGTGGCGAAGAAAGGGGGCGACATTAGCGGCGCATGATAACAACCGGGGCCCGAGTGCTCTCCGAGGGGAGAGGCTTTGCGCCGTGGCTTAGCGGGGAGAGCCTACAGATAGAAATATGTCATTAAAAAACCCGGCGCCATCTGTTCCCGTTTCATTTGGGGACTGCAACGCTGCCGCCGAAATAAAAGCATCCGGACGGGGCGGGAATATAATTAAAAATGAGACGTTTGCGGGCGCGTACGCCAGAAATAAATAAATAAATAGATAGATGGGTTTGAAAAAAAGCCGGTCGTCGCCCGAACGATCGACTTCAGAAAGTGCTTCACTTTTAAGTGAGTTTGCTTTAAGAGTCTCATTAAATCTGCAGCAATAACTACGATGAGTGGTGGTGGTATATATATATATTTATATTTATATATATCCAGTACGTCCACAGAGGACAAAATGGTCAAATACATTCTAATAGATGTTATCGTTGAGAGTAATAGTAAATGACATAACAATACACAGAACATACACCACTCATAAAACAATCTATTTAGTCGCCAGAGTGGTCCGTTCAGGGCGGGGAGAAGGGCCCGAGTGGTCCCCCGTTGTTCACGTCGAATATCGCCCTCGGACACAGCAAAAAAATAAATAAACAAAGAAAACGGACGCCACTGGAGTTGCCGAGTTGCTCCCCGGGCCGGTGCGTAACGAGGAAACGGAGCGGCAGGTTGGGCAGGAGGACGGAGAGGCATCAATGATCTATTGTTTCGAGCCAAGGCTTTCCTTCCCGACTGCCGTGGCACTCCATAAATCAACCAGAGCAGATCATATCGCGCCGTCCCAACACGCATTATACAAACACACAAACACACACACACACACACACACACACACACACACACACACACACACACACACACACACATACACAATGCAACATCACTTGGGTGTTTTTTTTCCTTCTTCCTTTTTTTAGTAAAAGCAGCCATTACAAGGAGTTATCATTACAATGAGCTATTCTTGCCAAGAGTGTGAAAGAGGGCACACACACACACACACACACGCACGCACGCACGCACGCACGCACGCACGCACACACACACACACACACACCTAACCCACAAAGGTCTGGAATCTATCAAAGCTGCACTGCAATTACCTTTCGCTGCAGAAGAAATTCATTACCTCTGTGCAGCCACTATGCTATTTCTACGGCTTTAAAGACTATCTTCCGTCCTCCCCGCTCCCCTCCGTCGCCCGGGCTCGCTGACATTCCGCCGACAGATTTGCTTTGCAGATTATTAAATATAATTCAATGTGTTTTATAACTCGATGCGGGTAGGATTGCAAATGGTTTTTTTTTTTTTCTTTCCTTTTCTTTTTTGAGTAAGTTGTAATGTTCATTTCAAACATCATTTCTATTTAAATAGTTTCATTTCAACTCCCCGAGAAAGGACGTCATCCTTATCAGCTCGAGTTTCCCCCAAATTACCCCGAAAAAAAGACCGGATCGAGAAACCGTTTGCTCGCTAAAGTCTCGAATTACGCCTTGGTTTTTCTTTCACATCAATATTTATTTGTACATTTCAAAGTGGTGCTGAATGCTGCACTGAAGATTTCCCACCACATTGGAAAAGCCTGTTCTGGTTAGAACAACAGTTATAATAAATCCCTGCTAAATTATCAAGGGAGCCACAACGGCCCCGCCCGAAAGACCCTGCCATCCAATAACACGCTTACCAGGATCGTTAAAAAAAAAACCCATTACATTTTGTATATCCTCCATGTTCTTTCATCATTTGCAGTTTTCCTTTAGGTTAACAACGGTGTGGGTTGTTTTTCATTTTTATTTTTTTTCACAAACCTGTGATAAACTGGATTTGGCTATCCGACCCAAAATACAAGTCAACTCTATCATATTTGCAGATATCACGGTGTGTGCATTTGCCAAAACTGCCCTGCCAGAGAGCGAGAGAGAGAGAGAGAGAGAGAGAGAGAGGGAGAGAGGGAGAGAGAGGGAGAGAGAGGGAGAGAGGGAGAGAGGGGCGGTTTTATATATATCCGTAAAGCAGATGGACAGACGTGCTTATGATATATGCAGAGTTATTAAACGTACAATCTGCGATTCCCATGACGCCCGCTGGCACTCCTGTCTGTCTGGATCTGCATCGATCTGGAGGCGTGATGCTGTGAAAGCATCAACACTAATTCAGTGCGTATCAGGGAATCCGAGTATCTGTGGATATCCTGTATATACTGTATATATATATATATATATATATATATATATATATATATATACTGTATATATACTGTATATTCACTGTATATTTACACACATATATTTGTAGATATGTACACACATATATACAGTATGTATACAGATACACAAATACACATTGGGTACATATATACACACACACACACACACATATATATATATATATATATATATATATATATATATAATATAGAGGGATAGGACAGAATAGACAGACAGGAGAGTTGGATGTTCCAGATCCTGCAAATGGAGAGACAGCGCTCTTCATTTCCTCCTAGCCCCCCCCGCCCCCCACACCGTCATTGTTTAACCACCCGCCGCATCACCCCACCCACCCCGCCCCTCCCACACCTCCACCCGCAGCACACACCACCCCCCGAAGAGGAAAAAAAAAAAAAAGAAACACACACACACACACACAAAAAAAAAACACACACACACAAAAAAGACAGAAGGTGACGCTTTGGAATTAAAGCCTCAAATGAGTAGAGTCCAGAGCGCTCCAGTATACCCACAATGCAAAGCAAGAACAGGAAATGACACGGGGTGTGCTTCCCCTCGCTTTCCCAGCCTTTCAATATGCATTTCACTCCACCGCCCCCCCCCCCCATTCAAATTCGAGGCATGCTCAAACATCTAATAGATTTTTCCGCCCCGCCACACAATTTACTGCTTACAGATTTAGAATTTTCTGGCATGTGGCCAGAGCCCAGTCAGAAGGGAATTAATGATATGAGCAGATCAGTGAGGAAAAACAGCTTGTGACTCTGCCTCTCTCTCTCTCTCTCTCTCTCTCTCTCCCCCCTCTCCTTCTCCCCCCCCTCTCTCCCTCTCTCCCCATCTCTCACCCTCTCTCTCGCCCTTTCTCTCTCTCTCTCTCTCTCCCTCTCCCTCCCCCCCCCCTCTCTCTCCCTCTATCTCCCTCCTTCCCCCTCTCTCTCTCTCTCCCTCTCCCTCCCTCTCTCTCCCCCTCCCTCTCTCCCCCCCTCTCCTCCTCCCTCGCCCTCTCTCTCTCCTACAGGTCGGAGCGCAATGACGGCGCAATGACGGTTCCAATAAAAAAAATGAAACGCACATCCTGCAAACACACCACCCGGGGAGGGGGGGGGGGGCGCGGAGGCACATAATCAATACACACACTCCATTAAATTACTTAAAAAAAAAAAAGGGGGATTGCCGACACTTTCTCCAATTTGTTCTGGGGGGGGTGGCGTAAATAATACAATCCGCCGCACAAGGCGGCGTCCGCTCTCTTTCCAGTCACAACATTGTTCCCCCCGCCCCCCGTTCTTATCTGCTCCCCGGAGGGACGCTGCATTTTGTTGTTGTCAAATTGGCAGGTGGAATAACGGCGAAAAATAAAAATAAAAAATAAAAACGTTTGTAAGCGCGACGGGGGGGGGGGGGGGCGGCGGTGGCGGCAGCGAGTCCCCAAATATGTCTGGTGTAATGTCACAAAGACAAACCACCGCCGTGTCTGTGCCCATAAGCACTCGGGGACGCCAACAGACGCCAGAGGAGGAGGAGGAGGAGCAGAATCTATCGCCGACATCAAATTGAAATGTTCCGACTGAAATATGGTCAGCCCCTCCCCCCCGACCGCGCCCCAGGCGTGCACAACGGGAGAACCCGGACGGGAGAACCCCCCCCCTGGACCCGCCGCGTCTTCCGGTCACGCTTCTTCTGGGGTCCCGGCACGGCTCAGGTTCCGACGGCGGGGGACGTCGGGATTTGGGAACCCCACGCGCGTTCGTCACGCACGTCGCGCAACGCTCGCGAGGTTCATTTCAGCCTATTCAGGGGACGTGGGGGGGGGCTCCGCTTCCTGTGATTCTCAAACGCTCTGGTGTCGAGGGGCCTTCAGTCTCTGGGACCCAGATCTGAGAGGGATTGAATCGTGATTCAGTCTAAACTTCCACGCCTGTCCATACTATAATAACAGAGATAACAGTGAAATAATAATCTAGTCAATTAATCTTTGGGGGCCCCTGGAACTTCTTGAAGTTTTTTATTATTAATATTATTATTATTATTATTATTATTATTATTATTATATTTTATTATTATTGTTTATTATTATTATTATTATTATTATTATTATTATTATTAATATTATTATCATTATTAACAATAATAATTATGATTGTTTTACTATTAACAATAATAATATATTTTATACTATTTATTATTATTATTATTATTATTATTATTATTATTATTATTATTATAATAACAATGTATACGACATAAGATAACACAATAATCCCCATGGGGAAATCCAGATATATATATATAAAAATGCTAAAAACTCGATATAAATAATATAATAATACCAATAATAGCATTTGGGGGCTTGTACTCTATAGAGCATCGTGTTTTAGTCTGAATTAAACAACATACATATGCTCTTCACTATATTGTTAAAATAAGAAGCGAATATCATATACTGTATTGCGGGGTGATCTAGCGGGAGATGATGCCCCTGATGCAACAGCGCATCTTCCCTCGATCTGTGACCTTGTTTAATCCCTCGAGCGGAGGAATCCGCTCGGCGGACGCTGACCGAGCGCCCAGAGTGGAAGAGGACGACGCAGAAGGAGGGTAGAACTGTGGACCTGTGGACCTGTGGACCTGTGGACCTGTGGAACCTTTCTGCATCCTTTGTGGCTTTTCGTTTTTTTGTTTTCTCTACATTTTTTGGGGGGTGGGGGGAGTCTTTCAGTTATTGTGGCGCTCTCGCAGTTTCAAACACGCGGTATCCGCAGATACAGGCCCTGTCCAATAGAACCAGGAACCAATTTATTTTGTCGGCTGGGGCGGGAGGGGGGGGGGCGAGAGAGAGACAGAGGCAGAGAGGGAGAGAAAGAAAAACCTCCAAAACAAAAGGATAAAAATCAGGCCAGTCCTCAAGGGCTGCGTCGCAGTGACGGAATGTAAACTTCCCTGGCCAGCGGCGGACCGCGGCGGGGAAGAGCGAGCGCTCCCGGCGCAACGGCTGACTGGGCCTCGACGGTCGCGAGCGGGGGCTTGATTAGGCGCATCTTTTTAAACGGGACCGGGGCCGGAGCCGAAGCCACACCTGGCAAAAACATCACGATTGGGATCCGCGCCCCCGGATCCGTGCAGGGCGTGCGGGCCAGGCGGGTCGTCCTTCCTCGCGGCCTTACGGGGCCGTCGACGGCGGTGACGGCGAAATCGTTCCGGAGCTCGTCCCGTGCCGGGTCCGCCGGCTTGAAGGCCCGGCGTCGCTTGAGTTATGACACCGTCTCTTTTGCGCCCCCCCGGGAAAAAAAAACAAAAGAAAAACACACACATTGGTCGATACAGCGCGATGGCAGGCAAGGTCACTTGTTTCTCAAATGAATGACTTAACTGTGGTTGCAAGCACTTTTTTTTTTCTTTTTGCTCAGTGGCCAAACTACGACACCGCCGTGCAACGTAGATGTAGACAAACGCCCCTCTGATTCCTCAAAAAAAAAACGGTGCTTCTTAATACACAACGGCAGGAAAAAAATGTTAGGAAACGTAAAAAAAAAAAGGAAAAAAAACAAAACTTTTCCCGGGATAACAATGGCACACTTCACCGCTCCACGCCGCACAATGGTTCTCAGCACCGCCTTTAGTGTGGCTGTGGTATCCTGTTATGGGGAACAATCCAATTCCTCTCACATCGCGACAGATCAGCCGGGGAATAACAATCGGAGAATTCATCACTCGGCTGAATACCGAGCGGGCGGGGCTTCTTCTTTTTTTTTATTTTTATTATTTTTTTTTTGCGGTACAAATACGGAGCCGGAACGGAAACGCGCTGCGGCCGCGGTTACGGATTCGGAGCACGCGGCGGCGCTACGCGCGTCCAGCAGAGAGGCGGCGCTCGGAGGTTGCCCTGGGAGGGCTTCCGGCGCTCAGCTACGCTCCAGCGGCGTCGCACCGGCGCATTCCCAACCCCCTGTGCAAAGCCTCCCTTTCAGAACCGGAGATCCAGACGTACCCTTGACAAAGACGTGATGTTCCATCCATCTTTCTCCAGCGTTAAAATTAGCCACAAGCCAAAAATGACATAACGATCGAATGACTATGTACTACACACTGTGTGTGTGTGTGTGTGTGTGTGTGTGTGTGTGTGTGTGTGTGTGTGTGTGTGTGTGTGTGTGTGTGTGTGCGCGTCTTTGGTGTCTTGCCAAAGCCTGGCCTGCTGTGCTGAGTCAGCAGATTCTTCCTCAGAATGTCCAATCAACGTGCCTTTAGACAGCGCCCGGTGGAGGCCGCTCATTAGCTCGTTGGCTTGTGCACACGTTTGTGCACAAGCGACACGCCTCGATGCGATACACACACACACAAATCAAAATTCATAAAGGATTCATGACGCAGTTTGTGTTAGATGGCTGTGATATGGAACGCACCGTCCTTTCAGATACCGCCGCTTATGCAGGTAAGCGCAGGCACACACGCACGCACACACACACACACACACACACGCACGCACGCACACACACACACACACACACACACACACACACGCACACACACACACACACACACACGCACACGCACACACACACACACGCGCAATCAAACACCACTGATTCCCGGTGGCAGTGGAACGACAAAGCATCCATTATTGATTGCCCCGTCCTCTTTTTGTGTGAGATGATGACGATGCCCGCGCCCGCGTTCAAGGGCGGCGCGGCGTCGGGGCGGCAGACGGTCGTCTCCGCTTTCCGCGAGGATTCGGTCGGCGAAACAATACCGAGATTTATCGATGCGTCAGGTTTGTTTGTTTTGTTTTTTCCCTCTTAGAGAGAAGCGGCCGTCCATTATTTATAAGGCGTTCTTCCCCTTAACCATCACACATCCCCTCACAGTAGGGCCGGGGGAAAAAATCGAATATCCCCATAGTGTTTCGCACGGGCATCTCGATACTGATAATTCGCCGATATTTGGGGGACGGCAATTGGTGCTTTTATAAGATATTTACGCGTGAGAAATATTTGAGGAGCAATCGTTGGTATTAGAATGTGAATGTTATGACCAGGCAGGTAGAGAGGCGTTGACTAGAACATCTAACTACACCCCGACATCACGAAAAAAAAAAAAGAAATCCCCGACGATATCCCGTCTAGTCACCGTATCCATGGTAGAACCTGATATTGCGTTTATTTATGATATTTCTTTCAATAAAATAAAAAAATTAAAAAATTACCGAGAGGAATGTAAACAAACGTGGAGCTGCGCTGCAGCTTCAAAAGGAGACATGGTGTTTCTTTATGATTCCCGCCTCTAAACACGCTTGGCGACGGGGCTTACATGAGTCATCCTGCGCAACATCCAGCGTTTCGGCTCGGCCCTAATTCATGCTTAATGCAGCGGCGAAACACACACACACACACACACACACACACAAACACCCCGCCCCCCACACCCCACCCCGGCTCGGCGCCGGAATCAAACGTCTCGCTGACACCCGACGACACCGCTTCGCATGATGGATACGGCGGAGGCGCGCGCGCACGCACACGCCAGACACACGCACGCACACACACACAATTGTGATCCTTCGTGCCGCCGAGAAATACATCCAATTACGCTCCCGGTAGACGGATATGAATGCGTCGGAGAGACGGCGGCGTGTTAAGGCTCCCGTATTTAAACACAAGACACAACAACACCGCCGCGCCTTGGTTCCGCCCTGCGCGGCGAGGCAAAACCGCCTGACATCGCCGGCTTCTATCAGAGTCCGAAACAGAAATGACCCCGGCGCAGGCGGTGCACTCCAGCAACAGAGGGGCCGATCGGCGGGAAGGAGAGCGCGTGAGCAAAACCACGTCGCCGGCTTTTGGCGGCAGTTTCGCCGGGGTAAGCGTCCTCACCCGCGTGCGCCCTCTCCCTCTGGACGTCCCGGAAGCCCACGTCGCTGGTCCGCGTGCTCCCCCGGCGGCGGCGGCGGCGACGCGGCTCCTCCCGCCTCCCGTCGGCGCGGGGCCCCCGCGGCACAGGGGCCTTGAGGGGCTCCACCGCCAGCCCGTGGGCCCATTGCGAAGGGTCCGGCAAGGTCCACTTCACCAGGTCCTGCAGCCGCACGATCACCTTCTCCGACACGGCGACTGCCTCGTGCTGCGGGGGGGGGGGGGGGGGGGGGCAGAGCGGGAGCACAGTCAGTAACCAAAGCTAAAACAGGAAGTGGCGGTTTGGCCTCTCTCATTTCGAGGCCAAACCCATTTGTAATGTCTATCGAAAAAGTTTTTTTTTGTCTGAGAGGTTCCTCTGGGTTTTATCTTTGCCGCAGCCAGGGAGGTTTGTCTTGTGGTGAGAGAGAAATAACAGCACCGAGCTGGAAGAGATCCCCCCCCCCCCGATACGCATTGGGGGGTTCGCACTGGCGGCGGCGAGATCAAGTACGAGCGATTTCCCGTTAATTAACACCGGGGTGACTTCATATCGCCGGTCGAATCAGTCGCGCCCGTCTCACACTTGCCCGTTCCCGCGTGACGCCGGCCGTCAGGCTCGGAGGCCTCAAAACGACCGACCGCCGCCCAAACAAATGGCCGCGGCCTGATGAGGGGCCACGGCGCGGCGGCGAGACAAGCAGATCTCCATGGGAGCGTCGCGGACCTCAGGAAAGACGTTTCCGCGAAGATGCCGACGTACGGCGCGACCCGAACGGACGGCGCCGCGCCGCGCACTTCTCCGTCACGAGCACGCCGTTGGGCTGTTTGACGCGGGGTTTTGGATTCCTCGGCAGATATTGCGACGCGAGTCACGCGCTTGTATTGCCGTGTGTTGACGTCATCAAATGTAGTGGCGCTTTTGGACGAACGCCACGACGTCAATCACTTGATGATGAATATGAATATGAATGCGTTCCAAAGATATTTGCGCGTTATGTTTGAGAAACAATCATTGGTGGTGTGGGTGTTGTAACCAAGCGGGGAGAGGCCTTGATTAGAACATCAAAAAATGTAAATTTTTTTGAACCGTAATGCAGTCTTCAAAGGCTTTCAGCTTCCTGGCAATTTCCCGGCTCATAAATCGATATCACTGGGGGGGCTGCCATTATTATTATAACTTCTACTAGTGCCATTAACTATTATTACCATTGGAACTATTATCCTTATTAGTACTGTTATTATAAGGATTGCTGTTATTACTGGGTATTATTAATGCTCTGTGACCAGACTATAGATAAATATTCTTATACAATACGGCCACACACATATTTATTGTACCAAGATAGTACCAGTACTTTGTAATACCTCAATATCAATAATTTGATGATGAATATTAATGCGTTCATAAGATTTTCACACATTATATTTGAGAAACAATCATTGCTAATGTGCTTATTGTAACCAAGCAGGCAGAAGCATTGATTAAAAAAAAAAAAACATTTTCGGCTCCTATATCGATTATCGACGTCGTGACGATGTACCTCCCGGGCCCCGGTGCGGAACGTACCGAACCCGGAGCCACGCGGCCGACGTACGCTCTATGTTAATATTTACTGTGGCACACAGAACGCATGCATATTTCATCAAAATGTGGTTGGCAACGTGCGCTCCCGCTGCGGGGACCTGCCGCCGCCGCTCGCCAGCTGAGGGTCGGCTTCCTCGGGCGTTCGAGGACCTCCGGGTCTGGAGGAGGGAGCGCGGAGCGGAAGGTTTTCTTTTTTAAGTGTGTTTTCATCGGGACGGCTAATAGATGCGGGCGCTTGTTACGGCTGCCGGGAGATGCCTATTATGGTCCCGGGGGGAAATCTGGAGGACAGATGTGAGCGCTTGGGGAAAAGGCCCTCCGTCGCTTACCTCGCCTGTCTGCCGTTTAACAACTGTCTGCCTGCCACCGCCTGTCTCCCTCCCACCTCAAAGGCTCCGTGAAACATGCGCATATATATATATATATATATATATATATATATATCTATATATATATATATATTTCTTACTCTTAATATATATATATATATATATATATCTATATATATATATATATATATAGATATATATATATATATATCTATATAGATATATGCACCTCTTCTCCTGTTACTCCTCTACCGCTTTCTCTCTGCATATTCTCATGTGTCTCTCCATTTTCAATTTAAAACAACAGCAACTTTGGCAATCCTTCCTCACTGCGCCGTCTATGAATTTACCCAAATTCAATTCCCGGTCGTCAGAAGTGCAGGCGTATCAAATGGCAGCCCGTCGGAGGCTGCGCTACCTTATAAAGGAGAAGCCTGTGAGGGATGGCTTGATATAGCTGTGCCTCCCTCACTAAGTAGAAACATCAGACATGGGTTTTCGCTCTTTTTATAATGAGCCGTCTTCGGCTGTCGAGTGGTGGCGGTTTTCCGTTGCAATGGAAAAAAACAAAAAAAAAAAAAAAAAAAACTCGCTCACCACCATTTCTTACTCTGGAAAACGAGGACATTTTAATAATGTAGAGAGATCGGCAAATAGCATTCACCCCGCGGCCAGATATCACATTATATCTCCTCAGAAACAGCCACTGTACTTTGATGCAATCTCACGGCGGCGCAGAGATAAACATGAAAAATAAAATAAATAAATAAATAAACAAACAAACAAACATTCCTCCGCGGAATATTACCCGTTGGCTCCGATCCAAATAAAAAAAAAGAAACATTCAAAATATTTTGAACGGCAGCGTTTCCGCCCGCGCGCTGGAGCCTCTGCGCGCACGCGCGCGGGTCGAACGGCTTTTAAAAGCGCCTATCTGGAAACACGGCCACACAATCGTTGCCCTCGATATCAATCACTCTGAACCACGCGGCGCTTTGTGTGGATGTCAACGGATCCTGTTTGGGGGAGGAGGGGGGGTGGGGGAGTGGAGGTGGGGTGTTCGGCTTAAGAGCAACACACAACAGGTGAGAGCAATTGAGCAGCTGTCAACACAGACCAGAATATAATCAGTCTATGAACGGCAGCACAAATCTAAAAACAGGCTACGTCCATTAGCTCCGCCATAAACTGTTGACACTCGTCACCGACACTTGCCAAATGGCAGAGGGGGCTTTGAAGGCTGCCGCGCGCCAACAGCAGCGCAAATAGATAGGGCGGCTTATCGCATCCGTGCATCTCGCCGGCCTCTGATTGCCGCTGATAAAAGTGACCCCGCTCCCGCAAGGGCTCTGAATGAATGCACGAACCCGATTTTGCCGCCGCAGAGATGTTCGAATTTTCCGGCAACGCGGGCAAACTGTTTGAGCGGAACGCGAAATCGAAATCATCGTTTTTGCAGGATCGTTCGATTTCATAATTAAATGTTTTCGTCCAAATCAGTTCAGTTCGGTTTAGTTGGGTTTTGTTGCAGTTATAATTATATCATGATGAGGGGTGCTACCATTATTATAATTATTACTACTGCCATTAACTATTATTACCATTGGTACTATTATCCTTATTAGTACTGTTAAGGACTCCTGTTATTACTGTGTATTATTAATGCTATGTGACTGGACTATAGATAAATATTCTTATACAATATAGCCACACACATATTTACTAGACCATCATATTACCAGTGCTTTGTACTTTGTACTGTAGTCAGCCTAGTCAGCTGTACAGCACTACTCCATGTCAACTCCTGTTTACTGATAGGAACGTATATCTCATTTTATTCAATGTTATTTCAGTTTTGACTTGCCCCGGTTTTGCTGCTGTGACGGCTGAACCCCCTCCGGGGGGGGAGTGTTATCTTATCTCGTCTTGAATGTCAATTGCGAGCGAATGTGAGGAACGCTGGAACAAACAGAATGTGAATGAGATGCATTTCGTCAGCTGAGATGAGGGAGAAAAAAAAAAATTAACCGGCTTCCGGGACGTTTATCTTCCGGTGTTGGACGTCATTAAACGCTGTGATACGGTTACAAAATGAAGAGACTTTCGGTTCGGACAGCGGGAGTCACACAGCGGGAGCCGGACAGCGGGAGTCGGACAGCGGGTGTCGGCGGACGGCTTGATGATACAGGTCAGAGGACGAGCGAGCCCACGGCCACGAGGTGACGCCGCACGTGAGCCCGGCGCGTTGGCGTCCGCTCACGCGCTCCTCAGACAACCGCGTCGCCGCCGTGAGAGGGCCGGCGGAGGAGATGGAGAATAGATGGATTAAGACTCTGCCACGGCGTCGATTTCAGTTGCGGCCTCACCGGTGCGATAATTGGATGTGACATATAGATATCGGGCGAAAATTGCAGCCCCTGGCCGGCGAAGGCTCCCGCGCGGCTCCGCCAGGGGAATCCATACCGTCCAATTGAACCGCTCCGTTTCTATGGACGGAAGAATGTGGAACAACCAGGGAGAGAGAGACGTTCCCATTTTACATGCCACCATCCCGTAAGAAGCGACGCACCCCTGATTCTATTCCATAGCAATTTTTTTTTGGGACAACCACCCCGCCCCCCCCTCCACCGCGGGAATTCTACACCCCTGTGTGTGGGGAACAGTGAGGGAGGCATTCCTGAATGTCAGAGTTTCTATGGCGAGGCATCGCATCGCTTGGACAGGGCTTTCAGCTTGGGAGTCAGGGGTGCACTCCCTATAGGTGGGTGTCTTTTCTGGAGAGACACACACACACGCACGCGCGCGCACACTCACGCTCGCGCGCGCACACACACACACACACACACACACACACAAACACAGCTCCTGTCATGCTGGGAAGGATTCAGCCTGCTCAGAGAGGTCAGGCCTGGAATTCCTGGGGCCAAAGGAGATTAGTAATTGAGTAATGGACATGGTGACATGAACAATGAGGAGACAGAGAGAAAGAAATAGAGAGAGAGAGAGAGAGAGAGAGAGAGAGAGGGAGAGTGAGTGTGAGAGAGAGAGAGAGAGGGAGAGAGAGAGAAAGGGGGAATGTCGCAGCTAGGAGGGAACACAATATGAGTTCATTATCTATCCCTCCTTCGCCGTGACTGACCTTGGCTTCGACGTCCCAAAACAAACTTATCTGGGAATTCAAAAAGGAGAGATCTCTGGGGAGGAAGTCGGGGACAATTAAATAATAGTGTTGTTTTGAGGCTGTGTTGGGACCGGACGGGGGGGGTGGGTTCAAGGTGCAATATTTGAAAGGTGCAAATGATTGCGGATGGAGTCCGGCCACTTCCGCGCACAGAGTCGCGCTAAGATCGGCAGCTTTTATTCGCCGGCGGTGTTAGTAAATCACTTTGGCGTGGGCCGTGCCCGCGGGCGAAAACCCGGCGTTAGTTTAAAAAATAAAAATAAAAATAAAAAACAAACAAAAAAAACCCCGCCGTATCAGCTCCTTTGAATCGCCGCCGCTTCCGCACCCAAATGCGTTCGCCCGCGGTCGGAAAAAAAAAACAAGCTGTACGCGGCGGCTCCACGCGCTCCCTCCGAGGCAACCGCGGCGAAAGGGGACGGGAAATATCGTCCGCGGTGTTTCGGCTTCATTCTCCTCTAAAGGTTATGATAACGATTCGCTGTAGCCCGGGGGCCGGCGGAGCCATCCATCAAGGCTAATTTTGGCCCCGCTCCAGTGGGTTTTTTCAATGACAAAGTGGGGAAAACACAATCTTTAAGAACACCGGAGGAAAAAAAAATAAAAAGGGTCGCTCGCGCGCGCAGACCGACCCCCGGTTTCGTGGGGGCCGCGCTGCTGTGTCACCGAAATAAGTCTGCTCCCGGGGGGGAAACCCATTGGGGGGAAAATTGAAGCGGGGGGTTCTTTGTCCGGCCTTTGAAGTCCACGGTATTCTATTTTAAAAAAAAGGACTTGGATTACGGCTGTCCTAAAAAGCTGGTAATAATTTACATGCTATTTCGGCGGCGGCGAGGAATTCACCGGAGGGCAGTGTTCAGCGTTAATGACTTGTTCTGTGGCAGAACAAGCCAGGAGGGGGGCACACGTGCAACACTACACACCGCACATGCACACTTGCCGCCTCCCCCAAATTCCTGCCATTGTTGGGTGAGCGGTGGAGATTGGGTGTAATGCGCAAAGAGGCCAGAACAGGGAAGCAGTATGGATTTCACGGGGTGGCGGACGAATGTGCCGTATCACGTTGACGCTGAGGACGTCGGGGCGGATCGGCCTTATCTGTGGCCACGCCGGTCGCATATCTGGCGTTGGCTTAAGACTTCAACTAGCGTCCCAGAATGCCTGAATTACCCGTTCGGGATTTTTTTTATTTTAACCCCCCCACCGCCGCCCCCACACAGGGAAAAAAAAAAATCAAAGAAGCAGCAAATGAATACAATCTAATTTCCCTACAAGCTGGCTTTCCAAGCACTGGAACACATGCATGGACGCCTGCCATGCTCTGAGGAGATGGCTCTGGACACGGGCCAAAGTGTTTTCCACAGCAATCAATACTGGCCCTACTGCTGCAATCCCCGGCCTGTCAGTGTGTTTGCATGTGTGTGTGTGTGTGTGTGTGTGTGTGTGTGTGTTGTATGTGTGCCAAAGCCTTGTCAGCTGGGGGGGGCACGAGGGGGTGGGGGGGGTGGTAGTGCAGGGGCTGAATGGAGGAGAAGAGAGGTCAGATGAAATCAGAGGTGATGATAATAGCACATTAATATAACATGATCCAGAAATATTATCCGCGGCTGCGAATTCTCATTACGGGCGCCGCTCCGTGTTCCGAGTAAAGTTGGGCACATGTTAAGACAGGCATCGGAAAATAACAGCCCCGCGGCGGGCGATATACGATGTAAGTGGGCGTCGTGTACGACGGCGCTCCGCCGGAATCGGGCCCTAAAAAAATAAAATAAAATAAAAAACATCGGTGCCAGGCCAGCCAACGAGCGGCCGCGCGGAGGAAGAGCCGGCCAGGGAAAATGAGTGACGTAACACGTTGCTCAATAATTTCGTTTTAAGCACATGCGGTTGTTTGGTTGGCGGAGGTTTGCGGGGCGGACAAATAGGGCAGAGGCCCCTACGGAGGACCTGTCAGAATGGGTGAGGAGAACAAAACAAATCCTGTTTAAAAGGGCAAGCAAGGGCTCTACTACTGAGGGTAAACACAGCTTGTCAGATGGTTTTTCAATGAAAAATAGAGCCCCCCCCACACACACACACACACACACACACACACACACACACACACACACACACACACACACACACACACACACACACACACATATGGACTTAATTATTAACCCGGGATATGACTTTTACAAACCCTGCGTAAACAAAAATGCATTCATACGTTCCCATTCCCTCGAGTGTTTTTGCCGCCGCTCGGCCAATTAACACCCGATCGACGATCGCGATTTCCATTGTCGTTGAAAGCCCGGGCGCCGTCTAAAAGCAGGGGCCGCGCTTAAAAGGGGAAAAAGCGACCTCCAGCCCAGCGGCGGAGGAAAAACAAGCACAGTAGGTCATGGGTTGCTCTTGTCACTGCCTGCCTGGCGCGGCGGCGGGGAAGCGCGGCCCGGGGGAAGGGCAGAGAGTAAGCAAATACCTGAGAAATAACCAGGAAATTACATCATACCCCGACGCCCGGGAACACGGGTGAATCAGTAATCCAATTCTGGCGAGCCGGTTCAATAAAGGGTTGTTTTGATGTTCGTCGCTTTGAAAGGGGGCAAAAAAAAAAAAAACGACAAACAATCGTCCTTTTTTTCTCTTTATGTATTTTGGCTTGGAGCTTAAGATAATTGCTATCTCAAGAAACAAGACACGAGCCGCAGCCGCAGCCGCCGTACCCACAAGTAGTCTTTAATCTCGCGGAGGCACGGACCGGATGAATCGTCAGACGCCGAGCGACGTTCTCGCCGTACGTTTCCGCACGGAACGGAATCGCTGTCTGAATACGAGCCGAAGGGGGGGGGGACGTAACGAGCCACGGGAACGGCGGCGGGAATCAAAACGCCGTAAATCTCGTGAAGCGCGGCGCAGTTTATGTTTTTCCTCTTCGGGCGCATAAATCCTGCCAGAAGCCTTTACTTCCCGACACAGGTGGAGCAGTCATTACATGGGAAGGGGATGCCCCCCCCCCCTCCCCCCACACACATTTTGAAATAAGTATTCCTTTTGACCTCCGCCCCTCCCCCCTCCCCCGGGAGAAACCACAAGATCAGTAAGTGGTCCGTTCCATATTTCAAACGATTCCAGTTTCCCTCTAATGACAAACTCAGCAGATGCCGTCACCGGGCAAATCTCAGACGCTCATTTTCGGTTGATTTACTACCGAGCCGCGACGCCGCAAGGTGTCATATTTGTTATTCCATAACTAAATAAGACCAGATCCCCGGAGACAATAACAGGCGGAAGGGGCTCGCGCGTTTCTTCGCAATCGTCGCTTTCCCTTTCCCCGATTCTAAAAAAAAACCCCGCGTTTCCCCGTGAAATGGGTCGCCGATAAATTACGGGGTTAACCGTTCCCCGACGACGCCCTTCGCCGGACTCTTTTATCCGATTTGCCCCCTCGCCTCCATTCTTTGAAATTAGCCGAGGTCCTATGACATCAAGCCGCGAGGCCAAGTCGACTCACTCGACTTGCTTTCGGGGGTGTAGGGTTACGTCTCCGAGCGTGGCCGGCTGACTCATGCAGTGCAGATAAGTGTTATGGGGCAAAGTCAGCGAGAATCTGAATGGGCTCATTGAAGCTCATAAACTGACTCGAAGTTGTCACGGCAATTTCCACTGCGTAATATAAGACGCCCGGGATTTTGCCGAGAGCGGGGCCCCGACGAGCCCTTTAATTGAGGTCAACCCGCAGCCACTGGAACCGCGATCAAAACGTCCGATCGAGTGGCATTTTGTTGTCCCGGGCTTTCGAGGAATTTGACGGCGGCTTTACCGAGCGTGTGTTCTTCGGCGTCGACGACGACGACGACGACGACGGCATAATTCATCCGGGTGAACTTGCCGCCGCTTCACATGGGAGTTCAAATGCTCTAGCGCTGTAGAATGCCCGTTCTACAACTGAGGCTATATTGTTTCGTGTCTTGCTCTTACTGCTATTTTCCAAAATATTTGGCATTTGAAGTGCACAAGCCGTGGAGTCGTAATGGGATGGGGCAGTGACATAATATAATCCTTTCCAGATATCCAATGGCCTGGAATGTAAGCACTTTGCAATGCAAATGTCTTTGCAGAAGGGGCGGGGTCGACGTGTCCCTATTGTGCAAGCACGGCCATGCAGCGAAGCCACGGTGCGTGCACTCAAAGTAATGACTAAATGATTGTAGTGTGTTAAAGGATAAAGCGAGGGGGCTTCGGGCGGCGATATCTGTTGATAGAGGATTTCTGCCATCGCAGATGATAGCTTGTCTGAGCATCAGGCCATAAATAACCACCTTTCTCATGAAAAGGAAATGTGATATCCAGTCTATTACTCAAGAGGAAAGAATGCGAGTAAACCATCAGCGTACCAGTCAAGTACAAACCCGGCTTTGTCCTTCCCTATAAACAATATAACAGCGCTTGGAGGAATTTTTTCTTTTCATTTAACCACAAGTAATCAAAACAGGGCAGCGATGAAACTGGATAGTGGACTAATGAAAGTGTCGCCAGAGAATATCAATGATGAATAATGACAGTGTTTCAACAGATAATTTGTTTTATGGCCAGTCAGGGAAAGCATTCCCACCAACTAATCAAAGTGGAGCCATGTTACCAGATCACAGCGTCATCACATATGGCTCCAGTCAATCACAGCTATTGCCCAAGCCAACAACAGTAACAGTAAAGGGGAGGCGTCTGAAGTGCAATGAATTATACCAAGGGCCCTGAATCTGATAAGGTTTTGTCTCGGGGACTCCAATCTGACTCCAATATTCGCTGGGCATGACGCAGTCCAAACTTCCAAGCAATGATCGAAAACAGTCAGCGGTGTACATTCTCTTGCAAGTGAAACAGGGCCGGGGTGTAAATATTAATCATTTTGCTGGGGACCCCCCGGAACCCCTTGAAGGACCCCCTGCGGGGTCTCCCGACCCCACGTCGGGAACAGCGAACTGGGACATGAAATCCTCCTCGTGGAAAACCACGCGAATCACAGAGAATAGTTTCGAGGTGACAGCCGCTCGCGTCGCTTTCCGAGACGCTCTGTTCCTCCGGTGGAACGGAGGGCGCGTTACCGTACGCCGTGCGTAAAAAAAAAAAAACATCCGATGGATCCGACGCGTTCATTATTAGCATTTCGCAATTTCCGCCCGGGCGTCAGCGTTCGACACGCACTTGCGGCGGCGGCGAGACGGCGGCGGCATTCTTGCGGATTTTTGCCCCTTTTTCTCAACACGACCGACCCGCAGCGCGCAGCGGCAGGAGCGCAGCTGGACGAGCGCGCGTCCAGCTGACACCGCACCGTGCGCACAAAGGGTTAAAGTAGAACTGGAGGTCGAGCCTCTTCCACCCAAATCCATCAATGTCAGCAAAAATCAATGTCCACGGTCGTGGGAGAGAGAGAGAGAGAGAGACACACACACACACACACACACCCACACGCAACACAATAAATAAATAAATAAATAACTAGCTAGATAAATAAATAAATAAATAAATAAAAAATGGCACATCCATTTAAAGAATCCTGCTGAGCCGCGGAGGGAGGGAGGCGCGGCGGCCCCAAACGCACCCAACGCGACCGCGGTCCTCCCCACCCGGCTTACCTCTCCGTGGGCGACCGTCCGCCCCTGCGGGGTGTCCTCCGGTAGGAAATAAAGTTTGGAGCTGGATAAAAGTTGTCGGCTCGTCCTTTCCTCCCAGAGAAGCTGGAGCTCCGCCACGCAGACCGGGTCCCCGGGTTTACACCGGACGAGGAAGAAGTCCCCCAGCGCCAGGAGCCTGGCCCCGCCGGCCCGGTGGAATTTAAAGGCTTTGTAGAATATGTACGGTCCGTGTAAGCCGCAAGACGAGCCCACCCACTGTGGAGGGGGAAAAAAAAATAAAATAAAAAATAAAAATAAAAAAATAAACAAAACATAAAACAAATAAATGAAACGAAGCGAATGAATTGACCAAACACCAAATAGAGAAATTCACACGGGCTGAAAAATCAATTTCACAAAATAAAACCACAGACGTAAACAAACAACAGCCGCATGCGGCGACGCGCGCTCGGTGAACGTTACACTCGGATTTTTGGTTGTTTTGGGTTTTTTTTTTTTTTTCCTTAAATCGCCTATCGCTCGCACTTTTGGAAACCCCGCAACAATTTTTTTTTTTCTTTTTTTTTTTTTTTTTTTTTTTAATAAGCAGCAGAAACGGTGCCGACGCGAGCCCGGTCGGGACGGCGACCCCCGGGGGGTATAAAGCGCCGGGACGCGGCCCGGGTGACAGACCTTCAGTGAGTTCGGCTCCATCTCGACGTTATGAATCGATGCAACTCAGCACGCGCTGCAAACTTGCTGGCTTGAATGGGTCGCCGCAGGTCCTGCAAGGACCATACCGCGAGTGCACCGCGAAGCCCCCGCAACGCCGGCAACGGGCGCGGGTTAAATCGTGTCCGGGCGACTAACCGCGTCGGGGGTGACGACGACTTCGAAGTGGACGATTATTCGACTGATTGACTTTGTGTAAATATTTTTTTTGCTCGCGTGAAAACGCACGGGAACCCCGCGTAATCCCGGTAAACACTGAAATATAACCCCCCCCCCCTCCTCCCCTCCGCGGGGTCGCCTTTAATTAATCCGTGGGGTTCCCACGTCACACCGCCGGCCGCCAGCAGCGGGACCCGCCGGGGTCGCCGGCCGCGTATTCGCTCCTCGGACCGCGTTCGCGTCCCCGTCCCCGCTATGGTCCTTCCAGGACTCGCGTAGGAGCCGCTCGGTGCGGACGCGCGTTTCCCACCCGGTGTGACTGCACCGGGCGCTGCGCGGGAGGTAGCGGTAGGAGACGCACGGAGAGGGGACGCAGAACTCGATGTGCGACGTGGACACCTGGACGTTTGCTTTAAAACAACAACGACGACAACAACAACAACAACAACAACAACAACAACTCGTGCATCTCGTTATCCGCGCGCACACTGTTGTACTTCACACCCGAACCTTTGCACATTCCTGCACAAACCGAACAGCTGTTTATTTAAGAAGAAAAAAAATAATCAAAAACAGCCTCATTTTACACATTGTTTTTTACTTATTGTTCTGTTTCACATATATGTTTCCTGTACGCACTGAACACCAAAACGCATTCCCTGTACGTGTAAACTTACTTGGCAATAAAAACGATTCTGATTCTGTTTCTCATTTTGATCGTGATTATGATCATGATTATGATTATGATTATGATTATGAACAACAACAACAACAACAACAACACATGTGCATGTTCTGTATGTTCTTCATATGTTGTCGGGCGGGCGTTCAAAGGACAAAACATAAGACGTCACGTGATCCAGGTCGCCAGGCGGATCCTATTTATATTGTGAATCATATCGCGAGGATATGTAACAATTAATATTCGTAGATTATCGATTCACATTAGTTTGAGATGAGCTGGTATTTACACGACACGACGTGTCGGGAGTTACGTTCGTGTTGTGAATCGTGTTGCAAATTGATTTTGATCGATCGTTCAAATGCCGTCGTATCGTCCGATGTCAAAATCTGTCAAAACCTCGTGCCTAGAAAATACAATTATTATTATTATTATTATTATTACGATTATTATTATTATTATTATTATTATTGTTATTTTTATTAGCATTATTATTATTTTTGTTGTTGTTGTTATTATTATTATTATTATTATCATCATCATTATTTTGTTCCTGTGGTTATAATTGTCGTTATTGTTATTATAATTGTTGTTATTACTATGATTATTATTATAAAAGTAGGTAGGTGGAAAAGTACCCCTGCGGTCCACGGCGCTGTGCTATTTTCCACCCTGGTTTTATTTGTTATTCCCCCTCAGACGTCGAGCAACAGCGACATGCTGCTGACACGCTGGTTACTTCATTCACTCTTACTCAATGGGACATTTTTAAGACCACGGGCTCTCTCACGCGTGTACGAATCGAGGGTCCTTGGCAAGGAAAGAGGTTGACGACCGCTGCTCTGGAAGACAGATCCCAAACCAGAGAGATACATGAGAAGAAATGCGAACAAATAAATAAATGAATGGAGACAAATGAATGAAAATGTCAGACAGTCGGAAGAGCGACTGTATATCGAGCATTTAGAATGTGGTTAATTTGATAATTATAATTTCCTAAATTTGTAAAGCACCTTTCATACACCACGTGCATTTTAAAGTGCCTTACATTGTTAAAAAACATAATAATAATAATAATTATAAAAATAACAACAACAACAACAACAACAACAACAACAATAATAATAATAATAATAATAATAACGATTAAAAATAATAATGATGATGATAATAATAACAATAATAATATAATAATAATAATAATAATAATAATAATAATAATAATAATCATAACCATAATCATAATCATAATAGTAATGAAAAAGCAAACAAGCTAAGATCAAATTATAAAAATGAGTGAATATTGTACTCAATTTTAATTTTAGGTCATCGAGACATTGAAGGATCACAAGCGTTTTTCAGCGAATGATTTTCAATCATTATTTTTATTGAACTATTTGTCACAAATAATTAGCCTGGAACTACCGCATGCAATTATTCTAAATGTTACTAATTAAACATATTGTATTGTACAAAAGGTAGGACACAATGGGAGACATTTTGCTCGGGGCTGTATTGGTGGGGGTGGGTGGGGGTCCTGCAGTGTGGGTTGGATTGAATCCCATATAGACCACAACTCTTACTATTCTCTCCTTATTTCTCCTCAAGCAATTTCAATGACTGAATCAATGGGGTTGCATTGTTAATGGCAGCCGACATAATGAAGTCCCCGGTCAATCAATGGCACTACTCAAGCTCTTATCTGGTAATTGAAAGTGCCAGCCCGCCAGGAGTGAAGGGCCCAGCAGCAAACTCAACATTCTGATGCAAATACACATGTGAACCGCTATGAATTGAGTCACTTGAAGATAAATCTGTATTCAAAATGGTCATAATGAGGACATGATGGGAGGCAATCACAGGTATTGGAAAATTAGGGTGTTTTGCAAACGACGGCACTCTGGCGAGCTGTCTGGTCAAAAGCAATAAACAACCGTGACCTGAATGAGCAGAAAACACACAGCACTCAATAAACATATACACGGTGAGATGAGGAGGCCAAGTGGCCCAAAATACACAGATTTATAGCCGGATTGAATATACACACAAAGGCATTTGTGCATACAGACGGATCGATCAAACCACAAACCAACAACAGTCGTGGGAGTTAAAAGTGAGATTGGTAGAATTCAATCGAGTTGCACAAACTATCAAATTTGGTGCCTTAGTGGCTTCCAAAAAAAAGGTGATTCTTCTTTTTGAGGTGCAGTTAATGGACTCCGGGGCAAGTTAGTCCATACTGTAGGTACATGTCGAGTGGTTCATGGGTCCATTTTAAGGAAGATTATGATAAAAGAAAAAAGTTCTGCGGTGAAACTGGGCTCGCCAGATTGAGATTTGCGTTCTGCCTCGACCTCATTAATGCAGCAAGGCACAGAAATACAGCTAGCATTACCCACACGCCCCCATGCTCCATCAAGTGTTGGAAGTGATAAATCATGAAAAATAGTTATAGATCCCTGTGTTTTCCAGAATAAATAAACAGGAATTCAGGGAAAACCAAGAAATATCAATAATATGCAGTATACTAGTGCCGCAAGATGGTTAAGTAGCAAGACATCATGTAAGGTTACGGGAACAAGATAAGTGGTTAATTTGCGATAAGGAGCGGCTGGCTGCACACCCGGTTGCCACTATTGACCAATCAGAAGCGAGTATTTCACACCGCAGTACAATAAAAATTGATATCCACTAAAATATTTCCCAGCAGCCCATAATATTGATGACATGATATTTGACAAGATATTCTTGGAATTCTGGTCATGATATCACAATATCCTGATACAGTAAAGTACCTGGCAGGTTATACAGTAATACCTACATTATGCATTGTGTCTATATCATATGAAAGCACCAACCGTCGCCCCAGAAATATCGTCAAATGATCGATATCGAGGTACTCCTTCAAAAATTGACTGTGATATGTGATGTGTGTCAATATATTGGTCCCAGAGATGGTTAAGTTTAGGTATAATGTTATAGATGGTTAAGTTTAGGTATAATGTTATAGATGGTTAAGTTTAGGTATAATGTTATAGATGGTTAAGTTTAGGTATAATGTTAGAGATGGTTAAGTTTAGGTATAATGTTATAGATGGTTAAGTTTAGGTATAATGTTATAGATGGATAAGTTTAGGTATAATGTTATAGATGGTTAAGTTTAGGTATAATGTTAGATGGTTAAGTTTAGGTATAATGTCAGATGGTTAAGTTTAGGTATAATGTTATAGATGGTTAAGTTTAGGTATAATGTTAGATGGTTAAGTTTAGGTATAATATTAAAAGGTTAAGTTTAGGGATAATGTTATAGATGGTTAAGTTTAGGTATAATGTTATAGATGGTTAAGTTTAGGTATAATGTTATAGATGGTTAAGTTTAGGTATAATGTTAGAGATGGTTAAGTTTAGGTATAATGTTATAGATGGTTAAGTTTAGGTATAATGTTATAGATGGATAAGTTTAGGTATAATGTTATAGATGGTTAAGTTTAGGTATAATGTTAGATGGTTAAGTTTAGGTATAATGTCAGATGGTTAAGTTTAGGTATAATGTTATAGATGGTTAAGTTTAGGTATAATGTTAGATGGTTAAGTTTAGGTATAATATTAAAAGGTTAAGTTTAGGGATAATGTTATAGATGGTTAAGTTTAGGTATAATGTTATAGATGGTTAAGTTTAGGTATAATGTTAGATGGTTAAGTTTAGGTATAATGTCAGATGGTTAAGTTTAGGTATAATGTTATAGATGGTTAAGTTTAGGTATAATGTTAGATGGTTAAGTTTAGGTATAATATTAAAAGGTTAAGTTTAGGGATAATGTTATAGATGGTTAAGTTTATGTATAATGTTATAGATGGTTAAGTTTATGTATAATGTTATAGATGGTTAAGTTTAGGTATAATGTTATAGATGGTTAAGTTTAGGTATGATGTTAGATGGTTGCGTTTAGGTATAATGTTATAGATGGTTAAGTTCAGGTATAATGTTATAGATGGTTAAGTTTAGGTATAATGTTAGATGGTTAAGTTTAGGTATAATGTTATAGATGGTTAAGTTTAGGTATAATGTTATAGATGGTTAAGTTTAGGTATAATGTTAGATGGTTAAGTTTAGGTATAATGTTATAGATGGTTAAGTTTTGGTATAATGTTAGATGGTTAAGTTTAGGTATAATGTTATAGATGGTTAAGTTTTGGTATAATGTTAGATGGTTAAGTTTAGATATAATGTTAAAAGGTTAAGTTAAGGTATAATGTTAGATGGTTAAGTTAAGGTAAAATGTTATAGATGGTCAAGTTTAGGAATAATGTTATAGATGTATAAGTGTAGGTGTAGTGTTATAGATGGTTAAGTTTAGGTCTAATGTTATAGATGGTTAAGTTTAGGTCTAATGTTAGAGATGGTTAAGTTTATGTATAATGTTATAGATGGTTTAGTTTAGGTATAATGTTATAGATGGTTAAGTTTAGGTATAATGTTAGATGGTTAAGTTTAGGTATAATGTTAGATGGTTAAGTTTAGGTATAATGTTATAGATGGTTAAGTTTAGGTATAATGTTAGATGGTTAAGTTTAGGTATAATGTTATAGATGGTTAAGTTTAGGTATAATGTTATAGATGGTTAAGTTTAGGTATAATGTTAGAGATGGTTAAGTTTATGTTTAATGTTATAGATGGTTAAGTTTAGGTATAATGTTATAGATGGTTAAGTTGAGGTATAATGTTAGATGGTTAAGTTTAGGTATAATGTTATAGATGGTTAAGTTTAGGTATAATGTTAGATGGTTAAGTTTAGGTATAATATTAAAAGGTTAAGTTTAGGGATAATGTTATAGATGGTTAAGTTTATGTATAATGTTATAGATGGTTAAGTTTAGGTATAATGTTATAGATGGTTAAGTTTAGGTATAATGTTAAAGATGGTTAAGTTTAGGTATAATGTTATAGATGGTTAAGTTTATGTATAATGTTATAGATGGTTAAGTTTAGGTATAATGTTATAGATGGTTAAGTTTAGGTATGATGTTAGATGGTTAAGTTTAGGTATAATGTTATAGATGGTTAAGTTTAGGTATAATGTTATAGATGGTTAAGTTTAGGTATAATGTTAGATGGTTAAGTTTAGGTATAATGTTATAGATGGTTAAGTTTAGGTATAATGTTAGATGGTTAAGTTTAGGTATAATGTTATAGATGGTTAAGTTTAGGTATAATGTTAGATGGTTAAGTTTAGGTATAATGTTATAGATGGTTAAGTTTTGGTATAATGTTAGATGGTTAAGTTTAGATATAATGTTAAAAGGTTAAGTTAAGGTATAATGTTAGATGGTTAAGTTAAGGTAAAATGTTATAGATGGTCAAGTTTAGGAATAATGTTAAAGATGGTTAAGTTTATGTGTAATGTTAGAGATGGTTAAGTTGAGGTATAATGTTAGATGGTTATGTTTAGGTATAATGTTATAGATGTATAAGTGTAGGTGTAGTGTTATAGATGGTTAAGTTTAGGTATAATGTTATAGATGGTTAAGTTTAGGTCTAATGTTATAGATGGTTAAGTTTAGGTCTAATGTTAGAGATGGTTAAGTTTATGTATAATGTTATAGATGGTTAAGTTTAGGTATAATGTTATAGATGGTTAAGTTTAGGTATAATGTTAGAGATGGTTAAGTTTAGGTCTAATGTTAGAGATGGTTAAGTTTATGTATAATGTTAGATGGTTAAGTTTAGGTATAATATTAAAAGGTTAAGTTTAGGTATAATATTAAAAGGTTAAGTTTAGGTATAATGTTATAGATGGTTAAGTTTAGGTATAATGTTATAGATGGTTAAGTTTAGGTATAATGTTACAGATGGTTAAGTTTAGGTATAATGTTATAGATGGTTAAGTTTATGTATAATGTTAGAGGTGGTTAAGTTTAGGTATAATGTTATATGGTTAAGTTTAGGTATAATGTTATAGATGGTTAAGTTTATGTATAATGTTAGAGATGGTTAAGTTTAGGTCTAATGTTAGAGATGGTTAAGTTTATGTATAATGTTAGATGGTTAAGTTTAGGTATAATATTAAAAGGTTAAGTTTAGGTATAATGTTATAGATGGTTAAGTTTAGGTATAATGTTATAGATGGTTAAGTTTAGGTATAATGTTATAGATGGTTAAGTTTAGGTATAATGTTATAGATGGTTAAGTTTAGGTATAATGTTAGAGATGGTTAAGTTTATGTATAATGTTATAGATGGTTAAGTTTAGGTATAATGTTATAGATGGTTAAGTTTAGGTATAATGTTAGATGGTTAAGTTTAGGTATAATATTAAAAGGTTAAGTTTAGGGATAATGTTATAGATGGTTAAGTTTATGTATAATGTTATAGATGGTTAAGTTTATGTATAATGTTATAGATGGTTAAGTTTAGGTAAAATGTTATAGATGGTTAAGTTTAGGTATAATGTTATAGATGGTTAAGTTTAGGTATAATGTTATAGATGGTTAAGTTTAGGTAAAATGTTATAGATGGTTAAGTTTAGGTATAATGTTATAGATGGTTAAGTTTAGGTAAAATGTTATAGATGGTTAAGTTTAGGTATAATGTTATAGATGGTTAAGTTTAGGTATAATGTTATAGATGGTTAAGTTTAGGTAAAATGTTATAGATGGTTAAGTTTAGGTATAATGTTATAGATGGTTAAGTTTAGGTAAAATGTTATAGATGGTTAAGTTTAGGTATAATGTTATAGATGGTTAAGTTTAGGTATGATGTTAGATGGTTGCGTTTAGGTATAATGTTATAGATGGTTAAGTTTAGGTATAATGTTATAGATGGTTAAGTTTAGGTATAATGTTAGATGGTTAAGTTTAGGTATAATGTTAGATGGTTAAGTTTAGGTATAATGTTATAGATGGTTAAGTTTAGGTATAATGTTAGATGGTTAAGTTTAGGTATAATGTTATAGATGGTTAAGTTTAGGTATAATGTTAGATGGTTAAGTTTAGGTATAATGTTATAGATGGTTAAGTTTTGGTATAATGTTAGATGGTTAAGTTTAGATATAATGTTAAAAGGTTAAGTTAAGGTATAATGTTAGATGGTTAAGTTAAGGTAAAATGTTATAGATGGTCAAGTTTAGGAATAATGTTAAAGATGGTTAAGTTTATGTGTAATGTTAGAGATGGTTAAGTTGAGGTATAATGTTAGATGGTTATGTTTAGGTATAATGTTATAGATGTATAAGTGTAGGTGTAGTGTTATAGATGGTTAAGTTTAGGTATAATGTTATAGATGGTTAAGTTTAGGTCTAATGTTATAGATGGTTAAGTTTAGGTCTAATGTTAGAGATGGTTAAGTTTATGTATAATGTTATAGATGGTTAAGTTTAGGTATAATGTTATAGATGGTTAAGTTTAGGTATAATGTTAGAGATGGTTAAGTTTAGGTCTAATGTTAGAGATGGTTAAGTTTATGTATAATGTTAGATGGTTAAGTTTAGGTATAATATTAAAAGGTTAAGTTTAGGTATAATATTAAAAGGTTAAGTTTAGGTATAATGTTATAGATGGTTAAGTTTAGGTATAATGTTATAGATGGTTAAGTTTAGGTATAATGTTACAGATGGTTAAGTTTAGGTATAATGTTATAGATGGTTAAGTTTATGTATAATGTTAGAGGTGGTTAAGTTTAGGTATAATGTTATATGGTTAAGTTTAGGTATAATGTTATAGATGGTTAAGTTTATGTATAATGTTAGAGATGGTTAAGTTTAGGTCTAATGTTAGAGATGGTTAAGTTTATGTATAATGTTAGATGGTTAAGTTTAGGTATAATATTAAAAGGTTAAGTTTAGGTATAATGTTATAGATGGTTAAGTTTAGGTATAATGTTATAGATGGTTAAGTTTAGGTATAATGTTATAGATGGTTAAGTTTAGGTATAATGTTATAGATGGTTAAGTTTAGGTATAATGTTAGAGATGGTTAAGTTTATGTATAATGTTATAGATGGTTAAGTTTAGGTATAATGTTATAGATGGTTAAGTTTAGGTATAATGTTAGATGGTTAAGTTTAGGTATAATATTAAAAGGTTAAGTTTAGGGATAATGTTATAGATGGTTAAGTTTATGTATAATGTTATAGATGGTTAAGTTTATGTATAATGTTATAGATGGTTAAGTTTAGGTAAAATGTTATAGATGGTTAAGTTTAGGTATAATGTTATAGATGGTTAAGTTTAGGTATAATGTTATAGATGGTTAAGTTTAGGTAAAATGTTATAGATGGTTAAGTTTAGGTATAATGTTATAGATGGTTAAGTTTAGGTAAAATGTTATAGATGGTTAAGTTTAGGTATAATGTTATAGATGGTTAAGTTTAGGTATAATGTTATAGATGGTTAAGTTTAGGTAAAATGTTATAGATGGTTAAGTTTAGGTATAATGTTATAGATGGTTAAGTTTAGGTAAAATGTTATAGATGGTTAAGTTTAGGTATAATGTTATAGATGGTTAAGTTTAGGTATGATGTTAGATGGTTGCGTTTAGGTATAATGTTATAGATGGTTAAGTTTAGGTATAATGTTATAGATGGTTAAGTTTAGGTATAATGTTAGATGGTTAAGTTTAGGTATAATGTTAGATGGTTAAGTTTAGGTATAATGTTATAGATGGTTAAGTTTAGGTATAATGTTAGATGGTTAAGTTTAGGTATAATGTTATAGATGGTTAAGTTTAGGTATAATGTTAGATGGTTAAGTTTAGGTATAATGTTATAGATGGTTAAGTTTTGGTATAATGTTAGATGGTTAAGTTTAGATATAATGTTAAAAGGTTAAGTTAAGGTATAATGTTAGATGGTTAAGTTAAGGTAAAATGTTATAGATGGTCAAGTTTAGGAATAATGTTAAAGATGGTTAAGTTTATGTGTAATGTTAGAGATGGTTAAGTTGAGGTATAATGTTAGATGGTTATGTTTAGGTATAATGTTATAGATGTATAAGTGTAGGTGTAGTGTTATAGATGGTTAAGTTTAGGTATAATGTTATAGATGGTTAAGTTTAGGTCTAATGTTATAGATGGTTAAGTTTAGGTCTAATGTTAGAGATGGTTAAGTTTATGTATAATGTTATAGATGGTTAAGTTTAGGTATAATGTTATAGATGGTTAAGTTTAGGTATAGTGTTATAGATGGTTAAATTTAGGTATAATGTTAGAGATGGTTAAGTTTAGGTCTAATGTTAGAGATGGTTAAGTTTATGTATAATGTTAGATGGTTAAGTTTAGGTATAATATTAAAAGGTTAAGTTTAGGTATAATATTAAAAGGTTAAGTTTAGGTATAATGTTATAGATGGTTAAGTTAAGGTATAATGTCATAGATGGTTAAGTTTAGGTATAATGTTATAGATGGTTAAGTTTAGGTATAATGTTACAGATGGTTAAGTTTAGGTATAATGTTATAGATGGTTAAGTTTATGTATAATGTTAGAGGTGGTTAAGTTTAGGTATAATGTTAGATGGTTAAGTTTAGGTATAATGTTATAGATGGTTAAGTTTATGTATAATGTTAGAGATGGTTAAGTTTAGGTCTAATGTTAGAGATGGTTAAGTTTATGTATAATGTTAGATGGTTAAGTTTAGGTATAATATTAAAAGGTTAAGTTTAGGTATAATGTTATAGATGGTTAAGTTTAGGTATAATGTTATAGATGGTTAAGTTTAGGTATAATGTTATAGATGGTTAAGTTTAGGTATAATGTTATAGATGGTTAAGTTTAGGTATAATGTTAGAGATGGTTAAGTTTATGTATAATGTTATAGATGGTTAAGTTTAGGTATAATGTTATAGATGGTTAAGTTTAGGTATAATGTTAGATGGTTAAGTTTAGGTATAATATTAAAAGGTTAAGTTTAGGGATAATGTTATAGATGGTTAAGTTTATGTATAATGTTATAGATGGTTAAGTTTATGTATAATGTTATAGATGGTTAAGTTTAGGTAAAATGTTATAGATGGTTAAGTTTAGGTATAATGTTATAGATGGTTAAGTTTAGGTATAATGTTATAGATGGTTAAGTTTAGGTAAAATGTTATAGATGGTTAAGTTTAGGTATAATGTTATAGATGGTTAAGTTTAGGTAAAATGTTATAGATGGTTAAGTTTAGGTATAATGTTATAGATGGTTAAGTTTAGGTATAATGTTATAGATGGTTAAGTTTAGGTAAAATGTTATAGATGGTTAAGTTTAGGTATAATGTTATAGATGGTTAAGTTTAGGTAAAATGTTATAGATGGTTAAGTTTAGGTATAATGTTATAGATGGTTAAGTTTAGGTATGATGTTAGATGGTTGCGTTTAGGTATAATGTTATAGATGGTTAAGTTTAGGTATAATGTTATAGATGGTTAAGTTTAGGTATAATGTTAGATGGTTAAGTTTAGGTATAATGTTAGATGGTTAAGTTTAGGTATAATGTTATAGATGGTTAAGTTTAGGTATAATGTTATAGATGGTTAAGTTTAGGTATAATGTTAGATGGTTAAGTTTAGGTATAATGTTATAGATGGTTAAGTTTATGTGTAATGTTAGAGATGGTTAAGTTGAGGTATAATGTTAGATGGTTAAGTTTAGGTATAATGTTATAGATGTATAAGTGTAGGTGTAGTGTTATAGATGGTTAAGTTTAGGTATAATGTTATAGATGGTTAAGTTTAGGTATAATGTTATAGATGGTTAAGTTTAGGTATAATGTTATAGATGGTTAAGTTTAGGTATAATGTTATAGATGGTTAAGTTTAGGTTTGAACTTAACCGGCGGCGCGACTGGTGTTCAACCAGCCAAAGAGGGCACATGTCACTCCGCTGCTCATCGAGCTCCACTGGTTACCTGTAGCCGCCCGCATCAAGTTCAAGTCTCTTATGCTGCAGAGTGATTGCTGGGAATGCTCCCACCTACTTAAATGCTCTTGTAAGAGCACATGTTGCCCCCTGGATGCTGCGCTCGTCAAATGAGCGTCGCCTGGCTCTGCCGGCCATACAGCCACGGCAATCCAGGCTATTCTCATTTGTACTTCCACGTTGGTGGAACGAGCTGCTAAAAATGAGCAGAGCGGGGACCTCCCTCTCTGTCTTTAAGAAGCACTTGAAGACCCAGCTCTTCAGTGAGTACCTCCTGTCCTAACCTACAATTACTTAGCACCACCTTGCAGTATTTATTGTTACACCAATGTTGTTGTTACACTAATCTCTGTCGCAATGTAGCTGAATGTTATTCTCCCTTGTAAGTCGCTTTGGATAAAAGCGTCTGCTAAATGACTAAATGTAAATGTAAATGTAATGATGTTAGATGGTTGCGTTTAGGTATAATGTTATAGATGGTTAAGTTTAGGTATAATGTTAGATGGTTAAGTTTAGGTATAATGTTATAGATGGTCAAGTTTAGGTATAATGTTATAGATGGTTAAGTTTATGTCTAATGTTAGAGATGGTTAAGTTTAGGTATAATGTTAGAGATGGTTAAGTTTATGTATAATGTTAGATGGTTAAGTTTAGGTATAATATTAAAAGGTTAAGTTTAGGTATAATGTTATAGATGGTTAAGTTTAGGTATAATGTTAGAGATGGTTAAGTTTATGTATAATGTTAGATGGTTAAGTTTAGGTATAATATTAAAAGGTTAAGTTTAGGTATAATGTTATCGATGGTTAAGTTTAGGTATGATGTTAGATGGTTGCGTTTAGGTATAATGTTATAGATGGTTAAGTTTAGGTATAATGTTATAGATGGTTAAGTTTTGGTATAATGTTATAGATGGTTAAGTTTATGTATAATGTTAGAGATGGTTAAGGTTATGTATAATGTTAGATGGTTAAGTTTAGGTATAATATTAAAAGGTTAAGTTTAGGTATAATGTTATAGATGGTTAAGCTTAGGTATAATGTTATAGATGGTTAAGTTTATGTATAATGTTATAGATGGTTAAGTTTAGGTATGATGTTAGATGGTTGCGTTTAGGTATAATGTTATAGATGGTTAAGTTTAGGTATAATGTTATAGATGGTTAAGTTTATGTATAATGTTATAGATGGTTAAGTTTAGGTATAATGTTATATGGTTAAGTTTAAGAATAATATTATATGGTTAAGTTTAGGTATAATGTTATATGGTTAAGTTTAGGTATGATGTTATAGATGGTTAAGTTTAGGTATAATGTTATATGGTTAAGTTTAGGTATGATGTTATGGATGGTTAAGTTTAGGTATAATGTTATATGGTTAAGTTTAGGTATAATGTTATCTATGGTTAAGTTTAGGTATAATGTTATCTATGGTTAAGTTTAGGTATGATGTTATAGATGGTTAAGTTTCGGTATAATGTTATCGATGGATAAGTTTAGGTATAATGTTATCTATGGTTAAGTTTAGGTATTATGTTAGATGGTTAAGTTTAGGTATTATGTTAGATGGTTAAGTTTAGGTATAATGTTAAATGGTTAAGTTGAGGGTTAAGGTGGTTATGGGTTATGGTTATGGTTATGGTTAGGGTCAGGGGTTCGTCCATGTCCAACGGGAATTTTTCGTGCTATTGGACTTTTGGAATAATGGGCCGCCGCCAGAACGACAGCATGACACATGGAAACGCTGGCGATCCCAAGTTCCCGCCAGGAGCGATTTGACGCAACTAGGGCGACGCGGTCACAACACGTCACGGGCCTCGTGGCGCTTCGCACCAGCCCCATTGATGTCCATCGATCAGCGATGGAAAGCTGCGGCCCCATTAAAAATCCATCGGGCAAAGTTGTCACCGGGCACTCGTTTCGACCGTAACGTGACACGTGTGTCTTTGTGCCGCTGTAATCGCACCTCAATGGCGCCCGTCAGCGGGAGGACTTTTCGGAAAAAGGCAACCGGAGATCAGAGTTATGTCACTCGGCTAAGTTTAACCTCACACACTCGTAGGTCTGCGGGTCTGCGGGGCTGCCTGCGAGTGCCAAACAGCTAGTTCTCAACGCCGTGTACGTCTTAAGTGCAACATGGCCGTCTAGAAACAGCAAGACTTATTCTCCCTCCGTGAAATGTGCCGTCTCACGTTGGCGTCGGCGCGGGGGCGGGCTCATTGTTCCGCGCGGGAAAACGGGAGCGGTCGAAGCCCATTGTAGTCCCGTGGAAGAACGGGATAATGGGAGGGGGGAGAAAGCGGAAGAGGGAGGCGAATCGGTCCTCATGTGAAATCAGAGCTCTTACGTAACTGCACTTACCGCGCTCGTCTTGTGTCATCTGACGCCATTAATCGTGTTTAATTTTGTGATCTATTGAATCCACGTCTTCGGTTAGGCCCCCGCGGCCATGGCGCGCCCCTCGTCCCCCGATAGGGGCGGGATCCGCCCCATACCTGTGACCGTTGGGCGAGCCTGATATCATGTATGTGTAGGCATTGTGCTCACTGGAATTCAAAAGGAAACATCGGTTGGCCCGGGTGCGAAAGGCGGCCCCCCCAACATTGTGCTAATTGCCGGCATCGCCGGGGCCACCATTACTGATGAACTGTTTAATGACAGCGAGTGAGCCACTCCGCAGAGCGGCGCCGCCAACGTACGGTCACCACGCGATGCGGGCAACACAATTTGAAGTGTGTGTTAAGTGTTAACACAACCGCGGGTTTTAGGCTGTTTCTGCCACGGCGCATGTAAATTAGCCTCATTGTGAGCGAGGGCGCCGGGCTGAATCCGAGATGCCCGAGCCACAAACAAATAGGCTTGGTTCCTTCCCTTTTTTTTTTTTTGAACATTTGCATACACATCGGCACACACCCGCACACACACACACACACACACACAGACACACACACACAGACTTTATATTTCCGGGATTAGAACGATGAATAATTCATTTATGTAAATGTCCGATGGAGCATAAATGCAAAAGATAAGGGTGATTGAAAATCCATTCCGGCAGAGCGAGTTACAGCTGCCCCCGAGGGGCTTAGCCTCGGCGTAAAGCGCTTCTCAACGCGGGCGCGGGTCGCGGCCATCGCGCCCGCGGGTCAGGCCGCAATCGATCGAGCGCCGGAACCGCGGCGAAACCGGCGGCCCGCCGCGCGTCTCCACGCCGGACGCCGTCGCAAAAAAAACCCCCAAAACAAATAAAAATAAAAATAAAAATCGACGCAGCGGCGGACGGGGCGGCGTCATCTGCGGAGCACGCGTGACACTCCCATCAGGCGCGTGGCGGTGTGCGCTGGCGTGGGCGCAGCAGTGACGTCATCCGTCGAACGCCCCCGCGCGCCTTGCACGTTGTGTGCGGAGCTCCGGGCTGTGGAACGACGCCGAACTGCGTCGTCGGTCGCGGTCGTCGCGGCGGCAGGAAAACTCAAAAGCTCAGCGGTCCGCGCAGGCACACTGACAAAGAGTGTTTAAAAAAAGGAAGCGTTAATAACTCTCGCTTTTTTTTTTTTTTGAGTCGCTTGAGGGTTGCTATGGCGACGGTGATCTTTTGAGCGCGATAATGACCTATGCGAAAACCAAAAACAACAAAAAAAAAAAAAGGAACGCAACGTTGTTGGGGTTTTTTTTAGGGGTTTTTGTTCTTTTGGTTTTTGGTTTTCGTTCCCCATACGCGGTGCAAATGTAGGTTCTTAATGTCGACGTGAAACATCTGCCGGGCCGTGCAATGCGAGCCCGCCCCGGCGATACATGACGATATTGTGTTTTGATTGCTGATGCGGAATTGATAACAGTCGTCAAGTTATGTTCGGAGGGGTGAAGGGGCGAAAGGGAAAACGAACACTGATGTTATGCTCTCCAACGGAACCCAATCTGTTTCGCGCTAAGCCCCTCTCGAAGTCGCTTTATTTTTCGGCTTAGGGTCAAGGAACTCCAGCCCCGGAGGACGCCTTGAAGGCTCCCCGCGCGCCGAGGCGAATCCTATTTGCCCGATGTGGGCGAGGGCCCCCTCGCAGCTGCTGCCGCCCGAGACGGGGGGCGTCATGTGTTCCCCATTTGCGTCCAATTCCTCCGCTTGTGCAAAAAGCGTCCCCGCCGCCCCTCTGGGTAAACGTGAGTTGTGAGGAAAATAAAAACAACAAAACTACGGTGGCGCGGAGGCGAGATGATGTGGCTCCGGCGGAACGGGACGGAAAACCCCGACCCGGGGGGGGGGGGGCGGGGGGGGGGAGCTCCCGACGACGTTTCGTTCCGGTCGTTTTTTTTTGTTTTGTTTTGTTTTGTTTTGTTATTGTTTTTGTTGTCGTCCCCCCGAGGCCAGGGCTTCCGGGAATCGCAGGCATGAATACAGGCGTACGATGCAATAATTCAGTCGTCAGTGGAGTCGTTTGCGGATGCGGGGAAGTGTCATTATTTTCAGTTCTGCAATGTACTATTGAACTTTTCTTTTAATAAATCATTTAATACTATTCTATTCTATCGTTCCATAATATACTATACGTTATGCTTTACACTATGCTTTTCTGTTCTGTAAGAGTATATTCTACAATATTCTAAAATATACAATATCTATACTATACTATTAAACCCTAGAATTCTCTATATAATACTATTCTATTCTATGCTATTCTATTGTGTTCCATAATATTTGATTGCATTATCTTCTATTCTACTTGATGTTATTCAATGCTATACTACTATACAACTTTCAACTTCACTATACTATTATATTATATTCTATGCTATTCTATTGTGTTCCATAATATTCTATTGCATTCTATTCTATTATAGTTGATGTTATTCAATGCTATACTGCTATTCTATCCATGTTGTTGTATTATATTATACTGTTTTCTATTCTATAAAATTCCATAATATTATATTGTGTTTTACAATATTCTACTGTATACTGATAACCCTAACCCTAACCCTAACCCTAACCCATTGTATTCTATTTTGCTGTGTTCTATTTACTGCCGTTGCCCAACTGTGTTTTGCTTTTCTTTTCGTGCTGACCCCCGCTCCCTTTCGTCTCTGAAGCATCGTACGCATATGCCGTGAAAGATAAACACATCTCTGTCAGTTAGGAGATATTGAGGAACACCCAACTTAAGTAACCCACTAACCCATTGTTTTCTGTATCACTATTCTGGGTTACTGCATACTGCGCTGTATTGCTGTTCCGTTCGTCGTTACTGTATTTCTGTGTCGTATTGTTGTAAACTATACTGTAAATATTTTTACTGCACATATCTGTATATACAAATAGCCTATCCCATATACATAACTCTATTCCCTTCTATCCCACGTTTTAGGAATCAGTTAGTTTCAGATAGTTGCTAGGTAGGAATTAGAGTAACTATTATGTTCGGTTTAGTAACTATTGTGCATAATCTCTTGGTGCGTTGTAAAGACATTCACTGCATATATGTATGAAAGTATTTATATGTATGTGACAAATAAACCTCTTGAGGTCTCCATTATATAGCGCGTTGATCAAATGAATGTATGTTCCTGAAAGCAAAAAGAAACAAAACTTTAAAAAATGTTTTAAAAATTAAATTAAATAACCTGTGGCATGAAGGACGATTGGACACTGGTACATAAACCACAGAAAGGTGTTTAAAGTGTAGTCTGAGGTGTTCAAGCATGGTCATGTGCTCCTGTCTGCTCATTTGCTGAACAGTCTTTGCAGGCCTGGTGTTTCTTCCTGATTGCGGGGGGGGGTCTGACCTGACCAAAATCAAGTCAAATTTATTTTTTGCATGGCTCTTGATCACAGTGAGCTCACGTTCAAAGGACAGTTTGACAGCACGCCCTAAAGCACCGAGCTCCCGCAATGACGAGGAAGCGCTCCACAAAAAAAACTCCCAAGGGGCAAAGATCCAGAAATTGTGAAAAGGTAGGCGTGTGCGACACGTGCCAAGTGGGCCGACGTGCCGTGCGGCACTAGGAAAACTCCATTTCCTCCCTTCTCTGAACGTTTGATTTAATTTGGGTTAACAAAGTGAAAGCACTTTGAAAAAAAAAAAACTATCACAGAGGGGCTGGGCTGTGCTGTTGGCTCTGCACTGGTTTTCTCTCTGTCACCTCCTCTCGTTTGTGTAACCGGGCAGGTTATTTGTTCTACAAATAACACAATAGGTTTGACATATCTTTGTGCAAATGCCATGCAAGACTATTTTCTCTCTCCCACTTCTGCACCCCCCCCCCCCCCCTCTCTCTCTGTCTTGGCTATAAATGACTATTACTGTGATCTTGCATGATACAAACTGCAGGATGATGATAGACAATTTGGAACAAAGGGAGGAAATCTCTGTCTCCTTTCCAAGGTCACTAGCCTCTCTGGCTGTTTCTCTTCCCCTGGCTGGCTGGCTGGCTGGCTGGCTGGCTGGGTGGCTGGCTGGGTGGCTGGCCGGCATGGGGATTGATTTAAATAGAAATAAGCCCAGCGTGCAGCTGACAAGGTCAGAATGCACACACCTCTCTTCCATCAGCCATCTGTGTATGTGCATATCCTCCAATGTGTTTTAATTTGGAAATAATGTAGAGTTTCCCTCCATGGGTTCCTAGATAGTGTGATGATGTGTTTGCATTGGCAGATAATAAGATATCTCAGTCACTGGGTGGATACTAGACTTGAACAATGATCAAGTGTGATTCAAAGCCTAGTCAGATAAGATCAAATAGAATGAGATTAGATAAAATAAGATAAGATTGGATAAGATAAAATAACATGAGATGAGGTAAGATAAAATAAAATAAAATAAAATAAAATAAAATAAAATAAAATAAAATAAAATAAAATAAAATAAAATAAGACAAGATGAGATCAAATGCAATACAAATGAAATACAATTAGATGAGATGAGGGATTCGATAAGATAATTTAATATAAGATAAAATCAGATAAGATGAGACGAAATGCAATAGGATGACAGGAGATTTTAAAAAAATGCGTGTAACTCTTTTTTTTAATGACCACATTTTTACTGGCTTTGAAGCAAAATAGATCCATCTGACAAGATACATAATATATACATGCACACTCACTCACATACGTAACAGGCGAGTATGTGGTTGTTATGCATGTGCACTAGATATACCCGTGTAATGGCTTGCATTATTGAAATCCGCATTTGCAGATAATTGTTCATTTTGAAAGGGGTCCATCCACAGCCTCCATAATGGCTTCCCTTAAGCCAGCGTCCTTTATGGCTGTGTAATATTTTATGACTAACCATTCAACTATAATGGGGTGTAATGCTGCCATCGTGAGTGAGAATATTGCATTGTAATGCAATGGAGATGGAAGCCATTAATAAGTAATCAACCGTCCGGGTTCCGACGCACCCAGGTTGCTGGAAAAGGCGGCTCCGCGAGGGGGCGGGGTCCTCGGCTTCGGGAGCCACCTTCTGCAACCGCGTCCAACTATGTGAAAGAAGGAACGAGAGAGAGAGAGAGAAACTGCTGCCTGGAGTCCCTGTGATAACCCCGGCTTTGCATACGCCACCATGGCCAACGTGGGCAAGCTCCTGTGCGCCATCATGACCAGGACCCTCTTCATCCTGGTGGCCCTGGTGGGGGTCAGCAGGGTGGCGTGGGTGAAGGGGGACCCCCGCTACTGGCTCCTCACGCTGCTCTGCCTGCCCCTGGTTGCGGAGCTGGTCGTCACCCTGAGGAGGAGGAAAGGGAAGGACTACAAATGGTACAGTAAGATCAGTAATCCGTCGGTAATTGATCATAAATGGCATTGCTGATTATAGTTGATGTACTGCTCTTTTCTCTCTCGCTCTCTCTCTCTCCCTCTCCCTCTCTCTCTTATTGCCTATAGAAATGGAAAATAGATCAAAACTAATTTACAGTGGCATAAAAACAGGGATAAGTGTTTAACTTTTATTGAAACAAGTTCCTAATTGTCTTTAGGTTTTCACAGTTTTAATTCATTTTCCACTTTTTTTGCCACTTGTCTGTCACTGTTTGTGAGGGACTTGTGCTCCAACCGTACCTTTTAAAAGGTGCTCTTTCACACATTTTCACTGACTTGACTGTGGACGGGCTTGCACAGCACCGCCCATCCTGCCTGTCCCACCTCCATTGTTCACGGTGCAAATATCCTGTGATATACGTTATGTTGGTATTCTTAGACATTGATGAAAAAAAACAAAGTTAAGTAAACTAAGTTAATGCCTCAAATAATATAAAGTTAATGCCTCTTACAGACCTCAACAGAGTCAGCTGTGTCTACACTATTTACATTTACATTACATTTAGTCATTTAGCAGACGCTTTTATCCAAAGCGACTTACAATTGTTCAAACACCGACGGACGCAGCCATCAGGAGCAATTAGGGGTTAAGTGTCTTGCTCAAGGACACTACAGCATGCTAGCAGGAGGAGCCTGGGATCGAACCAGCAACCTTTAGATCACTAGACCACCAGCTCTACCGCCTGAGCTACCATCCCCAGCTATATATGTACACTATATCAACGGTGTGTGTGTGTGTGTGTGTGTGTGTGTGTGTGTGTGTGTGTGTGTGTGTGTGTGTGTGTGTGTGTGTGTGTGTGTGTGTGTGTGTGTGTGTGTGTGTGTGTGTGTGTGTGTGTGTGTGTGTGTGTGTGTGTGTATATATATATATATATATATATATATATATATATATATATTAAAAGTTAGGGATATTTGGCTTTCGGGTGAAATTTATGGAAAATGTAAAAAGTTCACACTACAGTGATATTATATCATGAAAGTAGGGCATTTATGTAGAAGCATGCAATGGTGATTTCCTCATCTCAAACAATTGATTGAAACAAAAGCCAACAACAGCGGTGGGTTTACCACAACAAAAAATGTCAATGTCTCAATAACTTGTCATGTGCCCTCGAGCATCAAGTACAGCTTGACAACGACGTCTCATGCTGTTCACAAGTCGACTTATTGTCTGCTGAGGCCTGGCCCCCCACTCTTCTTGAAGGGCGGCCCTCAGGTCATTGAGGTTCTGGGGTACAGAGTTACGAGCCTCTACACGGCGACTCAGCTGATCCCATAGGTTTTCTATGGGATTCAGGTCTGGAGAAAGTGCAGCCCACTCCTAAATGCTAAATGCTCCCTGGCCCGTGCAAGACGATGATGCCTGTGCCTGGTGGTGTGGTCAGGTACCCTCGCAGGTCGTCTAGCACGCAGACCACGCTTGATGTTAACGGTTTCGAATGGTCTGACGTGACACTTGGGTGCCTCTCACCTGCCTTAAATGTGCCTGGAGTTGAGTGGCATCATCATCCGGTTCCGCAGGGCACTGTTCACAATGAAGCGCTCATCGGTGTGGGATGTGGCCAAAGGACGTCCACTTCTATGCCGTTCTGTGACTCTTCCAGTCTCTCTGTATCTCTGTTCCAGTCTCTCTGTATCTCTGATGTCAAAATGTGAACTGCATGATGAAGAGGACTGTTTAAATACCAATTCTAATTGAACCAGGAAATGTATTGGTCGATTCATGGATCAAACACCTGTTGTGAGTTTTGCCGTTCAGCTCCTTGTATATATATATATATATATATACACACACACACACACACACACACACACACACACACACAGTTGATATAGTGTAGACACAGCTGACACCCATCTCCCACCAATTACAGTATATATCAAATATGTGTTTTTGGTATGTATATTTTTGGTGTATTTTGTGATAGAGCGTTGTTCGTTCTCTTCCAGGTTTTCTCCCGCCATCCTTCTGTTTCTCATCAGCATCATCCCCTCCATCTGGCTCCTGGAGCTCCACCATCAGCAGAATAAATCCAACAACTCTCAGGTGCTCCGGACGACACAGCAAAACAAATACTCAGTTTTGAATATTCGTTACCACGCAGTTACGAAGTCACGGCGAATAAAACGGGTGAATTCACATCACCCAAATATTCTAGGTTGATTCATTTGTTCATTTGCGCGTTCATTCATAATCCGCCGGCCAATGGGCAGTGATGTTATGTTGATGTGACAGGCATGAGGCTGCGTTGACTGGGGGTCATTTCCTGTTTGCAGTGCAGGAATCTCAACTCGTGGGAGAGTTTGCAAGGAGTTATTCTGAACAAGACCGCAGGAAACCTCACCAACCCCCTGCAGTACCTCAAGGTTATTTACAGTCACAATACATTTAAATAAAATGTATTTTAATGTGCTTGAAGAAATTATCTTAATTTGTATCCACCTTTATTTAAATCATCTTTTGTTTACTTGGTAATGATAGTCATATAGTAATAGCTTAGTGTTACGTTACGGTGCAGACCTCCATCAAACAAAAAGTAAAAGTTCTGTTTGCCTCCCGCAGAGTCTGAACCAGCTGCTGTCCACGGTCTGCGCTAATGCCTGGATCCTGGCTCTCCATCAGATCCTGCTCATCCTGCTCATCCTGGGGAAGTGGCTCCTCCCACTCGGCGGCGGAGTCACGCGCGACGAACTATCTCAGCTTCTGCTTATTTTTGTTGGAACGGCAGCTGACATCCTGGAATTCACCAGCGAGACGCTGACCGACATCAAGTGGGTAACGGCTGGGTGACAACACACATGTACACAACGGGCACACACACAGATCCACACCATCTTAATCAACATGCATTTGACATCATGGTGACATAACTTCAGACCAATGACCTGCAAAGGAATCAGTGTCAGTCCATTGACATATATTGAAATCCATATTGCTTATATTGCTTGCTGTAGTTATATATCTGATTTACTGTTTTTATGTTTATTATACATCCTACTATATTTCTGTCATGCAGCTTTTCCAGAGAGAACAATCCTCAGTTGGTCTACATCATCTTAGGTGTGTGGACCTGGAGTATGCTGCAATTCCCTTTACATCTGGCCGGTCAGTATTTTACGTGTAGATGGGTTTGTCTGTGTGGGTGTGTTTAGATTCAATATTTCATGATTCAAGAGGTTTATTTGTCACATACATATACATACTTTCATACATATATGCAGTGAAATGTCTCTGTAACGCACCTGGACATTATGCACAATAGTTACTAAACCGAACATAACAGCTAACCTAATTCCTACCTAGCAACTAACTGAAACAAACTGATTCCTAAAACGTAATGCAGTTAGTGAATAGAATCATATAAATAAAATAAAATAAAAATAAGATAAGACTCAAAAAGATAATACAAAGTGGGGGTACAAAATAAAACGGAATAGAGTTATGTATATGGGATAGGCTATTTGTATATACAGATTTATGAAATAAATTTGTATATACAACAGATTACGGTTTATGTAATCTTTGCCTTCTAATAACTACGAGAAAAGATGCGCTCCGACTTGATAAGGTATGATATCTTTTACAATATGTCCACTTGATTGGTCCACTTGAGTGGGCAGAACTGCCGTGTGTGTTTTTGTGTGTGTGTTTGTGTGTTTGAAAAAGTCACGGTACGCCAAAGAGTCAGACGTAGGAGCGCGCCGGCCCACTTCCAGCGCTTGACCGGACGGTAATAACTTGTCAAAATGCAATACCGACCGTTCAACGTGGCTGTGTACTCCCCCGGAACAAACAGCGTTCTTCAAAATGCACGCGGTCGCCTCCAAACACCCCGAAAAATGCTCTGAAAAATACCGAACCGCGGAATCCAACTGATGTGAAGCCTCGCCCTCATTTTTTTCGCCCGACAGTTGTCAACGCCGGGCCGGACGGCGGCGGCGGCGGGGCCCGGAAGCCGTCCCTGCTCACCAAACACAGCACGGACATTTGGTCGATCGCCGAGGCCCTCTTCATTCAGGACGGGCCGTTCCTGGTGGTCCGGCTCGTGGTCATGTCCTTTTTCGACGTCTTCCACCAGATGCTGGTCTTCTTCGCCATCAAGAACTTCCTGGTGGTCATCCTGAACCTGTACAGACTGGTGGTCATCTGTCAGGACTCCAGGCCCGCCGGGCGGAGCATCGAGGAGGGGAGGGACGACGCCTCTCAGCTATGACCGGCGGAAGGGGGGCTAAACAAGATGGAGGTCTTGGCCGCTCCGGGTTTTGGGGTCACAGAATCCCCAAAAAAAACAACTGCCCGTGTTTGCTTACCCTTTGCAAGAAGTGGAGCTTTCCACGCGAATGTAAAATAATGACTCGGTCACCGGCTGAAAAACAGTAGGCGGACGTTCATATACTGTATATTATCCAGGGAATAATGCTGCCACGCTCTCATAATAACCTCAGGCGAAGGTTTCCTCATTTTCCTCAACCGTCCGTTGAATTATTTAACAAAAGTGCATTGACACTCAAGAATCTTAAGTTTGGTTGGTTGGGTTCGACCGACAAAACAGAACAGGCGCTGCCACGACCGTTCTCCGGTAGAGATTTCCCAACCTGTCGCAAATCAGGGTGGGAAATCTCTGTGTGTTTTCAGGGGGAACCCATAACATTTAGAATGTGTACAGACCAGCCTGTTGAGACTTTGGATATTGACTGAACTTGTCCGGCGCAGTAAGAGCAAAAAAAAAAAAAAAGCACTGTGATGTGACATCGGAGCGGAGCCAAACTTCCACGAAGCCTCTTAGCCAGCGCGGTTTGCTTAGCTCAGGATGTTAAAAGCCCGAAAAAGAAAACTGCAACCGTTCTTTACAGAGGGCCCGACTCATGTGAAGCTATTTCTCGCCGTGGGTTTTCCTGCCTTATTTCCTTGGGCCCCCGAGGGCCGTCTGTGCCGCCCGAATCGAGCGTCATTTCTCAGGGGGGCGTCAGCCAAACCCGTTCAAGTGGTGTGGGGGATGGTGCGGTTAGAGCAGCCACACCTGTCCTGGGTCTAGGTAACTGGGACCAGGACAGGTTGGGTTTGAGCAGCCACACCTGTCCTGGGTCTAGGTTACCGGGGCCACTCTGATCCTGGCCCCCGATTGCCAAGACACGGGTGTGGCTGCTCAAAAGACACCAACCTCACACCATACCACCTCATGCTAAGGAAGGAGGGAGGGAGGGACGGCGTCACGGGAGAGGCTTTTGATCGGGGATTACGACCCAAAATGATGTGTCCCTGAAGGATTTATTCTTTTTGAGCGGAATGAAATACAGAATATCTGAGACCCACTGACCGACTGAGGCTTGAGGCCGCCGGGTATTCAGTCTGTGGGGTGCCAATTATGCATAATTCATTTCATGTCGTTCCATTTGTTCAGCTTGTGGTAATGCACAACTCCAGATGTGTAATGTGTGTAAATGAGGCTGGTGTACCTTTTCTTATAATGTCACATTTTCTCCAAAGGGCTGCCACACCCTATAGCATGCTGGAACGTGTATGTGTATCAAAACCATGGTAAAAATAAATAAACAATGGGGTGTATTTATATAACACTTTGCTAGTCCTACGACTCAAAGCGCTGTAAGGTGCGCGCCCCACATTCATCCATTCACACATGGATGGCGGCAGCAGCTGTTCAAGGCGCACACCTGCTCATGGAGAGCGCTTAGGGGGTTAACTGCCTTGCTCAAGATCAGCACACCACCAGGGGGAGGCAGGGACTGAACCGGCAGCCTTCCAATCGGTAGATGACCCCGCTCGACCTCGTGAGCTCCTGCGACGAAACCATGGCGGCGAGTTAGACAAAAAAATGTTGTCGCGACGACTTGTTTTTGTTTTGTCACAATAACTGTGCCTTAATAAAGAGGTATTTGTTTTGTTCAATGCAGTGGTTATAGAAATCCCTCCTTATTTCAGCCATTTTTATACGGAGATATTTTCCTTCTAACGGGTCTCCAGAAACATGGGGTTCGGGATAGACAACAGGTCTCAAAGTTTACAGCTGGCAAAAAAACGAACTGATGTTATTTTGGCCAAGTTGAGTTGTATTGACGTTTAGGCACCACCGGAAAGAGTCAGCCGCTTGGTTGGGAATGTAAATCATTAGCTCATTGCTTTCACACACTGAGTGGACGTCGGGAACGAGACGGAAAGCATACACACACACACACACACACACACACACACACACACACACACACACACACACACACACACACACACACACACCATCCTATTCTTTATACATTTGATATAATGGTATAATGGCGGCACAACATTAAATCACTAACCTGCAGCGTGTGCAATGTGTGCAAAGCATTAACCTTGACTAAAAACCCGCGTGGAACAGTTCCCTGGATGAGTCCCCCCCACACCCACGTCATCGTCTATTCCACCGCTCGCGTCCTCACGCGCGGACGCGGTGAGGCTGCGGCGCGTGAGACGGGGCGCCCGTGCGCGAGACCTGTCGCCCGCCGCCACCTTGCGGCCGGATCCCGCACTGCAGCCCCTCCCCTCCTCCACGCTGGGCAGGGGCCGCGCACCGACCCCGCAGGGGCCCCGGGGGCCCCCTTTTATTCAGGCTCCGTCCGAGGACCAACGCGCAGTGTTTTTTGCTGCTGTGCGGGAATCCCGCAACGTTTTACAGTCTTATCTCATCTCGTCTTATCTTGCATTCCATACGAGTACAGAAATAACTGACTAGTGAATGTTGCTACTGACCAATCAGATGGTGTGTGTGTGTGTGTGTGTGTGTGTGTGTGTGTGTGTGTGTGTGTGTGTGTGTCTGTGTCTGTGTGCGTGTGTGTGTGTGTGTGTGTGTGTGTGTGTGTGCGCGTGTGTGCGTGCGTGCGTGTGTGTGTGTGTAACCCCAGCACTGAACTGACATCCGATCCAGGCGGCGCGTCCGGGTGAAATGTGACACACCGGCTTCGGCTGCGGGCCAAGCCCAGCCCCCCTGCTCCTCCTCTACCTCCTCCTCCTCCACCACCACCCTGCCGCACCAGCTCCCCTCCCCAAAAAAACAGGTTTACGTCGGAGGCCAGCGCATTGCTCACTCGGGCGGGGCGCGTCTCGCTATAACCTGACTCGCCAGAAGGCGTTCGCGGACCATACGCGCCGATCCAGAACCAGCACCAGCCCCAGCACCAGCCCCAGCACCAGCTCCTCCCGCCGCCGCCGCCTCCTCCTCCGACTCCCGGGCACCAGAGCCTCGGCCATGTTCCGCTGTGGGATCGCGTACCCCCGCTGCAGGTGGATCCTGCCTCTGCTGCTGCTCTTCGCCATCATTTTCGACATCATCGCCATCGCCGCCAACTCGGGCTGGGTGGAGGACGAGGACGCCGCGTCGCACTACGCCAGCATGTGGGAGCAGTGCCGCGGCAGGAATGACAACTGGGATTGCCGGTCCCTCATGGATTCCGGTGAGTGCGGAGCCCGGCGGGGCGTCGCTGCGGGCCCTGGAGACGGGCAGGGCAGGGCGGGTTTGATATCATTCCGAGGGAGGGGCGGGGGTACGTTTTGACCGGAACCGCGGCGGCTCAACGGTCCCGGAGCGGCTCCGCGGTCCGGTCGACCGACGGACCTCGACTCGAGCGAATTAGCGATGCACGACTCGCGACGGTTCGTTCGTCGCGAACGACTCGGATCAACGGCTGACTGTACCGGGGAACTAAACGTTATCCCCGCAGGATTTGGCAGAATTCATATTAAAGGCGACTGACACAATTTGTGCGGCTGTCACGCTTACAAACCATCTTTAAAAAATATGAAATAACATTAAAAAAAATATATATATATTATTAATTAATAATCAATATATAAAAATAATTCTCGTCAGTAGTCCTTTTTTGGCTGATTTTTTTTTTTTTTTTAATAATTTCGAGAGAATTTGGTTGAAATATTTTACGTTATGCACGGTTTAATAATACAAATTTCCGACAGAATTAAACGATTAAACCAAGTTCCCCCGCTCAACGCGGAGTCGTAAAATCGAACGACTCCTTTCACCGAGTGACTCGTCAAGAACCGAATCTAACGAAAGGAGTCGAACCTTTCGCCACTACGACTCACGGCCAAGACAAAGACTGGGTCTTGCGCGTGCGCAGTGCGACCGCCCTTTGCTTTTCGAATTGAATGTCAGTACTGAACAGTCTTTGTTGCTGAGGTGCTTGATAACAGCTCATGGAGTGTGGCTGTGACGGCTGAACATTCGAATACAAATGTTAAATATCAAATATTTGAATGTATTTGAATATAAAAATCATTAAATAAAAAAAATGTTATCAGTCACTGTATTTGTGACATGTGAGCGCAAGTGGTCACTCTTACTTGTTTGGAGACACATTTTAAAACAGGGTGTTGTTTTAACACTTAACTTACTTTATGATTTGATAACTTTATGGGATGAACTCCCAGGATGAACCTAATACCCACAAATGCAAATGAGAACAACGCCCCCCCATGCAAACAGGAGCACAGGTCTGTAAATAAGCTTCAAAAATCCAACCTCCATCTTTGTTGTTTTTAGTCCTCATTTGAATTTTCTCAAAAGGTGCGAGGGGTTTCAGCTCGAATTTCTCCCGCCTCGCGACGACGACTCCGCCCATAGACACGGCAAACACGCGTCTCTCCCCGCGGCGTTGAAAGAGAGGCGGGCCGCCGACGCCAACACCGAGAAACCTCCAAACCGGGTCCGGCTCGCCCCCTTGATCTCACCTTTCCTCCGCCGCTCCTCTCCGTCGGTCGCTAACAAAGGCGCTGTTGTGTCGGGGAGCCCGGGTCGTCCGGCGCCGGCGCCGCGCTCCCACAACAAGCAGCTTTGTCGGAGCTCCAATGAATAACCCGGCCGCCGGTGCACCCACACGGGTTTTCAAGCTCCTTCCAGCCCGCCGTCCGCTTATGTTTTAGGGTCCAGGGCCCCACGGCGTGCGGGCGGAAACCCTACTGTTATCGCTCCGTTTGTTCTTCTTCTTCCTCTTCCGGTTGTTCAGTTGGCTTTTTTCGGGGGCCTTAAGATACCCGGGGAAAAAAAACAACCCGCGAGACTTTGCACGCTCGTCAGTCCCGGTCCGTCATTTGATGTTCTACGGGTCCCCGTGCGTGGGCGTGGCAAAGTTGCCAGGAAAACCCGCAAAATTCGCCAGGCACCTTCGCGATTCACCATCAAGAGTTATTAGAAGATTGAGTTTTCGTGGCACGGTGTGGGGGGCGTGGCCAGGCCTCGAATTTCACGTTGGAATGAAGGCGCTGTTTGCGCGATATTTCAGCACTGTTGCGCTCCGTACTTTCACGGACTCCTCCTGGCCGATTTATATCGGGTCCCGCTGGCGCCCGCGCGTGGAGGACCCCGTCGTCGCTGCTTAGCAGCTTTAATTATATTTATTATTTATTATTTTGTTTGTAGCACCTCCACCCAGCGACCCCCTGCTGTCGTGGACGTTTGTTTAACATCCATATGAGAAAGAGCTTTCTTGCTTCATTCATGAGCTAAAGCCTCTTACTGTAGATGACGTGTTTCCCGATTTGAATGTAAACCCGGAGGAGTAAAGAAGTAAATGACCTACTTGAGTGCATTGTTATGTAAAAAGGCAGATTAAAAGCGCTTATTATATGAAGATATTACTCGGGGTGTATTCATATAAAAGCGACTGAAGGTGAATAAAGCTGCAGTTAAAGTGCAGAGGGGGAACGAGGTGTTGTACACACGTACATTTAATGACTGAGTCAGTTAAACACAACAACTTTCCACATAAGCCTCGACATCGCCTTCTCGCATTTTTCTTTCACCATAAATCTGTCGGCACCCTGACAGGTTGTTTGGCGGGACGTCCATCAGATAAAGTTCAGTTGTGAGCCCCGAGTTAGGAGATACACGGTTATAAATATTGCGAAATAAAACCACACCCTAAACATTAGTTACAGTTGCCAACACGTGGTTACGTAATCAAATTTTTTTGTACTGGAATTAAGGGTTAGTAAACAGAGAACAGTTACTGCTGTGACCTGTGTGTGTGTGTGTGGGGGGGGGGGGGGGGCTGTGGATACAATCACGGCTGTAATGACACACAATTCTATATTCTAAATGAGTGAGGATCGGTAGAAAACACCCAAAGCATCGCGTGACTTTTTAAGTATCTTAGGTTGTTTTATTGAAACGAACGCTTTGTTATGAGATCCTTTTTTCCATTAATTGAATATAGAATTAGAGTAAAAAGCCAGATGCATTCTTTAATATGAAAATTGTAATATGTAAGTGATAATCCACATATGTATCTAGAAAAGAGTATACACATTTACTTGAGGGAGTCTATTATTATAAGTCTATTATTATTATTATTATTATTATTATTATTATTATTATTATTATTTTAACAACATTTCTGTATTACAACATCATATGTGTTTATCTATGTACAGATAGATTTAGACGTCATGGAGTCTAGTTCCTCAGGTTGAGATCAGCAGAGGAAAACAGATGGTACACAGCTGGGAGGACTTGGGACGGAGCCAGGCACTTCCCTCCGTGCGAACGATCCGACATGCACGCACAAACACACACACACACGCACGCACACACACACACACACGCGCGCACACACGCAAACACGCACACACGCAAACACACACACGCACACAAACACACAGGCACCCACACACATGCACATGCACACACAGTGAGCATGTTCACCACTCATACACTCCATATACTCCTGATGGAGTTAAATGTGTATAAACCTTGGAGTGAAGCTGTATAACGACCATAACACCTTGGAAGTTAAGCGATCCTAGGCTGTAGGGCAAAATGTGCCATCTCCACGGCAACCTGAGCTGGAGGCCTCGGACGTTTTCGGCGGTGGACGCTGGGGCGAGACGCCCACCTTGCTCGGACAGGAATGAGGAACCCGTGGGTGGAGATACCCCCCTCTTCAAGCCATAACATCCCCCTTATGCGACAACAATTTTCAAAAATGGCTGCCAAGACCCTCGCCAGGAGAAGTCAATTTAGCTGGCGACTCCAAGCCAATCCTTGTGATAAATTCACGGATGGATACTGCTTTCCGGAAAAGTCCGTTTGGAGGACAGTGTTGAGACAGAAGTGATCCAGTTTAACTGGTTTGTTGGGTGTGTGTGATATCCAGGGATCAGGCGGCGCTCCACCCATCCCGGCTTCGGGTGTGTCTCGTCGTGCTCTCACTTGCTATCGCCGCCGGAACACACGCACGGCAGTGAATGATTCAAGGTGCAAAAGGTGATCCGTCGCCAAAACTGTGCTTGGCACACGGTGCTCCCACATAGTTCCAGGTGCTGGAGAAGATACATTTAAGTGGGAGTCTTACTGGAAATGTTGTATATTACTAGTGTGTAATGGAGTAAAGTATACCTAACTTCTTCATGTGGTGCACCCAAGAAACGTTCAGGTCAGGCTCAGGCATCTTAGGACCGGGGACCGGGGACAGGGGAGACAGGTCTGGGACTGGGCTTTGGCTCTTTTGGGTTTTTGTTTTTTTTCGGGTTCTCTTCTTTTTGAATTAGGGTATGTTTTAAGGTCGTGGTGTCGCCCACGATTTCTCTCGTTCGCGCGTGAAGGGACGTGGGAGGGGCACAGGGCGCGGTCTCGCACACGTACACACATGCAAGATGTACATAAAATCCCGCCTTAATCTAACAAAGTAATCGACAGAAAATGTGTAAAAAAGGTGTCAAAAATATTTTTATCCTTTTTTTTTTTTTTAATCAGACCTGCTAATTTTCGCGACCAATGAAAATGTTTAGAGTTTTGTTCATATGTGTGACCAAAGTGGCCGCGCCCTGGAGCCCTGCATGCGTTTCAAGCATGACTTTCGGGGTTGTGCAATGCAATGTCTCGTTTTTATTCGAAGAACAAGTCTGGTCGTTCACAAACCGATGGTTGAAAAATACAGTTTCAGTTTCCATATAAATGACATTGTGATTTACGTGAATTTTTAATTTTATGTCATATTTGCGGAAGAGTGTTGACATCCGGGATTTTTTTCAGAACTTCCTCAGGATTTCCTATGTTTTCTACTCACACTGGCGTCTAGCTTTAGTAGCTCGCTGGTTGATTTAACAACTAAACCTAATCACTTCCATTGCGGTCGTGGTGTTTCCCACCAACACTCAGAACCAGAACCAGCAAATCTTAACAAATTCAAGGCTTCTTTTTTTTTTAATCATTATTTATTTATTTTTTTCAAAAATATTTCATGTTTTTGTCGTTCTTTGTGAAAGGCTTTTGACTTATTCTACGCGTTTACAGAAATATTTTGATGTCTGTCCCTTCTCCTGCATGATTATGATCATAACCCCAAATATAATGAGCAGGACGAGCCTAAAACGATGAGTTCCAAGTAACAACATTTTGCAGTTGGGCCCAGGCCACAGGATGCGGGGGAGTAACCTCTTTCCAATGACCTCTGTGCTTTGTAATTAACAGTGTTGCTGTGGGTGGAGGGAGGGAGATAGTCAACAAGAGTGAAAGTTGGGGGAGTGGAAGATAAATGTTTATGAGTGGCTCTGGACACAATCTGCCCTTTTCTTTCTTTCTTTCTTTCTTTCTTTCTTTCTTTCTTTCTTTCTGCCCCCCGCCGACATATCCTTTTCCTCACTATCTTTCTTGGTAACTCTCAACTCCCTAATCCTTTTGGAATTTGTCTCTCCCTTGAAAACGTTTGTAATTGACTTGACTTGACTTGACTTGAAGTCCCAGGTAAAAATGACTAATGACACTATACGATAGACGTTCCAAAACACCTTTATTTTAATATTTAATATTTTGTCATATTCATAACAATAATACATATATATAAATAATAATAACAACAATACAATTTATTTGTACTGCGCTTTTCCCAATGCACAGTACATTTATCATTATGATAATCTAGAATAAACTAATACATTTATTTTAATATGTTTATTATTTACTGTTTCACCATTGGCTGCATATTTAAGAATTACATGCATTTAAGAACATTAAACCGGACACATGCGGTGAATAAAACACACTGCTAAAAGCTTCACAGGTACAAAATAAGATAAGATAAGGAAAAAGTACAAATAATAATCATGTTTGTACTTTTTTCCTTATCTCTATATTATTTAGCCTGTCTAAAAGAGGTGTGTCAAACCCCGTGAAATTGTGTTTTTCTGGCTGCGTAATGGAAAAAAGGGGGGGAATTCTGAAATGCCAAATCATGATTTGAGAATAAGAGTGTATAAAGCGTGTGCGCCCATGTCTTTAATGGGTGTGTGTGTGCATGTGTGTGTGCGTGTGTGTATCTCCAGCTTGGGCCCCGGCCGTGGCGGCTCTGATGATCATAGGCCTCCTCTTCCTCATCGTGGCCTTCATCATCTCCTGCGTGGCGCTGTGCTGCTCGCTCAACGTCACCCTCCTGCCACTGGTAGGCGTGATGCTGTTTGTCACCGGTAAGAAAAAGATTATTATATTATTATCATATATTTCTAGTAGCCTGCTGTCAACTACAGTTTTACTTTTACAGTGGGATGTGCATGATGTCTGTGATGATAATTTACATTGATGGACGATTCACCAATGTTGCAATTGTGCCTTGACTTTTAAAATAGCTGGAAGTGCCAGATGTACATGCGGAAACATAGTTACACTGGCACGCCTGCCAGAAAGTTCTTAACAGAATCTTTTAATCCCATTCCATTAAATCCACCTTTAAAAATGAATTATTTTTAATTAATTAATGAAAGGTTTTGTGTATATATTTATAAATATTGTATCATCCATATTATATTAATATAGTATATATAGTATGGTATAATTATATTTTATAAATATATTTATATTGAAATAAATATATATATATATATTTTATATATATATATATATATATATATATATATATATATATATATATATTTGAATTTATATATTTTATAAATATATATACATTTAAAAAATATATATTTTATCTATCCAATATATTTTATAAATATAAAATTATATAAGACTTTTATAATCTAAAAAAATGGTTTCTTTGGTTACAACATTCTTTATTAACAGGAACATTCTAACAGTTTGAGGTCACATCTGTGACGTCAGTGACACTCAAGATTCACTTTGTGTTTTTTTTACTTTGTGTGACCTGCGAGAGCCATCCAAAGGCCCTCGTGTCGACATTCCATGAGGATCCGTTCGGTGATTCGCTGTGCGGTCGCTGGAAGGCAGGAGCGACATACTGAGAGCCCGTGTGAGATTCAGAAACAGCCCAAAAGTAAAAGTGCAACGGGAATGGGGGGGGGCGGGGGCGCGCCCTCACAGGAAAGGCTGCAGCTACAGAAAGTTTATGGAACAATAAAAAAAAAAAGATTTAGAGAGGATTGTGCGTCAATGTTATGAACAGAGAATACCAAGAAGGGGGAGGGAGGGCGGGCAGACGGGGCCAGGCGGTGGAGCGATGTTGCTATGGCGACCGTCCAAAGTTCGCTCTGCTTGTCTCGCTGACATGCTTCGCCGTTTGCTGCGTTACACAATGTTATTCTAATTCTTTCACACTTCCTCACCCAAAACTATTGCACCGAACAAAAGAAAAACGTTATGTATCGGAGTCATTGGAATAACTTTAAAAAGATTCAATTTCATTTTGTTAAACCTATATATTCGTTAATGTTCTCTCCGCTTAAAACGTTCATCTTAATTTCTCAATTTCAAGTTGGCGACACCTGGAATATATAGGGTTAACTCATCAAAAAAATATTTTTAAGTGAATCTCGTTTTTTTTCAGTGTACACTCACGTAAACAATACACATACTTTTATACTATATTTTTATATAGTAGTTAACATCCATTTTGTAATAATTGTTTTGGTGCTTTACACGTGGGTAAGGATTTGTTTAGAATATATACCTCACATTTCTATTTGTTTGGAAAATATGGCATCTCCATCCCCGCATACTACTACTACTACTGCTACTAATAATAATAGGTATTATAATAATAATAATAATAATAATAATAATAATAATAATAATAAATATAGCTGCTGGCAGCAATACATGCGGTCCAGTTCACTGTAGCCGTTTTAGGTACGTGTTTGTTTTCAGGGTTCTGTGAAATGTGGCACAAGTTACAAAATGCAGCCATCTGGGTGTGGCTGTAAAACAGGATTTGTCATTGCCGTAACTGCTGTCACCGTGATGTTTGTGATAATGAAGCCCTCCGCCCAGAGACCGATATATGACGTCTCATCGTCTGTCATCGGTTATCCAGACGGTGATACTGTGGGAGGTATGGACCGATTGTAGTTTTCCAGGTTTAGTAAAACGCGTGACGAGTTACAATTTTCCGAGTTTCCATTAAACACAGCTCAGGTTGTCTACGCGGTTTATCTGTGAACGCTGTGCAAGGCGCTGGATGCGAATGACTTCCGAGAGACGAAGCTTGGACTTGTATAACTTCTGATGATGATGATGATGTCACAAAGCGCCCGTTCCTCAAAAATTATAAATAAAAATAAAAATGAAGAATAAAATAAACCAGACAAAGAGAGACCAATTAAAGCGCAAAATAAAATGATCTATTAATCTCCAGTTTTGTGAATTATCAGAAAAAAGGCAACGCTGAGCTTCAGTAACATTACATCGAAGCGGGTCCCCTGCCACACGCCACGTGGCTTTTCCCAGGCTCCCCGACACAGGCGGGGATGTGAAGGACAAACGGGTTCATTGTCAAAATGTCACACCAGAGCAGATGGAATAACTCATGTCAAACGCTCCCGTGCGTGTGGGGATGGGTGATTTAACCCATGCTCATTGATTGCTCTGATGAGCGACAGGTGCACAGCCACCCCCGATCCTGGGCCCACTTAACTAGACCCAAGACAGGTGTGGCTGCTTAAATAACACCACCCCTACACCACATACATTGTCCAATACTTTTGGTGAATACAAAAATCTAACATTTCGCTGGGGGGAAAAAAATAGGTTCATCAAATTAAAGCATTTTTTTTCAAGTTGAATAAAAAATAATAATTAAATGAAAATAAAATTCCCGAGTTATCCCACATCCATTTTGGAACAAAGACATTGCCTTAAACCCCCTCCCACCCCCGCCCCAGGCATTAGTCACCAGTGGTCTAACTATAATTCTAAGGTTCAGTCTCGCTCTGACTCACACACTGATGTGCTTGTGTTGACGTCTTCGTATCGCCTCTGAGACACCTCGTACGTATTTCCCACGCCCCTGTGTCACAACTTGAAGAGCCTGTGACATCGGTGGAAGCCTTGGAGCCGGACAGCTCAGCCGCTCTTCAGCCTCTCACCTTGATTTAGTCCAGAACTCTATTGGCACCGGCAGATGTTCACACCATCTGTTTCACTATCTGCTAATATCTCCTAGAATGTTAAAAGAATTGGGTTTCGCTTTGGTTCCGCCCGCGAAGCAGTTTTAATGGGATTAATCATACTGCAAATCCACGTTGAGTGACTTCTGTCTGTCTGATTATCTCACTCTCCGAGTCAGTTTCGAAACCACTCTTTTGAACCACTGGCACAAACTCCACATTTAAGGCCTTATTCTGTCTGCATCACTCTTTCCTGCGAAACCAATTCGAGGAGGAAAGTTGTAGCTGAGAGTCGGTCGATAGTTGGTTTGAGGCAACACATATTATCCAAGATTTTAATAGATTTAACACTAATTGAGTGATACTACTATATTATAATATATAAATCTGTATTTAAATATTCCTTGGCAGAAGATTCTAAACATTGGTATACTGCGCTTATTATTATTATTATTATTATTATTATTATTATTATTATTATTTTCTTTTTGGGTGGCATTTTTTGCCTTTATTACAGAAAGCAGTGAATAGAGTGAACAAACCAGACCGTACAACATGGTCGACAAATGGCCCAAATCACCAGAAAGAAAATATATCTGGATAGATAGATAGAAATAATAATAATAAAGTAATCAGGATAAAATTAGAAGATTGGCAATATGCAACAAACCCACAAATTAGCTAAAAATGACAAAAAATTGCAATATTAAACAAAATTTTCAAATAAACCTAGCTATAAACAATAAACTTAGAAATATGTATGTGTGAACATTTTATTTCTGTGTGCCATGGTAAAAGAAGATGGTCAATTTGATTTAGATTTAGAATTTTCTAAGTGAAGTTAAATTTTTCACGCTAGGTATTTCACGCAAAGTGGAGTAGTGGCAACGCAGCAACTAAACATATTTATTGTGCATGGTTTGAGTTTGGTATCTGGGCTCTACTGCTCATCACTCCCGGCGAGCTGAACAACAAACATAGGCATACTGAGGGAGATCGAAATAAAGGAGTGGTGAGTTTGAATCCCCCCACTGGATAGAAGAGTAGAGCCCAACAGGTGGATGCAGGGGGAGGTGGAGGGAAACAGGAAGAAGGCAGCAAAGCAGGTACAGTGGGACAGGAGGGGCTGGTTGCTTGACGCCAAATAAAGGGCGTGAAAGCGCGTGGCGCTGTCGAGTTGTCCGAAATTACTAGCGACGCATCCTTATGACGAACAAACATGAAGACTTTGATTCCTTCCACTGTCCCGGAGATGCCTTGCTCCTCTTCACCTCTCCTCTCCACCTGCCTCCTCTCTCTCTCCCCCTCCCCCAGTGATCCTGCAGTTCATCGCCCTGATCATCTACCCGGTGAAGTTCAACGAGCTGATCTTCGAGGGAAACTACTTCTACACCTGGGCGTACGGCTTCGGCTGGGGCGCCACCATCCTGGCGGTGGGCTGCGGCATCCTGTTCTGCTGCCTGCCGCGCTACGAGGACGAGCTGACGGGGCTGGCCAAGACCAAGTACATCTACTCCTCCGCCTAGAGACTGCGGCTCCCTCGTTCCCCTCCTACCGTTCGACTCCCTCCTCCTTTCTCCATCCATGCCGCGTGGCGCTGCGCTGGCCGCTGAGCCTTTCCCGCCCGTCGCCAGTTTCCCGGCGTCCGGCTCGGCGTCATCAGAACCGTCTCGGAAAGCCCCCCAAAAAACCACACCTTCTATCTCCGCCGTGGTGGGGTTTTTTTTGTTTTTTTTTTAGTCATGCGAAGAATTTACATTTATATTCGACCCGGAATTCTTTGCGATGCGATGCAAAAAAAAATCTCACCCAAGTGCACTTAACAAAATCGATGTCATTTTTTTGTAAAGAATAGCTTTGATAAATAAAACGATGGTTGTTTCTTTGTTTTTTGTATGAATCTGCGATCCGTCGGGTTTAGGACTTTTGAGCAAGATGCAAAACGGTGGCTTTTCTTTTATCACTTCCTTTCTTTTCTATCTCCAGATACACTTTGTATTGTGTGGCTCACTGTATACATTAAGGGAATAAGTTGAAAATATAAAAATAAAAACACATGATTCCTAGTTTGAATGTAACCCATGCGGCATGAAAGACATGTTTATGTACCTAACATCTTTGTTTTGCCCTTAACCTATTTCCTAGGGAATTTTATTTTTTTCTGTTTATAAAGGTGGGGTCACACCGCCGGCGACGGGGCTGCAGCGTGAAGCCAAGTGGCTCTCGTCTCGTCACGGGGTCTCTGTGCCCCCGGCCTTTGTGGGCGTGTCGGCGTACGTTTTTTTTTGTGTAGCTGTGTACTGAGCAAAAATAATTACCTCTCAAAAAAACTACGTAACCAGTCTTGCCACCCGTCCCTTAAAATAAAGAATTGCCCTTGTCGGAGAAAGATACAATTACATCTAACGTTTAAGGGGTGTGTGCCATTTAAACAAACAGCCCTATCAGGGACAATAACACAGTGGTCATGGCGTCCATTTTCCAATGATCGGCGCCATTGAGGGCATACCTTCCCCGCCATTGGCCATCGCCTGGGACCCCGCGCTGCTGATTTGGCATAACATGAAAACCTGCTCAACTTTCCCTCGTCACAAGTCGTGGCCCCAGCCCCCGGCGGCTGGAAGAAGCTGAGATGCATTGCATTCCTGTCGCCCTGGCACCCGTGTGCGCCCGGCGGCGTGACCGTACCTTTACTGTTGGTATTTGCCGTGTTGCTGTTGTTGTTTTTTTGACGTTTCTTTTTCTGGGTAGATGCAGTAGTAGTATGTTTGAGCTGATGCGGAGGGCTAGGGCGACGTGTATGGCCGTCGGCTGTTCCGTCACCTTACCTGCCGCGGTGTGATCGGTCGGCTACGCTGGAGAATTTGACTTGGAATAATTGCTGCGTGTCCGACGTTCTATAAAAAATGTTCCTCTCGGGGATCCTTCAAAAGAGACATCTATTCTCTATCTGAGCAAACAATATAAATAGATATACATAGAAATTTGTCACGGTGCTAACACCGTGAGATGTTATTTACATGGAAACCAGTTCTGCGTCAGTACATTCTCAAGTCTTGACGGGACATAGATGTAAGTGTAACTTGTGCCTTATCATTATTATTATCATGAAAACACTGAATCTTCCTCCAAAACCCCAGCATCAAAAACCCAACCTATGTTTAGCGCAGAGAGAGTGCTGATGCAAGGTTTGTTGTGACTTTTACGTCAACTTTTAGATTACAATGATGTAAGCGGGTGTAAGAGCTCAAATGATCGCTGGTTGCACATGAGTCGATGGGAGTCTGAGGCCCCTCAGCATGTTGGGGTTTTTTTTTTTTTCTTTCTCCATCTGGCTGGGAGGAGAGGCTTTACCCAGATACATAAATTCATGAAAGTAGACTTTTAAAGAAATCGTAATTAATGTTTAACTCCATCTTTGAGTCTGTCGTTGAATCTGGCGGCGAAAGGCCTGCTCTGTTGTGTAGATGACATCCGCAGATAGAGATCACTGAACAGTTTCCTTGGCTGTAGTTCCAAATGTTTTGAAAATGCGGTTTGTGTATTTCATGCAATAAAGACTTTTAATTTTCAATTTCATTTCAGAGGACCTAGTTTTATTTTGAGACAAAATTATTAATAATCATAATAATAATAATGAATAATTATAATTTATAATTAAAATTCCTTACTTTTCAGAAATGTATTATTACCAATTTGAAAATAAAAAAGATCAAACTGAAAATGTAATTCAGAATAATACAACAAGTTCTCAGGGATTTGAGTTGTGGTATGGGAAGGGTTACTGTGGGCCTCTGTCCAATTCTAGTCTAGTCTACAGTACAGTATGTCTTTCGGACTGAATACACAGGAACCACCTTTGTTTTCTTTATATTATGCTTGATATTTCTAAGTAATGAGTAATCCCACCTCCACAGTGAACCTCAGAGCCAACATTTGGTTCTGAGCAACCGAATTTCATGCAAGACGGTGATTTTTCCCACCGGGGCTGGACGACAACAACTCTGCCTCGCTTTGTTTTGTGAACAGACAGACAGACAGACAGACAGGCAGACAGTGAGAAAGACATACACAAACACACATACACAGACAGACATACACACACACACACAAGCGCACACACCACACACACATGCAGACTTAATCATGCATTTCAAAAGAGCCCACACCCAGTTTAACCACACCCTGGGAGCGGCCTGTGTAAGAACAACACTTTTGCCTTTGACACTTCCAGAGGAGGGAGAGAGGGAGGGAGCGAGGGAGAAAGGGAGGGAGCAAGGGAGGGAGGGAGGGAGAGGGGGAGGGAGGGAGGGATACTCTGTCCCCAACCACCTCCTGTCTCATATATCAGTCTTTGTTTTGGAGAGATACTTGCTTTGAATGCAAGTGAAATACCAATGAGGGACAAAGTGGAGCAGGGCCGAGGGGGGAAGGGATACGTACAAAAAGCACTTTTTCCATTCCTTGCATGTTTAATGAAGACAATGTTAAAATAGCTTTCTGTCAGTCTTATGTCCAAACCTGTCCAAACCTATTCCAAACTCTGGGGGAATGCTATGAGCGAATATCAGGCAATTTGTCCTTAAGCAAGAACGTGCCAAAAGTAAATCTGTCTAATTACCGTTGCCATGCGCTGTACACGTTAGACTGGTTTAAAATTTGTTTTAGACTTTAATGACCTACTAAAGATTCTATGAGGATGAGAGGGGATGTTGACATGGGATGAAATGTGATGAGGCAAGGGGGATTGGGAAGAAGGAAAAGAGTTCCTTCATTTGTGACTTATTAATATAAATCAGTGGTATGTTGTATGTAAACCAGGATTTCAAGGACCGCCTGCAACAAAGTACAAATAAAAAAAATTGTCCCATGCTGATTTTAATGCAAATGTGATGCAAATTTAAAAAATTAAAATATGAAATTAAAACATGATCTAAACTATTATCCGATTAGTCATGTCAAATTAGCCCGTAAAATGTATATTAAGGCCTAGTTGTTGTTTTTTGTTTTTTTTTGGGGGGGGGGGGCAATCTGAAATTTACTTTAAGCCCTTTCTTGAATTCCCCCCTTGGAATAGGGCCCTAAAATCTCAACAGTCTCACCACAACAGCAATAATGGTTTGAGCATTCCGGAACGGCGCCGATCCCACAGGCTGCTGGTGGTTTCACTGTGTTTCTAACTAGGGGCCACTAGAGGTCAGGCTACAGCAGCCGAGCACTCAGGCCTCCTGTACATCCCGAAATATGTCTCTGAAATCCACGTTCTTGAGACTGATGGAAGTTAAAATGTCCCTTTCTCCTGTTGTAAATCAACGTCTGAATAGTGGGATTTGGATGTATCGCCTACCCGGCCTCCTCCAATCAGCGGACTGCGACCTACTCTCACCGTCACCGTTTTTTGCCTTTTTTCATATTAAAATACTGGTTCCCATCATGTATTACTATTCATAGCGCGACCGTGCTCAATACTTTACTACTGAGACGCTCAATGCTTTACTACTGAGACGCTCAATGCTTTACTACTGAGACGCTCACTGCGCTTAAATACAGTCTGACGGGGTCATTTTTCAGGCCTCAAAAGGAACAAAAAACCTTAAAAATGTTAAGCCTGCTTTTCAGAACCGGGACACTCACAATACTGTCAAACAGTCTTTATTATGTTACAGGGAAAATATGAATTTTACCAGGATTTTCTGTATTTTTTTTAATACTCTGTTGCCCTCGGTCAAAGCAGCTCTTTTGGCCCACCCGGGAGACTAGAAACAGGACGTTGCTGCGCTTCCCCCTGGCGGCCTGCCGGAGCCAAGGTTGCGATGGGGACGTACTGCCGCCGTTACCAGACATAGTTTAAGATCAAACGCGATATTACCGTTAGGTCCAAAAAAAAACAGCCGTGCACGTGTGACTACGATGGGATGTTTCCCTTCCATTTTTCAAAGAGCTGCAGCAGAGTGCAGGTTGCGCCACGAGCGGCGATGAACGACGGGAGCCGAGGTTTTCACGAGGCCCCCGCGGCGCTCGCTGTGCTCAGTGATTTCGGTAGGACGCGGTTTCGATCCGCCTCCTTGGTGGTTTCCACCGAGAAGGTGCTCTCCTCCGCCGCCGCGTCCTCGCGGGGTGCTCCCCTCTTTTCCTGCCAACTCATAACGGAACCAGACTCCCGCGCGTGGCGTCGAGGCGCTCGCTGTTGACCCCCGACCCGAGGGACTCGCCGCGCCCCCGGGGTGACGTGAGTAGCCGGCCCAATTTGATCTTTAATCGCAACTCAATGGCGGGATATAGGATAAGACGCGGATCAAAAATTAGGTCGGACAAACGAGGAATAACAGGTCATTCAAATCCCACGGCTTTGGTTTATTAGTTCTGATCACTTTTTAAAAATGTCAATATTTTAACATGAATTTTTTATGGCAATTTCAAACCGAATTACAGAATTGAAAATTGAAAGCTTTTTTATTTATTTATTTATTGTGAGTGACCCCCTGGCGCCTTTGTGACGGCCCCATCGGGGGGGGGCCACGCTTTGGGAAACCCGATTTAGACAGCTTCTACTGAACATGAGCGTGGGCAGCTCGTACGTATATCAGGTTCAGTTGTGCGTTGTGTCGTGTCGTGGATGTGTTGATATTTTAAGATCCTGTAAAAAAAAAAAAAAAACCCAACATTTTCTTTTGTGAACTTTTCAAAATAAAAGCCTTCTTTCGGTGCCACCGAGGCCAGAGCCCGGTCCAAACGGTGACAGTACCGTACGGTATGAACCTGCTTATTCATGTCCATTATTATTCCCGCTTATTCCTCCCGGTGAATCGTTACCCGAACTGTACTCAACACATCGGATTTGATCTGGACACCGTAGATCAGGGGTCTCAAATCGCAGGCCCCGGGGGGCCACATCTGGCCCTGCCTGGCCCGCGCCCGTGGGGATAACATATCGATAAATATGCCCCGCGAGTCGCTTTTCTGACTCACGGCGCTTGGTTAATCCGCGGAAATCGACTTTGTGTTTACAAAATATGGAGCGATTCACTGAGACACTAAACAAAACGAAATGAAACCTCCCTCAGGGTCAACACGGACCACCGCTGGGAGAAGACAACCAGGCCGGCGGCCCCCCCAGGTCATTTGGGTTGGAGGCCACTGCCTCGGATCGACGGGAGGGGCCAAGTGATCAGTGGTATTAAGAACCTGCAGCACCTCTGTGGGTTTTTTTTGTTGTTTTTTTTTTCTCAAAGCACCAACAAGTGACAGCGTCTGGTGACACTGACGTGCTTGTGTTTGCGTGGATTCTGTATTGGGGCATTTCTCGGCTCTTCTTCTCCTTCCGCCCTTCTGTCATCGATGCATTTTGCATGTATTGTAAGAAATAAAAAGCCCAGATTTCTACAAACATATTTGGGTGTTTCTTCTTGGTTTTTTTTTTAAAGGTCAGACTTCCCAATTCTTCCCTTCACTTTTTCTTAAGCACTTTTAAGAGGAAGTGCATGTACTTATATGACAATGTGGTACTTTTACTTATTATATTATTAGTTTTGTTTCCTCCGAACCAGTGATTTTTTTTTCTTTCCAGCCCAGTAGCATGATGGGATGTCTGGGGGCCAGCCTGTTCATTTGTGCACAGTAGGTGGGGGATGAAAGGTTCGACTCCTTTTTTCAGATTTGGTTCTCGACGAGCCACCCGTGTAGAAAAATAAATAAATAAAAGAAAAAAGAGTCGGCCTCCATTTCCCGACCCCGGCGGTGAACACGGGTGAGGTCAGTAAAAGTCATCTCGATGACTGCGCCCCGCCTCGTGCGTCGACGGGGCAGTTGGACTGGGTGGCCAAAGGCGATGCACATTAGAAAATGAGTTTTGCGTTTTGTAGTTTCCAGATACAGGTTTTTGAACGTCCGGCTTTGAGAAAGGATCTTTCCAGGGGGTTGAGGT
>NC_137202.1:20828617-20833617 GCF_960531495.2 Zeus faber
AAAAGATCACTACCTATAACCCTAACCCTACTGAAAAGATTACTACCCTAACCCCAACACTACTTAAAGATCAATACCCCTAACCCTAACCCTATGTAAAGATCACTACCCCTAACCCTCCTGAAAAGATCACTACTCCTAACCCTAACCCTACTGAAAAGATCACTACCCCTAACCCTAACCCTATGTAAAGATCACTACCCCTAACCCTCATGAAAAGATCACTACCCCTAACCCTACTGAAAAGATCACTACCCCGAACCCTACCCTACTGAACCGTAACCCTACTGAAAAGCTCACTACTCATAAACCTAACCCTACTGAAAAGCTCACTACCCCTAACCCCGTAACCCTAACTCTACTGAAAAGCTCACTACTCCTAACCCTAACCCGACTGAAAAGCTCACTACCCCTAACCCTAAACCTACTGAAAAGCTCACTACCCCTAACCCCCTAACCCTACTGAAAGATCACTACTCCTAACCCTAACCCTACTGAAATGATCACTACCCTTAACCCCTAACCCTAACCCTACTTAAAAGGTCACAACCCCTAACCCTAACCCTAACCCTACTTACTCACACACACACACACACACACACACACACTCCCTACACGCGTATATTTCTCCCCCTGTCTAAGCCTCATCCTGAGGCCTATCCCTGACCCCAACCCATTTGATCCGTTTTACCTAATTCTAACCCCCAAGGGCTCGCTAACCCTAACCCAAACAACCTAGCCCTAACCCTAACCATTTTACCAAACTTAACCCTAAGCTTCATTTCAGTCGGCAGACCGTGTCATTGCCCTCACCCCCAAGCCCTTATTCTGAGCCCCTTCTCTAACATACAGTGATACTGGACGGCTGCTACAAAAGTTGACTTGGAAGGCAGCTTGTGAGGATGAGATTTTTTATTTATTTATTTTTTTTAAGTGGCTGCTGAAACTTGAACTTGAACTCGCCGGCCGCCCACTTTTCACTTCCTATATTGACTTTAGCCTCGAAAAGAAATGGAAAAGCGCTTTGACTCATTGCCCTGCGCCTAAACTAAACAAACCCCCCCCCCCCCCCCCCCCGGTCCTCATGTCAAAAAAAAAAGGGTTTGCGTTACCCACATGCAGCTATTACACTCTCAGACTCATCGTTTGAGCCATAAGAAGCAGGTGCCGGCGAGTGAGTGGGATGCTGCGGCCACTTGTGTTTTTACTTTTATTTCAGTTGTGGAAACCACATTGTGAGGGGGAATTTGAGTCCAGAGGGAGAGCAGAAGTCAATGGAAAAAGATAATCGCAAAAGGTGTTTGTCACTGGGTGTTAAGTTCTATTCTTTCAGGGCATCATGGGGTTTCCCTTATACGCAGTTTACAAACTATTCCTCTGACTTGTCTTTCCCACTCTGACAACTTTTGTTATATCTTAAGTGGAGTAACAACACACCTCCTTTCTTTCCACCCTCCATTTGTAGTTCCACGTTGTTTGGTTGGCGGGGCCCCAGATCTCCTCCTCCTCTCCCGCCTCCGCCTCCAGCTCGTATCCCCCCATTCCCTCGGCCTACCTGCCGTCCGTCCCTCCCTCCGCCATGTCGCAGGGCCAGAACTTCCTACCCAAGTTCCTCTTCGTGTCCAACCTGCTGAAGGCGGTGAAGATCCGCCAGCGCGTGCCCAACGACGTGGTGAAGCCGGTGGCCAGCGGCGGCCTGATGCACCACCTGCGGGGCATGCACCGCTACACGCTGGAGATGATCGCCATGAACCACTTCCCGCAGGCCTTCCGGGAGGTGGTGCAGGCGGCCATCCTGGACCGCGCCATGCAGGCCTCGCTGGAGCAGGAGAAGAAGCTCAACTGGTGCCGCGAGGTCAAGAAGATGGTGCCCCTGCGGACAAACGGTAAGAGGGCCTCGGGCTTTGGTGTGGCCGGCTCGCCGCCGTGTGAGTTACGTGTTGTGTCGATCGAAACGAATCCGCGTCAATTCTGGCGTTTGGCTGCGCAGCCTGCTTCGTCAGAATGCTTTGGTGCGACTCCTTCTTTTGGCCTTGTTCACTTTCATTTTCGTTGTTTAACTTTTTCGATGACACAGAAGCTCCTTTTTTTTTTTTTTTTTTTTTTTGTTCCCCTCCCCTTCCCGGATCAGTGAGTCAGGGCTGTTTGAGATCAGAATTTTGCAGACGATGTTACTCACAACCCCGGGTTTACTGTTAGTGACACAGGGTGGAGATTCCGTTTCTCCCTGTGTTTATTGTTATTACACGTCAAAGAGCTGAGGTCAGTCAGCTTGTGTTGCAGTAAGTCATCTTTTCTGCTACGCCAACGTCCCACTGGGGACCGTGGGAACGTCCCACATCGGACGGGCACGGCCGCCGCGGCCCCCGGCGGCTTCCGATAAGCCACGCCGGGGGAAGTTTCCTGTGGCGTCATCCGTCCCGGGTGCTCTCGTTTGAACCGCAGGGGTTCGCCGAAGACCTGATTTGTCTCGTTACGTTTCCGGGAGACGAGAAAGGTGGAGAATGTCGGCGAGGGAGCCTTCGCTGATGTCGGCGACCAGCGGTTAGGTTAACGTTCTGCCTGTCCTGTGTGTGTGTGTGCTGGTCGCACCGTGCCCCATCTGTTATCTGCTGGCTCATACTTCTCAGACTTCACTGCTGCGGTGACCTCAGCTACACCTAGATTCGAACCAACCCAACACTGAAACCTGGGTCAGTCAGAATAACCAAAATTCAATCGCACTGTCTACATTGAACTATATCAACATGTAACGCAATGTATATATATGGATGTGGATAGAACCAAGTAATTAGGCGGTAAAGCATTTTTAATAGGCTGGGTAAATTGCATTATTAAGAGTCGGATGCCGAAACCACAGCACTTTGCCCGTACAATGTCTACAATATGTGCGTGTGTGTGGTTTATTCTACGCCTAAATAAATGGACGACTGTGAGAAACGTCCAAAATCAGCCTCACATGAGAATTGAACCTGAAGAGGAACAGGCTGAATGTGACAGTGTTTAAGCCCTGCCGTCGCCAAAGTAGTTTCACAAGCACGCCAATGCTCGTGAAACCACACATCCACTCCCCATTCGCTGACAACCCAGGTGATGGTGTCGTAGAATTATATTTATTATCAACTGTAGTATAATTCTAACCCTTCCAGTCGACCGTTCTGTTGGATAAGCATCACGCCGCTCGTTATACCTTTGGTTGTTGTACCTCCTTCCCCCTGACCACACCCGGCTCCCTGGAACGTTCGTTATAATGCCGTTGTTTAATCAACTGCTTACCTGTAGCCGAAAAGACAATTTTCCCATAATCCTTCACTTCACTGTCTCACAAATGTTGTGTGAATGAACTCCGACTCAAGACCCCGCGGATGTAAGAGCGGTGGTCTTCCAAACCTGTATGATAATCACCATTCCCCATGGGCCCGCATGTTTTTGCGTTGAAAGGTTTTCGACCTTCGTCTCCCATTTTCAGATTGAAATTTCTTCATTGAGTCTTAGATTTTTGTACATTACCTGGGTTTGGAATTTCCTGATCGTGTCGTAAGGATGAGACACGGCGTTACAGCCAGAGACTATAAGTCTGAAGGACCCTGTCATGACTTTGAGCAGAGGACGGAACACGCGCGCACACACACGCACACGCACACACACACACACACACACACACACACACACACACACACACACACACACACACACACGCGCATGCACGCACGCACGCACACACGCACACACACACACACACACACTGGACTAGCTGCTGCTGAGTCACTGGAGCTCTCTCCTTCTATGTTTATTTCTATGTCTTACGCACACACACACACACACACACGCACACACACACACACACACACACACACGCGGTCTAAGCACAGGTGATAAAAGGACAGTTATTGGGGAAGAGATGGAGAAACAAAGGCAAGACAAAGCAGGCAGGAGGTAGAAGGAGGTAGAAGGAGGTCATGCAGAGAGACGGCGAGAATCAGCACAGACACATAAATGGTCTTGTATGTTTTCAACACATACAAGACATTAGCACAGGTTTACTGGCCCAGGCCCTATTCCAAGTAGGGATTAGAATATCCAGTGCTATTACATCCGTCCTCGTGGACGGGGTTAGACAAACATACACTAAACACGCAGTACGCACACAGGCGCTGCGTAGTAATTCAACACTGTCGCGTATCGTCTTCCAGTAGAACCGTATTGTCTGCAGATGAGCACATTATCATTTTGTAATACACAATATGATAGTCCTAATAACAATGGTGATAATATATGAGAGTCTTTTATTTTGGGATTTTGAATTTATAAGCAGATATCATGATGCACGTCGCCGCCGTGCAACATTGCCTACGGTTATCGCGATCGTGATACATATCTTTCATATCTCACAATTCCAAAAACATTCACACACACACACACACACACACACACACACACACACACACACACACACACACACACACACACACACACACACACACACACACATTGAACGGATGTTATTGGACCTGCCACATATTCTATAATAACTCAGGTCAGACTATGAAAAAACAAGATCCTTGAGTTGTCTTTTACGTCATGAAATAATAATAAAACAAGTGCTTCTAGATATCCCTCCCAATATTTTAATATTCTTCCGCCCTACGAACTCAAGCGTGTTATTGAAATTATGAGCGTCTCCTGAACGTCTGGGGTGCGTCTGCGGGTATTTCCCCAACAACGTCTCATGGCTGTCATGTGTCCTTAACAAGCAGGAATTGTTCAGCCACAACACACAGGACGACCACACACACTCACACACGCACGCACGCACGCACGCACACACACACGCATGCACGCACGCACACAGGCACGCATGCACGCACGCACGCACACACACTTTGGCTGAAAGTCACTGAATGAATTAGCGCTGACCTCTCGTCGTGGTTGAACTCTGCATCCTCCACCACGGAAAGGAAACATGGTTATTCAACTTTTTCAATTGTGTTTGTTATAAA
>NC_137202.1:20836117-20866117 GCF_960531495.2 Zeus faber
GCCGCCCAAAGGGTTTTACAGGATGATTACAGCTTTTACTGGATGATACCGGATAGATAGATAGATACTTTATATTCATCCCCCGAAATTGCAGTGTCGCAGCAGCTCGCATCACAAATAGGCAACGATAATAACAAAATGAGAATAAAAGAGACAAAAGGTAAATGACAGTATGCAAATAAGAATAAGCTGAAAAATTGCCAATATACAATGAGGCTAATTTTTAATTAACGATAAAAAAAAAAATAAAAAAAAAAAAATAAAAACGGTCATCATACAATTACCTAATGAGAAATTCAAGTATTCAAGAGGTTTGTTCGTCACATACATATACATACTTTCATACATATATGCAGTGAAATGTTAAACAATAAATGAAAACCTAGAAATGGACAAAAAAAAACAATAAAATACACTTAAAGAACAAAGCTACGGCCGAGTAGCAGCATCATATAGCCGTTATAGACAGACAGCATGTGATCATATCAACTGATTAAAAAGTTGAAGTGCCAATCCACAACATCATCTGTGTCGGGTGGATTACACTGCAAGTCCCAGATTTTCATTCAAAACGTGTTTAGTTTTGCTTCTCAAGAAACACTTGTTTTTTAGTTTTTTTTCTGGGTCACCGGGGATATTGGGTGGGGATATTTTCATCTTTTGTCGATCTTTGCGTTCACGGCGAAAAAAGGTGGGAACCGCCACCACCACCCCCGGAAACCCCATAGAGAGGAGCACATGCATAACGCGGCTACATCGAATGACTGTTTCTTATGAAGTGCCTCCTAAATAAAGTAAAAAAATATTTGCTTTTTAAACCAAATCATCTTACACATTACCACTTTAAAGATGCTACCTTCGCCTAAATAACTGTTTTATTTTGCTGCCGCGTGGGTGCGTGTGCACGCGTACATGACTGTCGCTCTGGACCGTTCCCCAGAATTGGGAAGAGGAGTGGGAGAAGATCGTGAAGATGGCGTCGCCCGTCTCCAGCAGCAACGGCCTCCAGTTCGACTCCTTGGAGGACATCCACATCTTCATCCTGTCCAACATCCTCCGCAGACCCATCATCGTCATCGCAGGTGCTTACATTGCCTCCGCCTGCGCCTCGAGCTCCCTCTCATGGCGGAAACTTGAGCCGCGTGGATGTTCGGAACCTCACGCACTCAAAGTCTGTTTTGCAGATAGAGGGGAATTAATGGTATCATAGGTCCCCTGGGTTGTTTCATTCCAGATTTCTTCTTTCCTTTCACAGTTCCAGTAAATGTTCTGTTAAAGGCGTCCGTTGTTTTATGGACACCTTGTTAGGATGTTACCCATTCTAAACGAAGCCAAAAACTCCCTTGAGTTTCAAGCCGACTCATTGTTGGACTCCATAGAGGAACCGGTCCGTTCAGATGTTTATAATAGAAATGAACAAGCCGCAAGGAGTGACGTGTTACAACGTGATGCGTGTTCTCAGTTCCACCGCTGACTTCCTCCACCTCTCCCCCACCCCTCCCCGTCAACAGACCAGGTGGTGAGGAGCATGAAGTCGGGCTCCTCCTTCTCTCCCCTGAACGTGGGCGGAATCTACCTTCCGCTCCACTGGCCGCCCACCGAGTGCTACAAATACCCCATCGTGCTGGGCTACGACTCGCAGCACTTTGCGCCCCTCATCACCATCAAGGACAGCGGCCCAGGTGAGGACCGACCGGGGGGTGGGGTAAGCCTGTGCTTCCGCCAAAGAGAGGGCGAGCTCGCCGTCCCCCTGTGACTCAACGGCAAACCTGCCTTTTTGACCCCTCTTTCGACCCAGAGATCCGAGCGGTGCCGCTGATCAACCCGGGCCGCGGGGGCTTTGAGGTGCTGAAGGTCCACTTCCTGATGGAGAAGGAGCAACAGCAGAAGGAGCGGCTGCTGAAGGACTACCTGCACCTGATGGAGATCCCCGTCATCGGCTTGGGCTACGACGCCACGAGCATCATCAACGCCGCACGGTACACGTTTATGAACTGACGTAGTTCGTTTGGGATCATTAGAACACACTGGTTGACATACGTTATATTTCTCTCTGTTGGCGACCTTCTCCAGTCCGTCAAAAAAGCATAAAATTCAGGTCGATTTTATTTCAAATCTTAGGATCGATTTGGAAGTTGGGGATGTTTTCCAATACTGATACCCTATTTCGGCATCCGATACTAGTATTGATGACTGTCCGTTTAATGACATAAATGTTTGAGCGAACTTAAGCATGAACTGCAACAGACAACCGTGTGGTTCCTAAAACACTTTTAACCCTTTCAGTTCAGGTAAAAAAAAAAAATACAAAAAAAAAGCAGCGAAAATAAATCACTGGAGCTGTGTTGAGATGTCTGACTGCGATTCATTTCCGCGTCCCCAAGGTTGGACGAGGGCAACCTGCCGGAGGACATGAACCTGATGGAGGACTACCTGCAGCTGGTCAACCATGAGTACCAGCGTTGGCAGGAGGACAAGGAGCAAGCCTGGGCCGCCCAGCCGCAGCGCCCGCCGCCCTTCTCCGTCTCCCAGCTCTCCCTCATCGAGATCCGCTGCGCCACGCCGCGCTGCACCTTCTACGTCTCCGTGGACACACAGCCACACTGCCATGAGTGCTTCGAGAAGCGCCAGGCCACCACGGGCGGCGAGGCCAGGATCGAGGGGGTGGTGCAGACCAAAGGCGTCGGCGTGCAGGGTGGGGTGGGGACGATGGGCCCTTCAGAGACCGAGGTGACGTCCCGCTGCGCCCGGAGCGGCAGCCCGCCGCTGGGGCGAGGGGCGGTGCTGTCCAGCCCGCGCCCCGCACCCCCCACCGCGCCGAGCCTCAGCCTCTACAGTGAGACGCACGCCATGAAGTGCAAGATGCCCGGCTGCCTCTTCACGCTAAGCGTGGAGCACGACGGACTCTGCGAACGCTGTTTCAACTCCAGGCAGCAGCCCGGGGCCGCCACGGCGCTGCCGGGCCCCAACGGAGGAGGGCCCATGGCCCCCCACCCCGCTCCAGGTCCCGGCTGGGTGCAGTGGGGGGGCCGGGAGGCAGAGACAGAACACTGCAGCATGTGCAGACAGGAGGCATTTAGGATATTCAACGGCCTGTGTCCGCCCTGCATGCAGCGGCAGCAGGCTCCGGACCGGGTGGAGCCGTCACAGACCAACGCCAGGATGGAGGCCTCGTCGTCTGTGTGGAGCCAGACCAGGGAGCCCGAGCGGCCGTGCCTCACCCTGACGCCCGGACACACCTCGGCCTGGCAGACCCCCCTGGCTCGGCCGTGCAAACGATCCGGCTGCCAGTTCTTTGGGACGCCTGAGAAACTGGGTTTCTGCACTATCTGCTATGTAGACTATCAGACCAACCACCGTAAGTCGTGGAAACACACCTCCAACTGTATCACTCATAGAGGATTTGTCCATCTACTGGACTGCACAGTACCTCGGGCTGTGTTGGAAAAAAAAAACAAAAAACACAATAGTCTGACATGATACAATTCTATTGTTTCAGTTTCTAAATAAATGTGAAAATTGTAACATTGATACTGTAAATATAAATCTATGCTCTAATATACTTAATAATATATATATTATTATATATAATATATAATAATATTTTTGTAATAAATATTTTATTTCCGTTTTCGACTGAATTTGTTTCTTGAAATGTTTTTGGAACGCACGTCACATGGTATTCTCGAATGTTTAAAGTATTTATTCTCATTCTCATGGATAAAATGTCAATATATTGATATCGAAGGGTCAAATCGTGATCCTTTGTATCAAAATGGAATCAATGCTTAGATCCCTCACTCACCTTGCATTAAAAAAACCTCTTAACCATCGCCTTTGTTGTTGTGTTTTTATGTTCTTTTTGTCTCTTGTTTGCTCCAGACCTGACGCCTCCACCGGCCCCGGTCCAGAACCGGCACGGCTCCGAGGCGGGCTTCCAGAACGCCACCCAGTGCCGGGGCGGCGGCTGCGGCGCAGTGGGCAAGGCCATGCTGGAGGGATACTGCAACAAGTGCTACGTCAAGGAGCAGAGTGCACGGCTCAACCAGGCTGCCAACCGCACGCCGCACTCCCCTCCCCCGGTCATGGTACGAGTCTGCTGTAGCTCCTGACCTGTTGGTTCGGTTCAATAACGTTGTACCCTTTGCCACCCTTACCTTATCTTACCCCACTCTACCTTACTTTACGCGTTCTTACCGTACCCTGTCTTACTTTATCCTACTTTACCCTTACTTACTTTACCCTATCCTACCTTACCCTACCTTGCCGTACCTTACTCTACCTTATCATGCCATACCCTCCTTACCTTATCTTACCTTACCTTACTGTACCTTACCTTACCCTACCTTACCTTACTGTACCTTACCTTACCCTACCTTACCTTACCCTACCCTACCCTACCGTACCTTACCTTACTCTACCTTACCGTACCTTACTCTACCATATCGTGCCATACCCGCCTTACCCTTACCCTACCCTAACTTACCATACCTTACCGTACCTTAACCTACCTTACCCTACCTTACCTTACCTTACTCTTTCTTACCTAACTCTACCTTACCTTACCCTACCTTACCTTACCTCACCTTACCCTACCTTACCTTACCTTATCCTTTTGTACTCTACTCTACCTTACCTTGGCGTACCTTACCCTACCGTATCCTACTTTATCCTACCAGATCTACCTTACCTTACTCTACCCTACCTTACTCTACCTTACCCTACACTACCCTACCATACCTTACCTAAATCTACCTTACCTTACTCTACCCTACTTTACCTTACCTTTCTTTACTCTACCTTACTCTACCTTACCCTACACTACCCTACCCTACTTTACCATACCATCCCCTACAATAATTGTTTTATCTTCTGTCTCACTCTCACCTTTACTATAATACATTTACTGTGTACTGTTTACTGTGTACACTGCTTATATTCAGTTTTTTGTGACTAATGATCTGATGATGGAAATTTGTTTTGTTCAGTGGCTAACTCTTTGTCCGTCTCCATTCTCTCTCTATTTTCTTTCTCCCTCGATGAGCAGCGTGAGCGAGCGGCCAAACCCAGGTCGTCCCAGCAGTCCCAGCAGACCCAGCTGACCCAGCAGACCCAGCAGACCCAGCAGACCCAGCAGACCCAACAATCCCAACAATCCCAGCAGTCCCAGACCCAGTGCCGGCGGAGCGGCTGCAGCAATGTGTCGCCGGGCTGCACGGACCTGTGCCCGGAGTGCCACACCCGCGGCCAGGGCAGGGAGGGGGGTCGGCGGGCGCAGGCGCCCAAGGAGAAGTCCAAGCAGCGGTGCCGGACGCAGGGCTGCGACCACTACGCCAACCAAGAGAAACAGGGCTACTGCAACGAGTGCGACCACTTCAAACAAATCTACCGTGGGTGACCTCGCCCCCACAACGCACCTGCACCCCCTGCGGCCAGGAACAGTGACACCTCCCATCGCTAGCACGCTAGAGCCGCCCGCCCGCCCTCCCCCCATGCCAGTCAATGCACCTCTGATACTAACTAACCAACTAACTAACTAGCTAGTGACTAACTAGTAACCTAATGGCCTGAAAATCAACCCCCTCCCATGTAGAATGTGAAAAGAGATTGTGTGACTGCGGAGGGAGGGGGAAGTGTGTGTGTGTGTGTGTGTGTGTGTGTGTGTGTGTGTGTGTGTGTGTGTGTGTGTGTGTGTGTGTGTGTGTGTGTGTGTGTGTGTGTGTGTGTGTGTGTGTGTGTGTGTCTGTGCGTGCGCACGCACGTGTGTGATACGTCCACGCTTGCGTGTGCTGGAGTGGGTGTGTATTCGCAGTAGACATGGCCTCCAAAATACCTCTGTGCAATTATTATCATCTGACCTGGTGTGTATAGATACAGTAGGTGGTGAGAGGTTTGGCGACGTGTCAGAGCAACTGACTCAACTCTCGTGTACAATATGTATTTAAAGGTACGCAGTCGGTCGTGCCGGACACAATGATTGTATGTTGACATGACAAAAAGCATCTGACACTGCTTTCTAGACCACAGCCAAGGATTATATACCCCCTCCCCCCTCGATCTATCTGTCTGTCTTCTTACCTATCTGCCTGTCTGCCTGTCTGTCTAGCATTCGCTCTGTGAAGGCAGGGATTGCGCAGCAGTAACACCAAAAAAAAAAGAAAAAAAGAGTCAAAATGGAAGCCAAACTCAGCCAAACCAATAACTCAGATTTCAATACTGTTGCTGTAAAGTAATTAGACTGGAAGCGTTGTTCCGCCTGGGACGCCCAGGGAGTTAGCTGCAGATATGTTGTTGCCGCCGATATTGTTCATCTGACCCAGATGAGCTTAATCCAGTCTTTCAGAGTATTTCCCGTGGTCAGTCCATCAACTTCCTTCGATAATAATACTGTGATAATATCAAGTGATTCCCCCGAAAAAGGCCATTGCGAAATCACTCTTTTTTTTTTTTTTGGATTCGATTTATTTTTTAGTTTTTTCTATTTTGAAATGAATCGAGCACAGACTGCACCAAAAGCAACGCGGCGCACAGTTCCGCGAGCGAAAGTTGTTTCGGGCGACTCAAAATAACCACCGCCACATTAAAAATGGCAAAAGCAGCCTTAATTGTCGGAACAGCTTCAAAACCGCTGAATTTCAATTAGCGTGTTTGAATTGAGGGAGGGAGAGGGGGAGAGAAGCCCTTTGTCTCGGAACAATGCCAGACAGACAGAAGCAGGCTCCTGCTAGTTCCTGGTGCTACATGTACAGAAACACAAGCTTCTCCTTTGTAGCGGAGATGAGGGTACACAGCAGAACATTAGAAGAACATGGGATTTCTCTTATTGTTCTTCTCCTCCTCCCTTCCTCCCTTCCTCCCTCCCTCCCTCCCTTCCTTCTCTCTCTCTCCCTCCCTTCCTCCCTCCCTTCCTCCCATTCTTGCAATTTATTTTTCTGCCCACTCTCCCCACAAAACAGATTTGTTGCCTTGGTAGTTGTAAGTTAATCACTGACTCCTTTAGCACTTAGATACTGTACACGTGCACATACACTGGCAGACACACACACACACACACACACACACACACACACACACACACACACACACACACACACACACACTCTGATGTTGTAGCTTCAGCCCTGTCCGAAGGGGATATGCCTAGAAGAGGTATGGTGGACAATAATGACAGGTGGAATCTTCATGGAGCATTAACATACTTGAACACACACACACGGTCGCATACCTACATACTTACTATACTTTTCTGTATGATTGTAAAACACTCCACCCAAGCCTGGGGTGACTGGAAGGTAAACAGACCGATGCAGGAATGCACCGCTCCTTCTGCTCCACCCCTCTGGACGTGCCACGGTGTCATATGTTTCGTTTAGCAAATAGCGTTGCCTGCGCTGGCACCGGCCAAATCTTATCAAGTCTCTGAATGTGTTTCAGTGCTGTCGCCTACGGGGTGCGGCCCTGGGGCTGATCCTCGATCAGTTTTTGCCTTTAAGTAATGATTGAAATTTCTGCGGACACCCTCCGTCCCCCAGCCCGGGGTCTGGCGGGTGATCCTGGATGGGTGTGCCCGCCCAGGACGGCTTTGTGAATATGGATCTCGGGTCCACGTCGCGGGACCTTTTTTATTTTTTTAAACCTGATGCCTCATTGCCAATACACACAAAACACACAAATGACGCACACTCGTCTGAAATGTGCAAAACTGACATTCCTGGTTTGTGTTTTTTTTTTCCTTTGTTAAAGTTCAGATTTTAATATATTTTAATATATTTAGTTGTTTTTTTTCCTGAGAAATAATACATGTCCCAACATGAATCATTCACCAAACAGTTGTCATTCTGTCCTTTAACACTGGCCAGCCTGGATACTGAAACTAACGGGCCATAGATAGACATCTAGCCATCTATAGATCTGTTCCACTATAGATCAGTGATTCTGAAGGTTATGTCTAAAACTCCCGAATAGCCAACAGCTCATCAACCACCTAATTTGTACCCAAAAGATGATGGAAATTGATCTTTAACGACAAGTGGTGGAAAATAATTCCATTAATTCTAATTGGAAAATCTAATCATTTTGCTCCTCCCCCTCACATTTCCCCCCCAGTCCCTTCAGAGAAGCACTGCACAGATCTCCATCTATGGCTGGGGTCAGGGACATCTGCCTTTAACTTAAAACCGTAACCTGAGACGCAGGGCCGGTCCAAGCACTGTCGACCTAGAAGTAGAACTCTGTGTGCTTTAATCACCTCTAGACAAACCTTAATCAATTAAAGGCCAATTAGTTAGTGTGGTCGCTTCTGTTCGGTCCGACTGAGCGAGCGAGCGGGATCCCTGAGATTGCACATGGCCCGTCCGAGCTGCTGCCGGACGGGAACGAAAGCGGGAGGAACTCAGTGTGACTGACCATGCAAAGCGGCGTGGAAGTTCCTTGTGACCTTTCGACAAAAGGGTATTGTATGAAAAACAAACAAAAAAAGCCTTGTTTTATTTGTTAAGTATTTATTCATATCCAGATATTATCTGTATTGTGTGATTCAATAATTATTTATATGTTGTCCTGAAATGAATTATTTTTATTAAGAAATCTGAAATTGGTCTCCTGTGGTTATTGTTTCTGTCGTGTGTGTGTTTGTGTGTGTGTGTGTGTGTTTGTTTTTGTTTGTATTTCCATACTTGTGAGAACCCATCCTTCCGTGTATATTGTAGCCAGTAACCTCCAGTCCAGCGAGGTCCTCATAACTATTGCAATACGTGTGTGTACCGTTGTCAGCGACCTCCAGTCTAGGGAGGTCCTCACAACTACTGCAATGTGTGTGTGTGTGTGTGTGTGTGTGTGTGTGTGTGTGTGTGTGTGTGTGTGTATGTGTGTACACGCCTATTTCATTTGTGAGTCGGTGTAACAATTTCTACCGGGAGTGAATGTCTCCGGTGTGAGGTTTTTCAACATTGCAGCCCGATTACAGCATGACCTCACTCATGCATGCTCTGTGTTGCCCAATACTCGCCGAGCTCAGAATGCCTCCGAATGCATTTTCAGTGAAAGAAGAACCACACCCGCGCAGTTAAGGACCTATTTAGTTCAACATTCCATACCTGTCTATAATAAAGTTAGGGAGATAACAGTAAAGGTATGATCATTATTCTATTTAGCTATTCATCATTTTGCTGACGACCAGTGGTGGATAAAGAAGTGGAAAGCCACACTTGAGTAAAAGTAGAGATATCTGTGATAGAAGATGCAGATGATTAATTTCTTGAAAGAGGTTTCATGTCTTATATGAGGAAATAGCCTTTTATAACTTGTGCAGCTCTTTAAAACACATTCCCTTGTCTAAAAATGACTCACAGATGGCTCACATGATTAGGCACTGTCCTCTGAGTTGATGATTTCATTGTTTCCCTGACCAGTGAATTGTGACTTAACCAATGACACACAACATCTCACAGTATAAAACTCTGTCTAGCAGAGGATAGGGAACAGCGTATGGCATTCACTATTTTTAAAGTGTATATGTTTCCTCTCTTTACTCTGCACAATAAGTTCTGTGAATATATTCTCAGTTTGTTTCCTGTAGCAAAGCAGGGTCCACTCACCGTCCACTTGGTCAGAATTCTACAATTGAACAATTTGGCGATGAGGATGGGATTAAGGAATGATTCCACTTAATAATGAAAACCACAAAAATTCATTGTGTGAACAAAATAACTAACACATCCTATAAGTAGGGGTAAACATAATTAGACACAAACATCGTCTTCATCATCTCATAAAGGGAGCCTAGGATCCAATTGGGGGTGGGAAAAAGGTCGGGTTAAACTGTTAAACTGAATCTTTGTCTTGGAGGTTGGTGGAGTCAAAACCCCACGGCTTCCAGTCCGTGTTCTTGAACAGACTATTTCCGCTGTAAGGTGTCTACCTCTGGGTCCGTTGTGGATGAGAGCAGGGTGGGGGAGCGGCTGTTGTTTAAGTCTCGCCGTAGAACTATGTTCCAGGGTGATCAGCGAGATGACGCCGATGGCTATGAGGAAGTGCTCTGCACCGCCGCGTTGTTCCTCCAATATCTGAACTGAATGGAACTGAACCAAAGAAAGCGAGAAAGCCCATTTCAATGATCTGGAATTGGTGTTAAAGGGTCATTTATTTATTCTTTTTGTGGATTTCTCCAGATGGGAAGAAACGCACCAGGCGCGGTTGAAGCGGCAATGTGGAATACCAGTTCCTATTCACGCACGCTTTGAATTGCGCTTTACAGGTCATAAAATTGACAAGATAAAAGGACAAAAATCACCCCAAAACAAACCGCTGATGGACTCAATCGCCTGTTGCTGAAATATTCATCCAATCGCCCAAGCCTAGGTCACGTACGATGATTCTCTGATTCTCTGTCGTCATTTATCCTGTCCTCTGGAGGGTTGGTCGTTCTGCCACCTTAACTGCTGCTGCAGCGGTGAGGACAATCTGGAATGGTCCCAGGAATCTGGCAGAGTTCCCGCTTTTTCTCCGGAAGTTACGAATCACCACCCAGTCACCTGGTTGGAGGTTGTGCAGTGGAACCTGAGCGGCGAGGTGGTAGGGTTGCTTTGATCTGGGCACATAGACTTAAACACTTGGGTGAGAGACATACGTTATGACAACATTGCTAGGACCACTGTTGTCAAAGTGCGATACGCAAAATAAATCTTTGATTCCCAAAAAGTTATGTTAAATAGCCGACTGCAGTCTCAGTAAAGCATGCTCCCTAGTGTTACAACAGAATAATATTATCACAATGTCTAATATGTAAGCGATAATGTTCATAGAATATCATTTAGGCCACAAAACAACCAACAGTGTGTGAATCCGCTTTGGCGGCTGCTTCGACTCCAGCTTGTCCTACGGAGGTTGGGTCAGGTACATGAGTGTAAGCAACACAAATAGGAAATCGGGATGGGAGGGTTATGACATCATAACATTAAATAGATATTCCATATATCTCATGAGTCAGCTTCACAACACCGTATCACTTTGGTGCGCACTGCATTGTCTGACCAGCGATGGATGTTGAAGTTGGTCCCCGGGCGCTGTAAGCTGCCCACCATTCCTGGCCTGGAGGAAGGACAAGCCTCGATGGAAAAATGTGGAAAGACATTTCACGGCCTGCATGTGTGTTGTGGTGTGTGTGTGTGTGTGTGTGTGTGTGTGTCTGTGTATGTGTGTGATAGTAAAAGATAATAAAGCTTGTTCAGCTGAATCTTTAATTGAAATCTTAATATTCAATCCTAATTAATATTAATCTCAACCTATTCGAGTAAATAAAATAAATGAAAGACAGTTCACAACAGATAGAGACACAAACACAACCGGCTGCACAAAATGGACACTGACCAAAACAAAGACAGATGGTGAACAGACAGAAAAATGAATACGACCCTAATTGTTGTACAAATTGGATAAAATCAACGTAGCTGAATTTTCAAGAGCTTCAATAGCAAGATCCGGCTGAGGCAAAGCCACAACAGTTATCGTCTCCAAGTAGTCATGTGATTTCCCATCACAGTGATGGGAAGAAGAGTTGCTGGATTAAGAGCGGTGCATCGCTTCAAAGTGACATGAGGAAGTGAAAGTAGCACATGTTGATGATTGATAGAGTCGTTGCTAGAAAGAAATGAGCCATTTTGCAACGTGGCAAGATAGAGGCTACATGTTGTACATGTTGTACTAAAACAGTGAGCGGGCGGTGGGCCACAAGAGACGCAGATGCCTACAGTAGCCCTGACAGCTCAACAAACTCAAAACACATGCATAGAGACAAAACACAAATCCAAAAGCGACAAACTAACTGCAACTTAAGAAAACACATGCAAATAAGGAAAACACAAGAAAACACAAGTAAATTGACACGCAGAGCATTCAGATATTATTATATAACAATGGCCTGGGCAAGTGTTGCATAATCCACAATCCAAAAGCAACAGCAACCACAACAGCCTAAAGAGGCCATGCTTCTGAGCTGCAGTGCTTTATGTCGAACGGGTGTCTGTCCTAGGTTCAGTATCGATATTGCATTCCTGATGGAGCCCGGCCACACGGGGTCGTTTAAGGAGGGGTGCACCGGCCCAGGTGGGAAACGAAACAGGTCGGCAGTGCCACTCGGTAGTGGGATTGCGCTTGTGATTAGAAGCTGTAATGCAGCCTGAGCAACAAAACAGGACTCTCTCTTTATTACTATATTTACTATACCATATTTACGATTATTACTATATCGTATTACCTGGGCAGAGCGGTAAGGGCAGAGCGTACAGCATTCACTACTTTTAAAGTGTATCTGTATGGTCTCTATACTCTGAGGAATCATTTCTGTTAACATAATAAATACATCGCATACAAGTTTGTTTCCTGTAGTGAAGCAGGGTTACCTCACCGCCCACGTAGTGAGAGTTCTCCAACATATGCAAAAAACGACTCCGCTAAAAGTGAAAGTCACTCATTAGAATACTACTTGAGAATAAGTCTTAAGGTAGTTCATATTAAAGGCACTTAACTATTATAAGTAATTATATGGTATTAAATGTACTTATTCCAAATGATTAGTCCCACCCCCCACTCTCTCTCTCTCTTTTCGGGTCTCTCTAAATAAATCCCCCTCTTTCTAAAAATGCAACAGTGCTCTAACAGCCAAGAGGGAATGTACCATTTTATATTACGCATACACACACATGCAGTGGGAGGGGAGAGTTTGTAGAGGAGTAATAGTGACTTTTCTTAGTGAAGTGCACGGCAGGGGGCAAAGGTGTGACATTTAAGCGGCGTGGGAGAGGTTTTGCGTTGGCGTGCTTGGCAGGCGGGGCCCACGCACTGCAGTGAGGTGGGGTAGGTGGCTGCGGTTTCCTGGAAATACCCCAGGATGTGATGTCTCCCTAGACTGAGATCACCTTCCTCCTGCAGATAAGCATGGTACGGTGAAAAAACAACTGTTCACAATGCAGCCGTTCTGAAATGTCGAAATTAAAAATAAAGAGCGCAGAATAATGTTCTCAGATAACAGTGGAGGTGAAAAAGCATTGACTTGTTGGAGAGTAGGGGTTTCATCACATGAGGTTCTATACATGACGCACTGTTCATCCTTTTTTTTCGTGTGTATTTCAAAGCAGTGCAGCTATTTTGGGATTGGATCCATGACTGTACTTACCCCAATACAGATTTTTGGAATTGTTTATGAACAGAAATGGGTTTTGTAAGAGGTTTATACATTTCAAAACCTTCAATAATTAAATGTTAAAATGACACATTTTCACCAAGGCTATAATCTTGCGGTGGAGCTGTATATTGAGGAAGAAACGCTGAAAAAACATATGTTTTGCAATCCTGGGACTTCATATTTAATAGTCATTATCATGACCACTTACTTTACAGGAATAGTTGCCATGCTGTGAGGGGGCAGGGGCGTTGTTTTTGAATTTGCAAATGAAGACTCCTGAAGAATGAACAAAATCTGATTGAGAGTCTATAAAAAGCCAATTTTAATATCTGAAACATTGATTGATTAATATTTATTCCAGACAGCTCAGAAACAATTAGATAAGAAACACAAGAAATAACCATAAAAAAAAAAAAAACAAAACATTCTGCAAATTCTTCACACACACAAAAAATAAATATACATATGCATATGCATATACACCTGCTTTCAGCGTGGGGCCTCGGGCTGCTGTGTTAGCCGGTGAAGGCGTGGCCGGACTCGGCTGTAGCGTGGGACGCTCAGGGCTGGCCTGGCTGCTGTGCTGCTGGATGGTCCCGGCGGCGGCTGCTGGGCAGAGGAGCTAGCTGCAGACGGTTACTGTGGTGGCTGCTGCGGCTGCTTCTACCCGGTCCTCCGCCGGATCCCCTGGGTGCTGCTGCTGCCAGTCGAGAGAGGGTCGGTGCTTGGGCCGCCTGTTGACCCGTTGGTGGCTCCAGGGCATCTTCGGACGGCCCTTCTGTGTCCCTTCCCCATGCCGGAGAGTCCCTGTCTAGGTGCCAGTGTGGCAGTTTCGACCTAACACGCGCCACCCAGGTGGTGTATTCAGGGACCACCGACAAAGAGACACAGAAGGCGAGGTTGTAGAAAACGCACAAGTTTATTGTGGAGAGGTGTCTTGATAGAACAAGCCCCCGGAACTGATGGACACAGGTCATGACAGGGCTCCTCTCTCCTGAGTGAGTGTGGGGACGGGGGTTTAACCTGTTGCTTGTGAGACCAACCAACGAGCAACAGGTATCAGCCACTCTGATCCTGGGTCTCAAACTACACCATCCCCACACCACAGTATTGTATACATTACTTTCTACCTTTTGGAAAGAACCTTCGCGGTAACAACTCATCCTCTACAGCTCATATTTCCTGTGGTGTACCGCAAGGTTCTATTTTAGGTCCAATTTTATGTTCAATCTATGTGCTGCCACTTGGCCAAGTTATCCCAAGACACAATATCTCTTTTTATTGCTACGCAGACGACACACAGATATACCTTCCTCTGAGACCTGCTGACCCAAACAGCCTAGCTGCTGTTTTGTCACAATGATATCAACCGTTGGATGGCACAGAATTTTCTTCAGCTCAATAATTTCAAGAATCAAACCAATACTATCACACAGCGACCTGGAAAAAGTAAACCACGCCCTAATTTTCTCATGACAAGATTACCGTAACTCCCTCCTCCTGTTTGATTGAGAAACACTGATCACTTTTAAAGCACGTCTGGGTCTGACTCCAAGGTACATAACAGATATGTTGACCCCATATGTTACTCACCACAGCAAAATCCGATTTGTCACGCATTTCTTAAATGGCCACGACAAATAAGTTGAAAAAACCTTGCGAAAAGGAAATTTTCCAGATTCATGTTCCTTTGTGTTTTTTTTTAATCTCTCAACATATTTTCAAAGCAGAGTTTGATTTATAAATAACAGATAAATGTGAAACCGTGGAGTTAAATATTCCTGTTATATTACATGGGTAAACACAGTTGACTTACCAAGACGCTGAACAGCGCGGACACCGATCGATTGTTTCCTTTAAAGCGACCGTCCAGATGAAGATCATTCCTCCATATTCCATGTGATGTGAAGTCACAATGTGAAACTGTTTTGATAAAGTTCAATGTTTAAATCTTAAACAGATGGTTAATGCGCAGAACTATATATTAGTATAATATATAGTAATATGTATAGTATATATAGTTATAATACATAGTATTAATATTTGTCTTTGTATATCAAGCTTGGTGTGTCATTTAATAATATTAAATGTAATTTAATATTATTAAATGACACACCAAGGTTTAAATACAAAGACTAATATTATTAACAGACTGTACATTTGTTGTGTTGTCTGCACTTTTAAACTCCTAAATAATTCCACTTTTATAAAATATGTTTGTGCTTACTGTTAAATAAAAGCTTTTTTAAAAACAAAGATGTTGTGTGTCGATGACGCTGTTCAACATTCCCTCAAAACACAAGAACAATGCAAAGATTGCCCCATTCAGCAGAATGGCAAGACCCCGTTCAGCAGGGTGTCAAGTGGCCATGTGGCAAATAGCCATGTGGCATGTGTCCAAATTCTAGTCTTAAAACGACAGGTGACAGCGTCTTTTCTGTCAGGGCCCCTCGACTTTGGAACGACCTGCCTTAGGGGATTTGGCGGCAGAGTCGGTGACTTCTTTTAAATCTCTTCTCAAAACCCATTTTTATAGATCTGCTTCTATATGATGTTGCCCCCTTTCTTTGCCTATTTTATTTTTATTTTTATATCTTAAATTGTAATATTTCTATTTCTATTTCTTATTACCCTATTGTATTTATTTATTGATTGATTGATTTATTTAAATGGTCTCTTTACTCGTTTTTTCAATTTAATTAATTAATTGAATTCCTGTTTATTAATCTTCCTTGAATTTTAAATTCACTATCTGCTTTTGTTTCATCCGTCAAAGCACTTTGTAAACTGTGTTTTTAAAGGTGCTATATAAATAAAGCTATTATTATGATTATTATTATTATTATTATTATTATTACTACTACTAATAATAATAATAATAATAATAATAATAATAATAATATCATTACTTGTAACTATTATTATTATTATTATTATTATTATTATAAATATTATTATCATCATCATTATTATTATTATAACTTTTAAAATATTTCCAATGTCTGTCAGCCTTCTAGCGTTCTACTTTCACACCAAAAAACAGATTGTATAAAACAATCCTCTCTTGTGAAAGGGGAAGTTACTTGCTCTTGGGCAATAGGAGATGTTTTCATGTTTACCACAGTGCAGAAGAAAGCCTTTGTTGTTAGGAGCAACATAATAAAAACTGAGCAGCAGTGAGTGGGATAGACCTGCACCCTGCCCTGCAACAGTAGAAGGGTGACAAATAACCTTCAGGTTAAAGTTGAATGAGAATTAATGTGGCAACACAGTCTGATTTGCACCACTCTTTTCCTTTCCACTTTAATTGTTGCATATTAATGACTCCTTGGTATGAAATAGTAAAAGATTATAGTCAGTATAAGGAAGCACGGAGGGAGTAGTAGTAGTAATCTAACTAGTATGTGGACCACTACTAGTAGCGGCAGAATGTTTTTTTTGTTTATTAACCAACAGTCTCGATTCATTCTCAATAACTGTTTCTACTTTCTTGTTTTAAGTTACACAGTTTTAGACTGTTTAGACCGGAGAGAAATATTCACCACATTCACCGATATTCACTCTTCTTGTCTTGTTTTTTTTTTTTTTTTTTTTTGACAAGATTCAAGATTCAAGAGGTTTTATTTGTCAAATTTTATATTCAACCGAAGCAATTCTCAATTCTCAGCGGCAACATTTTCAGAATCGAATTGCAATTGCTGTAAATACTTTATGAATCCCAGGAGGGAAGAGACAATAATAATAGATAAAAGAAAGTAAACCTAATTGCAAAAAAAAAAAAAAAAAAAAAAAAAAAAAAAAAATATATATATATATATATATATATATATATATATATATATTGGTGAAATAGAAAAAAATTCCTATGTACAATCATCCTAAAAAATGACATAAACTATAAACCTCAAGATCAACTGTACATCACAACCGACGCGATACTCACCACGCGGCGGCAGCAGAAACACCAGTCTCACTGGAACTACAAACGCATCAAATAACACTACAACTCCCGGGGGAGGCAGTCGGCTGGCGTGTACGGAAGTGGCGGGCACAGGCGGGCGGGCGCTCGTTTCCCAACCCCCCCGCGCCCCCACCGGAGGCGAGCGCGCAAACTCCGCCCCAGAGCACACGGCTGCCGGCGAAAGGCCGCGGCGCCGCTCCCCCGAAGACGCGGGCGGCGCCAAATCGAGCGCACCGCTCCTCTGACGTCGAGAGAGCCGCGACGATATTCGTTTGTTGTTGACGGAGCGGCGTCGCCTGCCGCCCAGCTGACGCCGCGCCATGTCTGCCAGTTAGTCCGCGTTGAATGAGATCGATGAAGCCGCTCGCTTCTGCCGAGGGGACGGAGCGGCTCGGTGACAGCCAGAAAGAATTGAGAGGTAAAGTCACAGGGAGCGGCGAAACGGCGGTTAAAAAAAAAAAAAAAAAAAAAAAACGTCCACGCTAAGACGGGGCAGCGTCTTCGTTCACTCACGCCAGCGGGGCTTTGAGGCTCGAGGTCGAGCGAGGCCGAGCCGCTCCCTCCGCGAAGCGCCCGAGCTCCTCGCGGCCGCTATTGTTGCGCCGTCCGCGTCGCCGCGTTCCGTGGAAAAATCACAGTGAAAGTTCGCGCTGGAGCAAGCGCCGGTGGGGAACTGACGGAGAGCAACCTCCCAAAATAAACCTCCAATGTCTTTTATATCCATTAGTGGGAAATGCGATATTTTATAGCTTATCTCCCTTAGTGGGAGATGAGTGGCATGAACTGTTTAGATTACATTTTTATGCACCTGAGTGGCAGTATTATAATATACTATATAAGAAGAACAATCTTTATTTGTCACACAGCACACCACACTACAACACACACACACACACACACGCTTTGGATGGTGGCTGGTGAAATGGTTCCTCTGCATTTAACCCATCCTGGCTTGTACTTCCTCCGGGGCCACAGCCAGGAGCAGTGGGCAGCATATGTGGACACGCCCAGGGATCAGGTGATGAGTGTCCTTCGCTGGTCAGACGATGATGTGTGCATGTTTTTGGGGGGGGTCCATACTGACGTGAGGTGGAGGAAACCCCATGTGAGCACGGGGAGAACATGCAAACTCCACACAGAAAGGCTCCGGTTTGGGAGATAACCCGCCGGAGCACGGTGCCAACAGCGCCCCAGGCGGGAATCGAACCCAGGACCTTCTTGCTGTGAGGCAAGAAGGTATAATGTGTATAATATAACTTAATGTGTTTAATCACAATATCCAAGTTACTACTGATTGTTTCTTGGTTTCTCGTGTATAAATATCTTTTGAAAGCACCCATAGTCACCCCCCAAATATCGTCAAAATGATCAATGTAGAGATGTTCGAAAAATATTGTGATCGCGTTACATTTTATTTGGTTTCAACATTGCATGACGTGTGCTGTGTGCATCGTTCATTTCAGAGTGGGCCAACCGCAGTATCCAGCAGCTGAGCGGCGTTGCATCTCGACGAAGCTGTGACAATGGCGACGAGTCTGGAGAGGAGGTGGAGAGAGCGCACAGCCCGGCCAGTGGAAAGGAGGGGGCTGGGTGGGCCAAAAGACCACCCAGCCAAGCAGGTGTGGGCGTAATGTCGTCTTTCCACGGCCCGGTTGCCTTTCTCATGGCAAAACTATTGCATGTGCTGAAATGTAACTCAGTTTTTAATAACAACATCAGATTTCCCTGGTCAGACTGTATTTGTCAGATTTTTAGTTATAGCGGGGCTTGAAGTGCTTGAATTTCATCCTCAGAAATGTAATGGCTGGGATACCTTGAAAGTAGCCCCTTTTGTGCTGAAGTGCTTAAAAGTCCTTGGGGGAAAAAAGCTTGATAATTGAAAACCTGTGGTTCCCCCTGGACTTTTATTTAAAATAGAATCATAATACAATTTTGAGATGACATTAAGATTAATAATAGATATATCTATAATAGATATACTAATATAACAATTAGACAGTGAGACTAAGATTATATTATATTTTAATTAATAAAGATGACATTGATGATGGATTATATTTGTTTTGCGTGAAGTCCTTGAAAATAAAAAAAAAATTGTGCTTAAAAACTACTTGAGAGTCTTTGAATTTAATTTTGTAATACTCTGTCTGTCTGTGTCCATCTGTCTTTCTTTCGTCTTTCTGCTTCCAGTTATTCAGCTGAGAAGCCTCCTACAGAAGCAGCACAAGGAGACAAGCCCTCCTCTCTCTCCTCCCCAGAGAGGCTCTCCTTTGAAGGTGGTGTACTCCACCCAGTGGGCTATAGGACACACTACCCAGTCGTTAGATATTATCTCATTTTCATTTAGTTAAATTAAACAGGATGCATATATAGCTAATGTTTTAATTGTACAGATAATAATACGCTGTGTGTGTGTGTGTGTGTGTGTGTGTGTGTGTGTGTGTGTGTGTGTGTGTGTGTGTGTGTGTGTGTGTGTGTGTGTGTGTGTGTGTGTGTGTGTGTGTGTGTGTAAATCAGCCACAGCATTAAAACCACTGACAGGTGAAGTGAACAACATGGATCATCTGGTTCCAGTGGCACCTGTCAAGGGGTGGGATATATTGGCTGGATATATAGGCAGCAAGTGAACAGTCAGTAGTTGATCTGAGCCACTTTGACAAGGAGCACATTGTGATGCTAGACAACTGGGTCAGAGCATCTCCAAAACGCCAGGTCTTGTGGGATTGTTCCCGCTATGCAGTGGTTAGTACCTACCAAAAGTGGTCCAACGATGGACAACCAGCGACAGGATCATGGGCTGGACCATGGAGTAATGGAAGAAGGTGGCCTGGTCTGATGAATCGCCATGTCATGTGGATGGCTGAAGTTAGGGCCCGATGCAATTAAGCTTTTGTGGGATGTGCTGGAAAAAAGAGCCCTATCCATGGGGGCCCCACCTCACAACCTTTGGGATTTAAAGGATCTGCTGCTAACGTCTTGATGCCAGATACCACAAAACACCTTCAGAGGTCTTGTGGAGTCCATGCCTCCATGGGTCACAGCTGTTTTGGCGGTAGGAGGGGGAGCTACACAATATCAGTGGTTATTACTGGGGATTTTAATGTTGTGGCTTGTGTGTGCGTGTATATATATATATATATATGTAAAAAATATATATGTGGTGTGTGTATATCTTAAATCTGAGCAAAGAATAAAAGGTTTAAAAACAACACAAAACCTTTGTTAAATACAATCAGCAATTAAAATAGATCCTCAATGTCTATATTTGCAATGGAAAACGAAATTGGTCTCTTTCTTTCGATACACACATTTCCTTCGTTGTGCAGTTTCTTATCGCTGTGTATTGCCCACTATTAAGCCGTTGTATGTTTTTTTACTTGGGATGTCCACCGCTCTCTACCTGACAGCTGGGGCAAGAGGGCGGGTCCTCCTTTTTGTCAGGCGGTCAGGATCTTGTCCCAATAATTAGCAACCAGCCAGAGTACATCCAACATCTGGAGGCCGAGGTCAAATTCTGCAAGGTGGGCGCGGTTGTTCATTGTTTGCGATTGTTTATCGATTGCACGATTGTCTGTCTATGTAATGTCGTTAACCGCAGTGTTGTGGTCATAAACTGTGTGTGTGTTTGTGTGTGTGTGTGTGTGTGTGTTTAGGACGAGCTCCAGAGGATGAAACATCAGATCAGAGTGGTGGTGGTGGAGAATGACAAGCTGCAGTCTGAACTCAAATCCAAAACACTGAATGAAACCCTGAAGGATTACACTATCGGAGACTCTATGGTATGATAGAATGATGTGATATAATTGTGTCAGGGTGAGGAGGAGTGACCGTTACGACTCTATAAATGTGGTCGGTGTAGATTCTGCTCGTATTGGTCTGTGATCACGAATATGATTGCTTGCCAAGATGCCGGTTTCCTCATGTGGCTCTGTCTCCCTTAGATGGATGAATCTGTTGCCACTAAAAGTCAAATAGGCCCCACATCAGCCATCGGCTTACAGCAGAGAACTGATGTCCACACGTGGAAGAATGAACTGGTAGGACATCCCTTAATACACAGGATTCTACTGTTAAATCCCTTGTGCTGCTAATTACTGCAGGGGGCTACTTATGTTGGCGTCACACCTCATTCAGACGTGTGTGTGTTTCTCATGTGTATTGTGTGTGTGTGTGTTTTTCCTAGGAGCGTTTGAAAGTGCTTTACCATGCCCAGACAGAAACCTTGGAGCATCAGGTCGCTTCCCTCAGGTCCGTTCGCAGCTACTTTTGGATGTTTGGGTATAAATAGTGAGAGCGGTGGCTCAGAAATGGCATGATTTTATGAGCGAAAAAATACACTTGACAGTCTGAGTAAAAAAATTAAATAATCCAATTATATATTTATAAAATGATTATAAAAATGAGATAATTAAATAAATTTTTTTACGAAATATAAATTGTATTAAATAAAAATTGGCAAGTATACAGAAGTAGGCGAAAAATATAAAACAGAAATAGTAATATATAAAAAATGTACAGAATATACAAATGCGAGGCCAATGAAGTGTTGCACAGTTTATTATTCATCACAATGAGCAAGCCTCTCAAAACAGCTTTTTATTTTTATTCAAGTAGATCAGTGTTTTTTCACACCAAACTCTTTTTAAAAATGACAAACCGTCACAGCCCAATTAACACTTGGCCTCATCTATGAACCATAGAGCGTATTTATGCAGAAATTAAAAAACAATTGCACAGCCGAATTGCACTGCATTAATCGACGCACATTTGAGTATTTTTCGAGCTTATAGAGCTTATTGTGCGTAATCACCGGGTGTCATGACATTTCACTGCATATATGCATGACCGTATGTGTATGTATGTGACAAATAGTCTCTTGAACTTGAACAATAAGAGTTAAATCCATTTATAAGGTATAGCAAATGTTTGATAAGAAATGGACCAACACTGATCTAGATCTTACTGATGTCGTATTTCAACAGCTGCGGGAAGATTTTACTGAAAAGTCATCAAAGCTCCTGTTTTTTTTTTTTTTAATTTCCCCCCCTAATATCTATTTTAAAATGTTTGTATTCGATTCGAAATCCAAGAATTTGTAGTCATAAAAACAATGATAGTAATTGGCTCATTCCATTCTCACCCTCCTCCCTACGTCTTCCTCTCCCGACCTTTTCTTTACAACCTCTGCGTCTCCTCCCCTCTCTCAGAAAGGAGCTGGCGGCCGCTCAGAGGGAGTGCGAGGAGCTGGGACTCCGTCTGAGGTGCAGGGAGGAGCAGACCAAGACGGTTGGAGCTCCACGGGTCGGCGGCCTGTGTCTGAAGTGTGCACAGCACGAAGCTGTCATGGCAGAGACGCACTCCAACGTGCACGTCCAGGCCATCGAAAGGCTGACAATGTTGGTGAAGGATCATACTGTGTACACACACACACACACACACACACACACACACAAATGTTCATACATTCTGAATCAAGCTGCCAGTAATTTGACTGGAAACCTTCTGAGGTCACATGTTCACCCTGTTGTGTAATGAAAACAGATAATAATACGCTGTGTGTGTGTGTGTGTGTGTGTGTGTGTGTGTGTGTGTGTGTGTGTGTGTGTGTGTGTGTGTGTGTGTGTGTGTGTGTGTGTGTGTGTGTTTTTGGCCACCTCCTCCAGGGAGCGTGACGAGCTGCTGGCGGCCCTGCAGGGGGCGCGTGCCAGCGATCAGGAGGCCCATCAGAGGGAGTGGTCGGCCTGTCTGCAGGTCAAAGAGGCCGTGAAGATGGCGGAAGAAGCCAACCTGCACAAGACCCGGGTCAGAAACGCACACACATAGCAACCTGACGAAATAACTAAGCCCCCTGACCTTGGTGAAAAGGCGCAGGCGAAAACCAAGCCATGCATGGTCCAGCAGTCCCTTTATAGAGTGGCTAAACACTTCTTCTTACCGTGCAGTTAGACCCGCCATTCGTAGTACGTTATTGCACACAGTGCCACCGATTGAAGCACTGGAATGCCTTGAAAATAGCCTGAAAACACGACCATTGAAAACCTTTTATATTCCCCCTGGCTTCTGGTTTTGTTATTCAAATCGTAACGTAATAAAACATTCCTGGAATCTCTTTGACAACATGGATTATGCCAAGGAAATGGAAATTCAATGGTTGGAAATAGACACTTTTAATAGTAGATGACGAGATGAATGAGATTAATAATAGATATAAAAAATATTCTAATATGAATAATGCTCAATGAGACTAAGATTTTACTATATTTTAGTTAACAAAGATCACTTTGTTAATGGAATGGAATATAAAAATGGAATGGAATATATTTGTTTTGTGTAAAGTGAAGGAAAAAATAGTACTTCAATAAAAAGCGGGCGTGCGTGCAGGTGGAGAGCCAATGTGAGCAACTCTCCAGGGAGCTTTCCCATCAGAGGGAGCGTCTGGAGAGAGATGCCCAGAGCATGAAGGAGAGGCTGGCCGGGGCCCGGGAGGAGGCTCGCACTGAGGGCCGCAAGGCCAAGGAGGAGCTGGCTCAAACCGTAACTCCTACTCACTGACCTTCTCATTTGAAAGCATGAATGTGTCTTTTATCCACGCATGACACTTCATCAATCATGTCCGTGTGTGTGTGTGTGTGTGTGTGTGTGTGTGTGTGTGTGTGTGTGTTTTAGGTTACCAATCTCTTCCAGCGGGTGGCCGAGTTGGAGGGGCAGCTCGATCGAGCCGGTCGAGAGAGAACTTCGCTGACCAATCAGCTGGACGATGCCCTCCGCAAACTAACCAGCCAGGAACAAGAGAGCACCAGGGTACTCGGTCTGATGAGTTTTGTTATTAAGACTCATTTTCATTGTTTCCTCTGGAATTTCTTTCATGTTGCGTGGTACGCACCGAAAAAAGCCCTAAACAGACGATGTGCGCGGGATGGCATATTGGCGCGGTCGGCTTGGGTGAGATGGAGCAGCGGGTGATCTGCAATTTATATTTGCGTTCAAAGTTTTTTTTTGCACGGTGTATTCAAGGCTTGAAACAAAGTGGTCACAAGGAGAGGATGACTCAATAAGCTGCATTTATTGCATAAAACTAAGCTGTGTAACCGATGACCTTTGCAAAACGTTAGCACATCGTGAACACAGTGCGCATGATTCATTGCTGCACTTTGTCTTCCTTGGCTTGGAGAAAAATTTCACCATGGCATCAGGATGCCACTGGAGGGGCATTTATATACTATATAAATATACTTAAAGAAAATTTTTTAATGTATTTAAATATATTTAGGGATAGATTGCTATCATTGCCCCTATTTTTCAGGGGGTCACTGCCGTTATTTTTGCCGTTAGAAAAAAAATGTATATTTTTAGCCTGGGGGGGTGTCCTCCTTGGCAGGGGTGGCATTTCCTATAGGCAACATAAGCCACGGCCTAGGGCTCCATCTCGAGGGTGGTGCTGAAATTGCGGCCAGCAGAAGGGAAAAAATAAAATCAATCAGTGAGTGATAATCACAGGCTGGTTTAGAACCCTGGGTCGCTGCAGGTGTTCCTATATGGTGCGCGCACCTATCTGGCTCAGCCACTAGGACACCGTTGGTACCTCGCTGACGGTGCCTACGGGGCGCCGGCTATGGGGCCCAACCCAGGGTACCAACCCAGGCGCAATCAGTGCACCAGAACAGCATGTTTTTATTTTAGATCTAGGTTGGGGGGAACCTTTCTCCGTCACTCTCCTTCTCCGTCACCCTCCCCCCCCCAGGATTTGTGCGTGTGAAGTGGAGTTTAAATGCGGCAACTGAGTTGAATTTGTGCGACAGGGAGCCCTCAACCAGCGCAGGATCGAAAAGAGAAGCAGAATTCAGCAATGCTGAAATAGAAACATTGATTAATGAAGGCGCATATAGCCAAGGCATTTGGGAGGTGCCCTGTGCAATTCCATCTGCGAGAAATATCATTTGGACGACTATTGCTTATTACATTAGCAGTCGACAAGATGAAGTTCCTGATGATTTCGAAGAGACATCAACGGTCCACCACAATCTGCCCCACCTGATAGATCTTGCACGATGAACGATCAACCACACTTTCAATCATATCTCCTCACTTTTTATACAAAATTGGTATCGACCTTCTCGTCTGAATCTGGCTAAAATAGAAAAAGATAATTTCCCCCAAAAACACGAGGATCCCTTTTAACGGACCTCCATTAAAGACAGAAGGGCACTTTGTGACACCACACAAGGTGCGTTTCAGATGACAGACAAACTGCGCTTCCAGAATAACATGTATGTCTCTAGACACCGAATGCATCCCAAAAGAAGCAAAAAGGCTTATTGGTAAATCAAGGCTCAGTCCTGGTCATACCCTCCTTGTATTGTATTTTTATATCCACTGGGTGGCACCAAAGCCTTTGGTATTTGAAGTCAGCCTCCCGTCCGTATACTTGTTTTAACATGAACTATCTGTTATCGCTATCTATCGATCTATTTTAGATTTCTGTTGATTCTTAAATAATATGTTTGTATACGAATTATAATTTTACGTACTAGTCCTACTACTAAAATGTTGTGCTTTAATGTTCATTTTAAGCTTTATTTAATTTGACTTTAATTTGTTTAATTTGTTTTTGTTAATGATATAATTGGCGTGTTTAGTTTGTTCAAAGAATTGACTGAACCAAATGGATCCATACTGTATGACTTGGAACAATATTGTGAATAATAATACGCATTAAAAGGACCAATGCATCGCAAGGTTATCCTGTCAGTTTACAGGGCAAGATCACAAGCTCATCCCAGGATACTGCCAACAATTATTATTAATATTATTATATTACTACTACTTCTACTACTATGACTACTACTACTACTATTAATAATAATAATAATAATAATAATAATAATAATAATTGCAAACATTTCTTTAATGCATGAGGACCTAGATTCGCATTTTCAAGATAAAACAGGCTAAGACTGCAGGATCTGGACACACTCAAACACTCAAAAACAAGAAACGGGTTCAAGAAGAAAATCCTGAATCCAGGAAGCAAAAAAGATAAGCACAGAAGTGACAAAGGACCCCTTCGCCCTTCAACAGCCTTTACATTTTTTTTTTTTTTTTTAAATAATCTCTCCAAGGTCTCTGGTTTTATTGAAAATGGCTCAAAGGCTTTTCGTGGCTAAGCATGTAACCGTAGGTGACAATAGCAAGAAGTATGAAGACGTCACTTTTCTTTGCTCTAGCTGTGCGTGGACCTTCGCTACCAGCTGAACCAGGCCCAGCTTAAGAGGGAGGAGGTGGAGCGAGAGCTGCGGGAGCTGGGTGCCAAGACCACCAGGCTGAGAGAAAAGGCCGCACAGGTCGGTCAACGGGTTATTCAGCCGGACAGGTCGATTCGAGGGAGATATGGAGACAGAGAGAGAGAGAGAGAGAGAGAGAGAGAGAGAGAGAGAGAGAGAGAGAGAGAGAGAGAGAGAGAGAGAGAGAGTTGACAAACTGGGATACTGTATAATAAATGAGGGACTGATAAATGAGCTGATACAAATACACTATTTCATCATGTATTGGAGTTGAAGTCTTAATCAAAAAATGTTTATTTACAGAAACCGAGCTAAGCAGACCAAACAGTAGATTTAGGAATATAAGATCAGATAAGAGTAACTGTGAATATTTCTATGTTTCATATTAATTCAGGGTTCAACTAACCTGTTGCAAATAAAGAAATGGAAATAATTGTTCACTATATCATGAGCTAAGTTGCGTTTACACTTGGACTAAATGGCTTCTGCCATTTTTATTAGTGATGTGTTTGTCTAAAAGGACCTACGGCTGTTTTGTTGTGTAAGACTTTCTCTCTTTCTTTCCCTCTCTCCCTCCTTCTCTGTGGGACAGGAAGTGGAGAAGCTGAGCTCGGAGCTGGTTGGCTGTCGCCAGCGCCTGGAGGCGGTCCAGAAGGACGGGGGCCAATGGCAGGCCGAAGCCCTGAGCCTGGCAGAACAGCTGGCAAGTGCCCAGCGCCAACTGCACCTCACCAGGTAGTACCTAATCCTATTATACATGCCACCACACTCACTCACTCACAGACACACACACACACACACACACACACACACACACACACACACACAGCGTCCCCCTCTGCACAGACCCAGCCCAACCCAGCCTAGTCCAGTTCAGACCAGAATACCAACTGTACCGCACCAGGTAACAGCTAATCCTATTATACAAGCCACACACACACACACACACACATGCCGCTATGCCGTGGTCCCGTTACCAACTGGACCTCACCGGGTCACCTCTAATCCTGTTAGGCATGCCACAACATAATTCAGCACACAACGTACACACTCACACACACACACTCTGGCCTGTCTGTGCCATGAGGACGGTACCCAGCCCCGCAACAGCTCCAGTAGAGCCAAAATGGCACCTGGTTCCTTGTCCTGTCCCTGGCGTGCACACACACACGTGCACACACACACACACACACACACACACACACACACACACACACACACACACACAAAGCATGAACACACACTGAGCAGTGCGGTCGATGGTCACCGGACAGCCTGGCCTCGGTGCCACCCGCCTGTGCCCTGTACCCACCCTCACTGCGGGCACTACCGGCTCCTCTCCCTCTTCTCATCCCTCTCTCCCTTCATCTTCCATCCTCTCTCTCTCTCTCCCTCTCTTCTTCCTAGTATCTGTTTTTTTAACTCTAATCCTCTACTTGACCTCTATTCATCTTCCTCCATCCTCTCCCTCTCTCGTACACTTCAGATTTCAACGCATCTCTTCGTCGGGTCTCCTCCTCCGTCCTATCATCCCTCATTCTCTCCAATCTTCCTCTTCATCCCTCTGTCCCTCCCTTTATTCCTATGCCCCCACCACCCCTTCCCTCTCCCCTCCCTCCTGCCATCCACTGGCTGCTGTTCCCTGCCATGACTGCCAGTATCGGGGCCACGCCAGCCCCTGCCAGCCGCCCAGGGCACTCTCTCACCCCTGCAGACCGCAGTCGAGGTGTCTGAGATGGGCACAGATGTGGTGGTGGTACCCCATGGTGCCGGAGGCAGTGGGATACAAGTGTGTGTGTGTGTGTGTGTGTGTGTTATCGTATCCGGCTGGCAGCGTGCGTGTGTCCACCGCTGCTCCCAGCTCTGATCTGTGTTTAAGTGTGTTTGTCTGTCAGCCGGCCAGCACTAACACATTGGTCGCATGGCGCACTGCCGTGTGTGTACCGGACGAGGAAGGGGTGTGTGTGTGTGTGTGTGTGTGTGTGTGTGTGTGTGTGTGTGTGTGTGTGTGTGTGTGTGTGTGTGTGTGTGTGTGTGTGTGTGTGTGTGTGTGTGTGTGTGGACGCGTGCGCATGTTTCTGTATCTTCCATCCAGTTGTGAAGAGTGACATGCATAATAATGCGGTGACTTGTTGCCTTTGACCTGTTCTAGTGATGTGAACCATCTTTACGCTGTGAGTGTGTGTGTGTGCGTGTGTGTGTGCGTGTGTGTGTGCGCGTGGTCACGCGCGCGTGTGTGTGTGTAGTGAGAGTTTATAGTTTAATCAGCCTGCATGTGCGTAGATGTTTGACAGCTGTCGACTTGGCTTAGCACAGAGTCAATGAAATTCAATTTTGCTCATTACCACTGAACGGCGGTGTCTAATAGATTTAGTTGGCTGTGGATGGATGTTATTTCTTTTCAAACTACGGAACTGGCCTTTCCCGTCGCTGTGACTTTCAAATATCCAAATTCAGCATCTGGAGTTTCAGAGTTTCACTCCAAAGCGTTTTGACAGAGGACTTTGAACGAACGGAATCCTCGCGAGGTGGTTTCAATGTAAGAAGTGAAATAACGGAGGCTTGGATGACACAAGAGATAAATAAAGTAAGATAAAGTTTTTGCTGGTGTAAGAAATACACTCATTATTCCAAATTCCAATTTTTTTTATCAAGTTTTTGTTTTGATTTGACCCAGAATACGACACCTGAATAGGGCGAGTGATTATTTTGCTACCACAGATATTTCTTAAAATCTATATTTATAAATATGAGATGAACTTAAATTCTCTCTCTCACGATTTGAGGGAGTTTATCTATAAGGGGCCAATATTCAACTTTACGTTTCCCTGATGTACAATGTGATGAACCTCTGGTATCGATCATTAACTTCTGATTTTTCATGATTGTAGATTTCTACGTTTCACTTTTCTTTTTTCAGAAATACTGTGTCGTCCCTGTGCTTTAGGGCAGTTTTGGTCTGTCATTTTCTGCTCCACAATTTTCTTTGTGTTTCCCAAAGTCCCAAACTTTTACTTGATGTCCCGTTCTGAAGACCGATGTGATGCCAAACGGTATAAATCATTTTTTTAAGAGATCTAACTGGATCTTGCGTGTTCTGTGATGATGATCTCAGAAACGGCAGAAAACCTTGTTGCTTTTCATCTCACTTGCCTCTTTTGCCGTTGGTATAGGGCTATTGAATGGTGTATATTTGGAGGTCGAAGCCCGAATCGGCTGGCAACTTATGTGTTATCTGACGACACTGTCGTGATGAGGCGGTGAGGGAGCGTAGGATTTGGCCACGGATATACGTGAAAAAAATCCAGCTTCAAACACAAAGAATATCGCTGTCGGAGTTGCCCGCGTCCTCCAGCATCGGCATCTGGTGCCGTCTTTCAGCCCTCACGCCGGACGTTCTGCTGGGTGTCTGTCTTTTGTCTCTCTGTCGCTCTTCTTTCTCTTCCATGTTTCCAAAACCAAACGAACAAAGCTGGTGTGATGATCTCCCTCACTTTTCTCTCTTTACCTTCTCGTCTCTTTGTCCCTTTGTATCTCTCTCTCTCTCCGTCTCTCTCTCTCTCTGTCTCTCTGTCTGT
>NC_137202.1:20868617-20878617 GCF_960531495.2 Zeus faber
CGCTGGGAAGCGGAAAGAGGAAGCCAGCCAAACAAAGCTCCAGGCCCACCTCCGTGACTCTCGCACACCAAGTTTCCCTCGATTCTATTAAACATGTCACGCTTCTGCCTCCTTTCCTGCTTTCTCTCTCCCTCGTTCTCCCTCTCTCCCTCTCCTCCTCTCCTTCCGCCTCCCTCTGACTTCTTTTCTCTCTCGGCAGTTGCAGATTGCGATAGCGCGGGGTCTGGGAAGGCGGAGAACAAAATTGTGCGCGGCGCGCACGCGTGTGTGTCCGTGTATGTGTGTATGTGTGTGTCTCTCTCTCTCAGCGTGTGTGTGTGCGTGCGAGGGCGGAGAAGTGTAAATGAGGAAGGTGAGCGAGCAGATGCCGCGTCCCGCCAGAGGCTGGCTTTGCGTGGCGAGCGAAATCTGGGCGCGACAAAACTGCTGCAAACCAACTCGGCGGGGCGTCCTTGTCCAATCACGGCCCGGAATAAAAGGGCCGGGGCGCCGTGTGGGCCGCGATCGCACAGGAGAGGTGGGGGCCGTAATGAACTTGCAAGCGCTGCCAGCTACCGCGCACACACACACACACACACACACACACACACACACACACACACACACACACACACACACACACACACACACACACACACACACACACACACACACACACACACACACACACACACACACACACACACAGTGCAGTCTTTCTACCTGCCAATGGCAGAGCATTGCTGCTGTCACCTCCATCAAACACACACACACACACACACACACACACAATCACACACATAATAAACAACTGTGCTCACGTGTGCACCATTTGTGTTCACGCCTTTGTGCCAATGTTAAGTGTTGTTACCTTTGGGCTAAACATGCGTGCAAAGTTTGATGTGTGCCTCTGTATGTGACAGGAGCAGGGCCAAGTATGCCAAGTATAAGTTAGACTGTGTGTGTGTGTGTGTGTGTGTGTGTGTGTGTGTGTGTGTGTGTGTTTTTGTCTGGTCGGCAGCCATGTTGTTGGGTAGCAGATGGTACCATGGTTGGCAGGGGAGGGGCTGCTTAGCACAACTAATCAGACAGTTACGGATAGGGCAGCTGGGAGAGGGCCGCCGGCCAGCCGTGTGTGTGTGTGTGTGTGTGTGTGTGTGTGTGTGTGTGTGTGTGTGTGTGTGTGTGTGTGTGTACAGCAGAGTGTCATGATGTTGACAGTGGTGGGCCCGTTGTCCTGGTGACGAGACCTTGCCGTGTTCCTCTTTTCACTGTCGGAGTGCCATCCTGCCTTCTCACCGCCCTCCTTTACTCTCCCTCGGTCTCGCTCCCTCCTTTACTCTCCCTCGGTCTCGCTCCCTCCTTTACTCTCCCTCGGTCTCTCTCTTTCCTTTACTCTCACTCGGTCTCTCTCTCTCCTTTACTCTTTCTTGGTCTTGCTCTCTCTCTCCTTTACTCTCTCTTGGTCTCGCGCTCTTTCCTTGTCCCTCCCTTTCCTCACAAGATCCTTTATCTTCCCTGTCATCTGTTCTCTCTTCATGTCCCTCTCTCTCACTTTGGTCCCTCTTTCCCCTTAAAAACACATAATGTTGCACATATTTTTAATTGTTTTGTTTAAAAAAAAAAAAAAAAAAAGTGACATCCAATATTGAACTTTGTTGATATTTTCAGCTGGTACTTTTCCAGAAGCAATGGTGTGTGTGCATGTGCTCCTCTTTCTTCCGTTTCCGTTTTCTACCAATTTCCATTCCAAGATCGGGCACGAGCAAGAAGCGAGAGGCAGCCGTGGTGAAATTGTGGAGGAACAGTCGGTAAAAAAAGAACGGCACCAGAGGAAAATCAATATCTCCACCCCCTGGAATGAACAAGAAAAAAACAAAAAACAAAAAAAACCCTCAAATCAATTGATCAGAAGAAGAAATACTTTCCGGGAAGGGGATGTAACCGTCCTGGGGTGAAGAGGAGGGCGAACCCAGATGTTTTCGACATCGTTGTCGTTTCGAATGGAATTCCACGGCTTCCAGTGTCATCCGCCCGACGCAGATGATGATGATTATGGATTGCTGCTTTGGTTACAGCCCAGAAAAATACACAACTGAAGTATTAATATGCATGTCACCGACAAGCGTCTATTCAGCCGTCGGATGTCCGATCATCTCTCAGCTGCAGAGCAGAAGATTTAAAGTCTCCACGTGTAATCGTCATGTCCATACAGTTGAGTGGTAGCGCCTGAAATAAAGTGAACGATTAGCCTAAACGGATAAATAATGAAAGTGAGGGAAACTGGAAGATTGCGCCTAATTTTTTTATTGTGTCCGAAGGACCTTCGCGTGGTTTTTATGCATTGGTCTTTGAATTGGAGGATTTTGCAGGCAGGCCTGTTCTCCATCTTGCGAGGCTGCGGATAGAATAGATGAGACAGATCGCTGACTGGGAGACCTCAGGCAAGATGGAGGCAAATCTGTCAGCTACAACTGTTGTCAGCCCGGCCAAATCAGCCCTGGGATACTGGCCTACATACATGACTGCTGGGGGACACGGAGAGAGAGAGAGAGAGATCTATCTATTTACCATCGGTCTATCTTTTGTCTATCTGTCTATCCATACTGTAGATCCCTCACCTCGTTCTTTCATCCCGTCTTTCATCCTCGCCTTTCCCCTTCTGTGGCTTTTTCCATAGTTAAAAACGCCATGCTAAGCTGTTTATCTCACTCTTTGAAATGTTTCATGTTCCTCAAAAAAAACCATTTGATATCTCCAACAGATCTGAACGTATTTGATATCCTATGTTCCGACTTCTAAGCGTTTTGATCTCGAGCCTTTTCCACCATAAAATACACAGGCTTGCGGTTAAAGTTAACAAATGTTTTTGTTTTGTTTTTGTTCCTGTCCTTTTGACTTTCAGAAACGTGTGTGTGTGTGTGTGTGTGTGTGTGTGTGTGTGTGTGTGTGTGTGTGTGTGTGTGTGTGTGTGTGTGTGTGTGTGTGTGTGTGTGTGTGTGTGTGTGTGTGTGTGTGTGTGTGTGTGTGTGTGTGTGTGTGAAACGAATGGCTGGCTAGGTGCCTTCATGTCAAGATGGCACCACTGCCCAGTAGGCACAGCTTTCATTCATAAGGACTGAACCGCTGTCACTCCTTCCATTTATCCGTCAATCCTTTGATCGTTTTTTTTTTTGTTTTTTTTCACTTCATTCTTCTTGTGGTGATATTTTTCCCCTCTCCCCCACAGTTGCCCTTTGTGGGCACAGCAGTGCCAGGCCGTGCCTGGTAGGTAGCGGGGCAGTGCCACTCCAGGCAGATGGTACCGTCAGATGATCAAAAAGACAGGATCATCACACTGGAGGATAGAGAGAGAGAGAGAGTGACAGAAAGAGAGACAGGGAGGAAAGCAAAAGCAGAGCAGTTAATCTGCGGTACAAAGTGAGTAGATGTGCTGGGGAAAGAACAGAGCGAAGGGAAGGAAGCGTTGGTGAGAGTGAAAACGGAGATCTCGAACATGCGGGGAGGAAACGGGTGGTGGAAGTCTGGAAAGGTAGGAGCGACCCGATTTGAGGTGCGGCAGCCGCACGGAAATGTTCAACCACAAAACACAAGAAAGACCGAGGAGCCGGATGTGAGAAATGCAAAAGGCGCCGAGGCGCCAGCCGCTGTCCTCCCCCGCATGTCTTCACACTCGGCGCAAAGTCCCCGTCCTCTCCGAACAGCTGGAAGCCGTACGTCGGACACCATTTCCCATGCCACCTTTGGGCCTTCTTTACCGGCGTCGGAATGTCTTCCGCGACCTCGGCACGACCTCCCCAAAAACACCAGGAGCAGTCAAGCACCGGCACGGAGAGAACAACGTGGCAAGCCGCTCAGGGTGCGGTGGGAGCGGAGAGGAGGTGTAGTTCAGTAGAGTGGAGGTGAGAAGATGAGCATTGAGGTGGAGGAGTTTTGGGCGGGGGGCACTATTCACTACTACCCCGCCCGCCCGCCGCCCTTTTATTTTGTTTCCCATCTCAATAGCCTCCCCCCTCACCCCACCTCGCTGGGCATCTGATCCCCTGCCCAGGAACACACAGAAACCCACATGGAGCGAAGGGGCGGGAGGGCTGATTCTAGATTGGGGAGAGGGGGATCAGCTGGGTGGAGGGGAGGGGAGGTAAAACTAACAGAAAAGAATGGAAAAGCAAAGTGAATGACGTGAAGCGAATGAACACACTTAACGTAGCAGGGATGGCGGGGTGGGGGTTTAATGCATCTGTAAGTGTCTTTGTCTGCCAGGTGACCCTGAGGTTAATACACTGTGTGTGTGTGTGTGTGTGCGGGCGCGGGCGTGCGTGCGTGCGTGCGTGGGGGTATTCATAACAGAATACAGCATCTCAGGTGTCAAGTGGATTCCGACACAGGTTGCCTCACTGACAGCAGGAGAAGGAGCTCTAGCTGAGCGTCTTACTTTGTATCTCTCTCTCTCTCTCTCTCCCTCTCTCTTTTTATTCTGCGCTGTTTGACACTGCTGCTTTCCCTCGCCTTCCCTTTTTCAAACAATATCCTCATTCTTGCTGTATTTAAATTATAATTTCTTTTTTTACACATTTCCCAAATTTATTTTAACAATTAAAATGGATTGCCTTCCGTCCAACGTCCAAAACAGTAAGTTTTAAGGCGGCGGATTTAAGGATTTCAGTCTGCTTTTCAACATTTGGCAAGACCCATAAACAGCCGGGCGGTGCCACCATGGAGAGCGGTGAACCACCTCCCTCCGTGACCCCCCGTTTTCAGTCCGTCGATATCTCACCGTCTGAGCTGAAGTGGATGTGACCCTCCCGGCTCTGAAAACATATGTTTCCCACGACTCTTTCCGCGCCGTACAGATTTGACACTGACGTGGAGTTATGGGTTTCTGGATGGGGGCAATACGGGAGCATATTGTACGTATGCCGAGTGTTTATTTTTAAAAATCACAGATGTCTCTGCTGCCAGGCTGCTATTCATGTGTTAAGACCATCAGTCATCTGTGCCAATTAAGACTTTTCAACTTCTCGTGCATTATTTTAGTATTAATTTCAAATAAAACAATATTTTTTTTTGATTGAATGGCAGACTTGACATCTAATTGCTTCTTTCCAGAAGTGGATTCCTTATGGTGAGAATATGCACTGTGTGTGTGTGCGTGCGTGCGTGCGTGCGGGTGTGTATGCGTGTGCGTGCGTGCGTTGCTTGAGGATGTGTCCATGCCATGTGCACCTTTTTCGTGCACACCCACGTACATACATTTAATAGGGAGAGCGAGAGTGCGAAATTAGGACAAATAACAGTTCTTTAATGTGTGTGTTCGGTGATTGTCCATGGCAATGCACTGTGCGTAGGAGTGGGAGGGCAGATTTGAAGGCTTTCCATTTATTTACTCGGGTAGTAAATTAACATTAGCTGTCCGCTGTTTTATGGGCCTCGTTGGTTCGCCGCTGACCTTGGCGGGCCGTGGCGCTACTTGAAGAAGAGAAGCGGCTTGGGCCACCCGCTGTAAACAAAGTTGACTCGTGGACAGATGGATTGAATGACAGAGAGGCTGGACGAGCCAGGAATGGGCCTGGCAGCGAGGGAGAGAGAGGGAGGGAGGGAGGGAGGGGGGGAGAGAGAGAGGGAGGGAGGGAGAAGGATGGGCAAAGAGAGAAGTGGTGCCCAACAGGAGAGGAGGTGTGAACAGGTGCAGGGCCACTGAAGGAAGAACCAGCAGATGGAGGGAGACCCAGCCAGTTTAGTTAAAGGAAAAAAAAAAGGTGGGAGGGAGAGAGAGATGAGGAGGAGGAGGAGGAGGAGGAGAGTGGGGCTACGGGAAGAGGGGGATACGAGCGGAGATTTGAGGACTGGATGGATGGATGGAGAGATGAACCGCTCGCTGGAGGCTGCATCAGGCCTTCCTTCCCCATTTCAGAGAGAGCGGTGCCGTTTTGGGTGGGGTGGGCCTGAGTCCTGACCACACCTAGCAAGGTGTGCGTGTGCGGGTGCGGGTGTGGGTGAGAGAGGTTTTGAGAAGAATTTGATGTGATGTAATTCGCTGAAGGTCCCCTAGCGAAGCATATGCATGCCGTTGAATTGAGAGAGGGAATTCAGTAACAAGGTGTCGTGTGTTTGTGTCGTCGGAGCCACATTGTTCACAGCGCATTCAGCAGAACAGAGCAAAGCAGCTGTTTAGTGTCACTTTGTTTACCCTCCGTTTTTCATTTGCTGTTGGAAGTTTCATTTCCACTCGTTAGGCCAAAATAAGGTCTCTCTCTCATATATTCTTGAAAAAAATAAAAAATGAAGTGCAGCCCCTATTTATATATGTATTTTTTTTTAATTTACAAATTTTTATTTTTATTTTTTTAATATTTAACCCTCTCTATTTTCTGCTGTCCCCTTTTTGCTACTGGAACAATGTACATTTCCCCGGTGTGGGACTAATAAAGCCATATCTTATCTTATCCTATCTTATATTCAAAGACACAGAATATTAATATTGTGTCACTGATATTCTGGAATAGAGCTCAGAGTTTCCGGAAGTGGAAATGCCGTGCCTACTCTGAATGGAGGATTTTGATTATGAACCGTAATGTCGTAACCATCCGAGGTCGACTCGGCACGGGGCGCGGGATGGTGAAGCGATGGCATCCGCTCCTGTAGAAGCCGGAAGGCCCGTACGATATTAACCCCATTTGCAGAAAAAACATGTTTTATTCGCGATGTCGCGGAGAAGTGCTACACTACCGACAATCCTACAGCGTGAGAGCGACGTCTCTGATCGGTGGAGGCCGCTGTTACCGCGCCCACGGTGACGTTTTACGCCGCCGTCGGCGAGTGAGTTCCATACGTTCTCTATACATTCTAAAAACACGTCATGCGTAGAGCAATGCTTTTCCAACCAAGCTCAAGCTCAAGTTCAAGTTCGAGAGGTTATTTGTCACATACGTATACATACGGTCATACATATATATGAAATGCGTTCTATTGTATAATAGAATGCATTTTCTGTGTTGGATTAAATATACATTGAAATCCTCCTTAATTAACCTTACCTTAACTTACCTCCAGTACTTACTTCACACTGTGCCGTACAAGGCTGCACCGATGTTATCCAACTCGTCCGTTCCGGGCGTGTCAATCAGAACTATTTGTCGTGATGATAAAAAGAGTGATTGGATTTTCCAGCTCTTCGTTCATTAGATTTAGCTGATATTGTGCGCAGCAAGTGCGGGGAGGACCGCTGGTCAGAGTCAGAGCTGGTTCGGCCGAGTTGCGAATGGAATTTTCCCGAGAATCAATTCCATTCTGTCAGAGTGATTTATCTTGTTGGGATGCAAAGAGTAAATCAGTCGCGTTCAAAATGAATTGTTTTAATTTTTAGTTTTTTTTAACTTAATTAAATTAAATTTTATTTTATTTTGTTTTTTTATTTTAATTTTCAAAATGAATTGTTTAATAAGCACAGCCAGAGACGTTTTTAGCGGCTACACAGCATAGTGGTTTGCCGTGGGATTATATCATTATTAAAAAGTGTGTCGTGGCAGAAAAAAAGGTTTGGAAACACTTTATTATAATACTCTTATTTGAGTCAATTCCTCCAGAAATCAGAATCGTCCGATGAATAGATCCACGCAAGGATGGCTCTCAGATAGTAGCAATAGTTATTTTGTCAGTTTTTATTTAATCCAAAGGTTTTTTTCTCTTTCGCTTTTTCACTCCCTCTGTTTACATGATGTATTTTTTTAATTTTTTTTTAAATGCATTTCTCCGATCCCAACAGGGCTTTGTTTTGGGATTAAAGTCGGTTCTTCAAGTGGTGGTGGTACATTTTCGACGAGACAATAAACGCGAGAAACACTGCAGAAAACAATTGCGATGACGCTTCTCCTTGTGATTTGACTAATTTAAATCTTGTCTTTCACCATTCATTATGAAAAAAGGAATTGTCCCCCAGCGCCTGTGCGTTAGTATTTGTTCACTTATGCATGCGAGACCCATGTGTGAGCGTCTCTGTATAGTTTACGGGGTTGATCGGGAGGGGCTGTGAATTCTCTTTGCTTCCACCCAAACAGCGGTCTGGTGTGGCTGAGGGTCTCCAAGTCCTCCGTCTGACTCCAATTTGTGCTCGTTTTCTGATGAAAACCCCGGCATTTGGTGCTTCCTGGCGCGGGATCCCATCCGCACCGCAGGGTGCTGCAAACTCTCCGCTTGGTCGGGCCCTGGCACCCCACATCTAATGGGCAACAGCTTGAATAGTGCCCACTTAGGCAGGCAGAGCAACTAAACCCCTCTTTCCTTGCTCCCTGCTCCAGCCAGCCAGCCAGCCAGCCAGCCAGCCAGCCGCCGCCTCTGCCATCACCCACTTACCCAGCATCCTCTGTACCTGGCTGCAGCCCCACAGCCATTCCAACCTACCTTAGGCCCAAGGCCCGCGCCGAACCGGCCACACTTACCAAGCTGTCCTGCAGTGCTCCGCAGCCATGGAAATACAAACAGGCCCAGCTATCTGCTGACAGGATGTTCAGCCTATTGCCCGCTAGGCCTGAAGTTCCCGCCACAGACTCCAACCAACGTCCGTACACAGATAAGCTGGAAGGCAGGTTGCTGTCTCGGGGGAATAATAATCACTATCCGGACCCTGGTGCTACCCCGCTGCTCCAGCAATCGGCCAAGACACTTGACGCAGGGCTTCATATGTCTCGTCGTTGGTTATCTTCACCTGCCACCTGACAACCGGCAGCCATTTTGTGTTTGCTTTGCAACGTCCCGTAAAATCGGATCGGTGAAACAAAATGGCGCACCAGAAAGCACCCTGGATCTTTTCATCCTGATCTAAAGATGCGTTTGGGGGGAACAGGGACTTGGTGATTTGGCGTGCTTTATTCCGCTGACTGACGCTTGGCCCAGGGTTGAAGCCTTTTCCGAACTACACACACAGAGCGGCTACGGATACATTAGCACCCTAGTCCGGCGTGACTTCTGCCCTGGCCATGAATTTCTTCTATTTTCATTTCTCTATCCAATCTGATGCAGTTCCTGAAGATAAATTTGACACGAACCCTATTAATGAACCAATTGCACGTCGTCCGTTTCTGGTACTTTTTTTTTTATCATTATTTTTTTATTTTTTAACCTCCTCCTCCAACACTTCTGACTGCTGGAACTTTCTGGCGTTCCGTTCGATGCTAATTGGTGGGTAAACAGGTCTGTGTGAGGCACATGGTATACGAGCACACGCACACACACACACACACACACACACACACACGCACATGCACACGCTACACAAACACAGGCGGCCCCCTGGAACCTCTCACAGGACCAAATGGCTGGCACCGCCTTCCCGCCATCTCCCGCTGTGCCCTGGTGTGTGCTTTGGTGGCTCAGGCTGCTGTTCAAGCCCAGCGGGGGTTCACACACACACACACACACACACACACACACACACACACACACTCACTCTCCTGGTGTCCTCTGCACACCCGCCACCCGCTTTCACACCCCAGACAGCAGGACAGCAGGAGAACACACACACACACACACACACACAGGAACAGACAGACGCGGTCACTTTAGAGATGCGGGCCAAGCGCTGCAGGGGAGAAAAGTTTTCACTTTAACTGGAGAATTCTCTCTTCATTAGCGCCTTTGGACTTCAGGAAGAGTTCTGTTTCATTTCTTTTTTTATTTTATTTTTTTTTTTAATTCCCCTGCAGTTTGTAGTTTTCCTTTCTTTCCCTGCCCCTCTCTTTGTCCGGGTAGGTTAGCAATCGGATGGGCGGAAAAGCAGAAAAACTTTGCTCGCAAAACAAAAACCGATGACCCACTTCATACAGTACATACTGTGTACAGTCTGGATAAAAAATTGTATTTGTTCCCCACTTCCTTCACGACACACACACTTAAACTGTTTAATTGTTGTGATGTCACACTAGCTGTGACGGACTTCCATGTATATGCTCCAGTGTTTTGTGTGTGATGTACAGAATTGTGACTGATTCCACCGGGGATCACGTGTCACGCTGGCCACAAACAT
>NC_137202.1:20883617-20916117 GCF_960531495.2 Zeus faber
TCTCAATAAAAAGTGACCAATTTTAACAGTTGACTTTTTTTTGCAGGTTCATCAGTACATAATATTACAAGCCGCCTGGCTCAAAAAAAAGCATAAACAAACCTTAGCGTGATAACCACCTGATAACCTAAAAGATTTTTGCTGAGGAGGTCATATGGGTCTCTTCATTTTTCTCCTCTCTTCTCAATAAACTCAGAGCAGCATGTTCGATAAATGACGTGGGGCAATTTACAAATGATTTGCTGCTTCTACATTGTTTTTTATCTGTAATGTGCCGGCAGTTCACTGGGTTTCGACGTTAATTTACCTTCATGTGATTTGCGAACCATTAGCTTAGAAATGGAGAACCATGATTTTTACTTTGGCAATCATTTAGGAGCTAATGCATGTGTAAAAAAACAAACAAACAGGTGTGTAATAAGTCAATTAAAATAGAGTTTAGCTATTGTACGTGATTGACTTCCTCAAGAAAATGATTAAATTCTTATGAAAAGGTTTTCTTTTTTTGTACGACCTATTAAATGCACAGCAAAAGCTGACCACTCCGACTAATCACCCTAGCAACCAGTAAAAACCGTAAACAACAACTTGTCCTTTTGCACTCGGGTGGATGTTGTTGCGGGTTTTAAAAAACGCAGTAACCGCTTTCTTAAAATGCATTTCACCAGCTCTGGATTCCCCCCCACCCCCCTCCCGCAGTTGGAGAACTGGACGGTCTTCTGGTCTCCCAGAATTCCCTGATCGGGAAGCTGAGGGAAGAGTGTTGCGTGCTGGTGGCCAGGCTGGGGGAGCTGACGGCCAACGGCAGGTGATGCTCTCATTCATTTATTCAGCCGTTCATGCGTTCATTCCTTTATTTACTTCTGTCTCTTCCCGCTCGCCCGGTATTTACTCACCTCATCAGCCCCTTAATGAGTTGCTCATTGTGTCGCTTCCTTGCCGGTTGCACGCTCCTCTCCCACTCGCTCCTTCTTTCACCCACTAATGCACATTTCATCTGTACGCGGTTGTTCACTTATCTGTTTTTTTTTAATATTTTTATGAAAACAAATTTTTTTTTGAGAAAGTTAATTGTACTCGTGAGCGGGTTTACTTCCGATTTTTGCTCTTGTGATTCTGAACATCCCATTAGCGTTCCAACACCAAAATAGATCCACACGAAGAGCCTCAAATCCAGGATGTTTGGAAGGGAGAGCGCGGCGAGCGAATATCTCGAGTGGATCCGCTGACCTGTTTTCTTGTTAACCTGATGCTACAGTAGTCACAGCAGGCCTGCCCGGCTCTCCATCTGGGCTGCCCGTGTGTGACCCTGGGCCCAGTGTCCCTGTCAGCTGTTGGAGCTGTGCTGCACGTTAGCCACATGACGGCCCCCAATCTGGCCCTGCCGGCCTCACCAGCCACGGGACACACATACACACTTCCATTTATTCATTCTCTCTCTGTCTCTCACCATGACATCCATGTGCAACAACCCAAAACCCGCATGTGCACAGGAAAAATCATCAGTTCATCAAATGGAATTCACATCATATTAAAAGTAGACTGTTTTTTTGTTTTTTTTTAATCCACGCACACCCAGAGTTGCCGTCTGCAGGATTGCGTGTGTGGTGTGTTTAAGTGCTGTGGTGTCGGTGCGTTGTGCGCCTGGGGCTGTTTGAGCTGCTGTACTCCCATTGCCCAATGTAGCGGCTAAAGTCCTGCTGGACGGGCTCAGATAGCGAAGCCCGACTAAGCAAGCGTGTGTTAGCGCAGGTTAGGCCGACACACTCGCTCACGTGAGCGCTCGGAAGGTAATTCAAATTGAGATCGACGGGAAGCCTTCTGATGCTCGTTCTTCTTACAGTTCGGGGTAAACAGAGTGTGAGAAGGCTGCCGTGTATGTCAGCTGTCGTCAGCTGCCATCCAAAAAATGACTCCTTTTACCAGTACGGTAGTTGGCCTATTTGTATGCAGAGTGTATTTCTTTTAATGATTCAGGAAATTTCTTATGCTCCTAACATGTCTTTTTTTATTTTTATTTATTTTTTTTTTTTTAAAAGACATGTATCTGGTGAAAATATGTATTTTGTCTATTTCAATTCACAAGATTTAAATTACATTACACCTCACATAGTAAGGTCAAAGGATCTCAACACATTTTTTCTGTTATATTTCATGATATTTTTTCTGTAGTACAGAATATATATATATATATATATATATATATATATATATATATATATATATATATATAAGAGAAAAGTTGGTCAAGTAGCCTCTAGTCACTACTTGGACACGCTGTGTGCAGGAGAGAGGTGGTGCAGTCGTCTCTGGAGAAGCAGCACTTGGAGGAAACAGTGGAGCGGTTGAGATCTCGCTGCTCTGCCATGGAGGAACAGTGTGTCCAGCACGGCCGCATCCACCAGCGAATGACGGACAGGTACACACACACACACACACTTTCAGAATCCATTTTATTTGCTCGGTACATTAACATACACTAAGTATATGTTCTGTGAGGTTTAGTGCATTTTACTACGGACAGTCAGCATTATATATATATATATATATATATATATATATATACATACATACAAAGAAATAAAAAAATAAAAATAATTGGAAATATAAAAATAAGTGAAATGTTCTGGTTAATAATTGAGGCAAGTTTTTAAATTGGGTGCTGGAATTGGTGTGGAATTGGCTAAAAAATAAAAGAAACAACCACACACACAATTAAGCTCGGCATCCTGTATCTCATTTGTTCTGTGTCTTCCATCTTTGGCACGCTCGCTGTGACTGTACATTTGTGTGTGTGTGTGTGTGTGTATATGTGTGTGTGTGTGTGTGTGTGTGTGTGTGTGTGTGTGTGTGTGTGTGTGTGTGTGTGTGTGTGTGTGTGTGTGTGTGTGTGTGTGTGTGTGTGTGCATGTTGAAGTGATGAGCACAGCCGTGTGTGTGTGTGTGTGTGTGGACGGTGCGGGGGGGGGGGGGGGGCTCTGCACCGTAGGGGGTGCCTCCTGTAGAGCTCGGCGGTGCCAACGTGGGTGCGGGGGTGGAGGCGTTGTTGCCCCACCCTGCTGGACCCCCCATCTCCTAACACGCATACACTGTCGCACTCATACACTCATCCTCCTGCCCTACTTCTCTGTCACACACACACGCGCACACACACACAGATTTGTTTCCCCAGCTCCATCGCTCACACTACATATTGTTTACCACCCACCGGGGTTAACCTGTCGTTAGGGACACTGCCAAAAGAAAAAAAAAAAAAGAAAGTTTACCAAGTCACAGCTGTCTCCTGGTTGGTTGTCTGTGTGTGCGTGTGGCTCTGAAAAAAACAAAAAACTGAAGTGAGATAAACTAAGTTGGTTGATGCAGAGTGTGAAGTATGAGGATGAACACTCTGTATGTTTATGTCTGTATGTTATAGTGGGTGTGTGTGTTGGTGTGTGTGTCTGTGTGTGTGTCTGTGACGGGGGCATGTTCTCGGGAGGTTTAGCGGAGTGCGGATCTCACTGCCAAAAGTGGATTGGCTGGGAAGTTGGCACCTAACTTCCCTCCCCTCTCCCAGAAGAACCACGATAATCACTCTTGGCATTTATTGGGTTTTTTAGTTTCTACTTCCATACTTATTTTGGTTGATGAATCCTCCAGATATTTCCCTCTGCATCTCCCCGTTTCGGTCCCAGCACACGGGCGCTTCGCTCTCGGGAGCGGACTCGGACACACGTTTGGTGTATTTTACCAAATTCGTCTTTTCATCCGTGGAATAATAATGAATTCAATAACTGACGCGCTTTGAGTGGTGTCGAAAAGGAAGTTGAGGGAGAGATGAGGTGTGTACTATAAAACGCTATTTCGGTCCGGCTCCGTAGAAGGCCCGGTTTCTTCGGGGGCCTCGTCGCTTTGTTGACGCACACCTATACACACGAGCCGGTCCCTGTGGGCGGGCGCCCTGCCCCGGTGCTGGGGGTGTGGTGGGCGGGGGGGGGGGGGGGGGGGGAGTTAAGGTGTATGTGCTAACAAGCTGGTGCACGGCGCCCGGCGTATCCAGCGCCCCGCCCATCCCCGCAGCCTCTCCGCCGGCCCGCAATCTGTGCTGTGAAGAGCCGCAACAGCACGCGGCGCTCCAAACATTTGGAAAATCAGCTTGATTTATTTTTACATGGGCGCACCGATTGCCAAGCAACACAGGGGTTTTAGCACACAATGTTTTGGTGCACGGCTTATTTAATTATTAAACTACCCCTCCGTCATTGTGTGCGCTGTGTGTGTGTGTGTGTGTGTGTGTGTGTGTGTGTGTGTGTGTGTGTGTGTGTGTGTGTGTGTGTGTGTGCGCACGAGAGGAGGTTTTACGAAGATGAAGGAATATGTTTATTAAAGGAGGGGTTCAGATGGAAATGTCGATACAAATAGCAACGGCAGAGACTATGTTATATTCTGTATGGGAAATAACTAAAACATTGGTAAATAAGGTGAAAAATACCTCTTCCCTCGTAGCGAGTGGATCTCTCCACAGGTGATGTTGGTTCAAATTGAAGTAGATCTGTGTTTGTGAACACGCAATCTTGATTATCAAATGTTTTTGTATTTCATTTATTTAAAAACTTACAATATAGGATTTGATCATGGTTTGACTAAATCCTAATCACCTATTAAGGATTTTAGTATTTGCCTTCAGCAAATTTTCCGGTGGAAATATTTTCCAGAAAATCTCACCAAAATCGAGGAAAAATGACTTTTTAATAGGAGTGGGGGTATTTCTGCCTTTTCCATATTGGAGCTTTGCGTTTCAACCTACTTGGGCTTGCTTGAGTAATATTGTTGGAAATGTAAAAGTTAGAGTTTGTTCGTCAATTGATTTGACACCCTAACAATTGTGTGACGTTGAACTAAAATGACCAAAAGCTGGAAAAGCCCGACAAGTTTCCTGTTTATTTAAAAGGAACCGTCGAGGGCATTGTCATGTGTTCTTTAATTAAAATATGCTACCGTCTTGAAAAATGTTCCTGTAAAATTAGATATTTAATTTAATCAAGAAAGAGGACATTATTCAATTAATTCTGACATGTTAATTCAAAATATAGAGCCTTTTTTTATATATAATGGCTATTAAATAGGAAGATGTAATTTCCTCTGTTCAGGTTACTTAAATACAGTAAAAAAATATCTTTCATGACGCCACTTAACAAAATAATTTGATGCTTTAAATATATTTCCACTAAATCTCCAGTTCAGCTGTGAATAAATCAATCTCCTGAATTTAAACGAAAAACTAAAAAGTCGTTATTCGGGAAACATGAAATTAATAAGAATTAATAAATAAACAGGTGGAACGCACTTAAGTATCCAGATCGAGACAGAATAAGAGAGGACTGATCCCCGGAAAGTTCATCAAGAATTGGGGATTAATCGTCCAGAAATTTCAATGTGATTTTTAGGAGAGCTGAGAAATCGGAGCGATCCCGAGCGCCGCTGCGGGGATCGAGGAGGTGGCTCTCCACTGTTCCCTCTTCCCTCCCCTCCCTCCTCTCCTCACCTTTCCACGCCGCTCCCCACCTTTTCCCCTCCTCTTCTGCTCCTCTCTTTCTTCTCCCGCTCCCTCTATTATCTCCTCCTCTCGTCTCCTTTTTTTTTTTTTCCTCTTCCCCTCTGCCTTCTGCTCCAAACACCACACAACCTCCTCTCACCGCACAGCTGTTCACAGGCTGCTCCACCAATTATCACCACGCATATACGCACATAGGATACACACACACGCACACGCGCGCACACACACACACACACACACACTCACTCGCTCAGACACACATACACTCACATGTATAACGGATTGACATGTCCCTGGCACTCGCCTAACCATATAAAGTGACTGTTTGTCAGGTGTGTGTGCATTAAGTATTTTTTTTATTTCCTTGCCTGTGTGAGGGGGTGTCCACAAACCTGTGTGTGTGTGTGTGTGTGTGTGTGTGTGTGTGTGTGTGGCTCGCTCGTGTAGCCTTTAAGGAGAGCAGCAACATACACGCAGATGTGCTGCTAGATCCACAGGCTTGACTGGGCCATATGGCCTCCGCACAGAAAGATGGTGCGTGCGTCTGGAGGAGAAAGAAGAAGAGAGGGGGAAAGAGGGATGGAGCGAAGGATATCGGGCCATGTGTGGAGTTAGCTGTGCAAGCAGTTGTTGGTGTGTGTGTGCGTGTGTGTGTGTGTGTGAGCGTGCGTGCGTGCGTGCGCGTGCATGTGTGTGCCCGCACCAGAGGCTCCAGGAGATTGGTTAATGGAACAAATGGTCGCGGCGGGCCAGGGAAGACGGAACAGGCTTGCTGCTGCCGTGGGCAGACAGCAGGCCCCGGGCGAAGGCTGCTTCATCTGGGCCCCTGCCACACACACACACACACACACACACACAAACGCACACACACACACACACACACACACAAAACAGCTCTTGTCTCCCTCCACTCTGCACCCCACCCCTGAACACACAGTGTGCTGCCATGGCCCAGAAGCAAAAGAAGATGCTCCTCAAAAACTTTTCAATTGCAAATGAAGTTGGTAGAGACTGGGCAGGAGACAAAAGAGAGCTTTTATTTGTGTGTGTGTGTGTGTGTGTGTGTGTGTGTGTGTGTGTGTGTGTGTGTGTGTGTGTGTGTGTGTGTGTGTGTGTGTGTGTGTGTGTGTGTGTGTGTGTGTGTGTGTGTGTGTGTGTGTGTGTGTGTGTGTGTCCTTGATCTTGTGCGTATCCGCATCAGTGATGAACAAGTGAAGAAGAGAGGTAGAAAGGATAACACGCGAGTGAGGGAGGTGAAATGAAGCACTTTTTGAGACGGACGCATCGCACTGCACCAAATCTCCCACTATTCCTAAAATAACCAAATCATCCAGCTATGTGCCCACACGTAGTTCTGTATCGGCACTTCTTCTTCTTCTTCTTTTTTTTTTTTTTTTCCCTCGTCACATTTTTTTTTTACGTAACGCGTTGTCAGCTTTGGAATCCAAAAACCATAATTCAGGACGGTAAGAGCAGAGCGAGTTCACTGTTTCCAGGTTTGACTTTCTGCTGAGGCGGACGGTTCTGTTCCCATTCTGATCAATTTCACACCGGCCGGTCGCAGAAGTACGATTCTCCTCATTTAACACCGATATAGTTTAAATGTAGAAATACTGCGCACGTTTCATTGTTTTGAGCCGTTTGAGCCGACGCTCTCGCTCTCGCTCATTCTGGCCTCTGGGTGGCGCTAGTGAGTCAGCCATCCTCCTTACCTTTTGGACTTACCCCCCCTCTCGTCCTTCCGCGCCGGCTCGCGCCCTCCTTCGCGTTCTTATCTCCTCCATCTCTCTGCGTTGCCCAGCTGGCCTCTGTAGCCGCGAGCGGCCACGGGGCAGCCTGCTGAACGAGCATTGTCAAGCGGTGGCTTTACAGCTCCAGAGCGCGCGCGCACACACACACACACACACACACACACACACACACACACGTGCGCACAGATTTTCAGCTCAGATGTCGCGCTGTAGCCAGAGGCACGCAAGCTGGAGCGTTAACTGAGCGAAGCGTCACATCTCAGGCCCCCGTCGGTGACACTTGCTAACACTCTGGAACGTTACTTTATAAGCCCACAACGAGACAATTCGCACAGATACGCCCGCACCTGCTGCCGCCGCGGAACCTCAGAGGTGATTCTACCGGCGGCGGCGTTCTCCACGTAGAGGGGAAGACCGACTCTAGCGAAACCACGCCGAAACCAAGTTTAGGGGGATCGGCGACTTCAAGCAGCGCCCGGATTCCGAAGGGCAACTTTTCAAACCAGCTGCAGGATTGTTCTCGGAAGGAGTGCGCCACCGCTTTGAGGCTTGCTTCGAAACAATTGATGTAAAGGTGTTGGTGTGAACACTGTGTTATGAGACCGTGCGGGAGGAATCTACCGAATGGGAAAAAAAACCCGCTAGTAATAGGTTAAAATATTTTTCTTTGTCACCGAGGAGGCTGTGAAGACAAATAACAGTAAAATAAAAAAAGCAACAGCATTTTTCCATCCCGTATGCATTCACAGACGTAAACACTGGGACAGATTTCATGTCTTCATTTTAATGCTCCGTGTTCGCACGACGGTGGCAGCTATTAAACACCTTTTAATTCCTTTGTAAATGTAAACCCTCGGTGATGGAACAGCTGTCATTTAAACACCTCCAATTACAATCAACTTTAACTTGACACAAGCAACTCAACAGATTAATTAAAAATGAATAAATATATAAATAAAAATAGGGCGTTATCGCATAAATTGAGAGAAATATTTTTATAATTTTTTTTTTTTTTATCGATTTCGCTCAGTATTGCGTTACAATGCCAGAGTCAGATAAAGATCACAGGATTTGAGATGACGTTTCTTCGTTCACCGAGCGAACCCCCCCGACGGTCACTTTTAAGTCCAGGGTTTCGCAGGTTTTTTTTTTTTGTTTTTTTTTTCTCCCCCTTACCAGGTGCTTATTAAAATGTCGGTTTCAGTCACTCAAAACGTGCATAACTTCATCGCGCAAACCTCGCTGGAGGCTCCTTGCGCGCGGGTACCTCCGGCAGCCGCCCGACGGAGCCGGCGGCACCGATCCCTCTCGTGCTGCCTCATCCCTCTGAAGCGATGATCAAACGTCACGCTGTCACCAATCCTGTTCCCCGTGTCAAATATGCATGTTAGCAAGAGCAACAACTGGCATGACAGGTTGGTTGCGGGGGGAGGCGTGTGCGCATGGACACACACACACACACACACACACACACACACACACACACACACACACACACACACACACACACACACACACACACACACACACAGCATGCATGGTGGGGAGAGATGGATAGATACATATATATGTGTGTGTGTGTGTGTGTGTGAGTGGCAGCTGCAACCCTTATGCCCCTGGCAGTATTGTTTTAACCATGCAAGCCAAGGCAATCTGCCTGCATTCTTCACCCCCAGGCCCACAACTGTACACACACACAAACACGCACACACACTGTACAATGTACAATGTAAATATATATTTGATGGTCAATGTTTTCTTATGAACACACAATTGAATGAAAATTGGAATCGGCCAAAATCCGAAATCGCTGCATCTCTTCATCTCAAACATGTTGGGTAACTTCACGAGGGGATGCGTGTCAGGGGGTATATCCTCATGAGATCAATGAGTATGAACGGTACAGTCAGCTGTAGTAGCTCGCACACGGTGGGACTGTCCTCGTCACGAGACGGCCGCGGTGTGAGTAACTGATGGAGTCCTTCGGCTGCAGTAACTCCAGCACCACGGAGGCTCCCTGTCGCACTGCTGTGCTGCTCAAAATATGTTCCCCGGGGTCGGCAGGTCTGACATAGGTTCCTGTTTTGACGTTCCCTTATATTCTGTGTCGGAGAGAGCGACGCAAAATGTGTTTCTGGTCGCTGTCGCGGGCAGCCGTAGCCCGGTTTAAACTCTCATTTTTCGCTGTGACGCTGTCGCTCCCATAAAGGGCGAGGCCTCAAAGGACGGTCCGTGTCGACGCGCATCCGGTTGTTTCTAAATTTTGTTCCGTCGTCCAGGTTTGACGCCCACTTTCCCCTCTTGAAAGAATTCCTTCTTCTGATTCATTGATTTGGGGTTTTTTTCACCTGAGGTCGCTGTTCTTTCTCATTCAGCGTTGATATTCATCCGTATCCACAGGATGCCGACCACAACCAGCTCCGTGGTTTTTCACAATCGCAGCGGCCGCCTTTCACTTCTTACATGTGCCCGGTATTTGCACTCTTGCCGGGAAAGGCTTACTTAGTGCAAGTACATTAAATGAAAGTGCCAACTAAAGAAATGAAATCGGGGATTTCTTTTTTTTTTAACAAAATAATATTACGGATTGCCACTTTCAGGGAAGAAAAGATAAAATAACTACACATTTTTGTTCGCTCGTCCTCCTTGTAGCGATTACTCTCCCTCATTTGTCATCTCATTGTTATCAGCTTTAGAAATGGGTTAGAATGCTTTAGGTTGATTTTAATAGCATTTATAGTTTTATCTTCCAAATGTGCTGCTGATTTGTAGAACAACAATCCACAAACACGCTTTTTTGTTCTGCCTCTCGACATGAGATGACAACATTTCTTGTGTACCAGACCTTCAGGCTCCCACATTTAAATAAACATGCAAACAGACACACCAAACTGATAGTTGAGACACTAGCATTGGGCAGTGACTGACACTTAGATTGTCGAGGTGTGTGTGTGTGTGTGTGTGTGTGTGTGTGTGTGTGTGTGTGTGTACGTGCGTGCGTGCGCGATCTCCCCAGCAGTGCTAGTCAATAGAAGTCCAGTGGATTGAGTGTAGATAGTGAAGAGAGTTTGAAGTCATTTCCCCTGGAAAAACTGCCTGTGAGCAAAACACTATTTTATTACGTCCGTGTGGTTTGAGCAGCCACACCTGTCCTGGGTCTATGTAGCTGGGACCCAGGATCAGAGTGGCTGTACAGCTGTTTCTCGTCGGTTGGTCTAACGAACAACAGGCAAAACCCCCATCCCCACACACACTCAGGAGATGAGCCTTTGTCATGACACTGGTCAGGTCCATCTGCTCTGGGCTTGCTCCACCTAACACACCCACGACATTAAACTGGTCTTTTCTCAACCCATCGTCTGCGTCTCTGTGACAGAGGGTCCTGGATAAGCTACTTGGGTGGCGTGTGGCAGGCAAAACCGCCATAGTCCGACAGTTAGCGACTTCGCTACCACTACTACTAGCACTACCACTACTACTGCAAACACTACTACTACTACTACTACTACTATTACTACTACAACTACTACTACCACTACTCTCACTACTAAGATCTCCAGACCGGTTCTCCGGGGATAGAATATAACCTTAACGTGGTAAAACGCTATCTGGGGAATAGGCAAAGTCATTGTTTACAAAGAGTAAAAAGTTTCTTTGATTCATCCTTGCACTGTGCTGTAACTTTTATGCATCTTATGTATTCTTTTTTTTTACTTTATGCATCCGATGTATTCAATGGTTTTGATGTGTTATGTAAAGTACTTTGAATTGCCTTGTTGAAATGTGCTATATAAATAAACTTGCCTTGCCCAAATGTAAAGGAGGGGCGTTGGGTGGAGGGGTGGGTAGCGCCTCCCCACGCCCCTCCAACCCACGCCCTCCCACTCCTTCCGCCCTCTCCCTCCGCCCTTCTACCCCTGCTCTTCCCATCGCGTACAGCGCTGAGGGAAAGGCTGTCCCACCGAGACCCCCTGGAACTTGACTTCCATTACTTCCAGCTTTTATTCTTTCCAAAGGATCGTCTTTCCTGTTGTCGATGTGTTCATTGACCCACCTGTCCACCAACCCTTCCACCCATCCAACCATCCACCCGCCCACCCAACCCATCCATCCATCCATTCAACCATCCATCCGGACAGTGGCGAGGGAGTCATCTTTGTCCGTTTGATGTGTGTGTGTGTGTGTGTGTGTGTGTGTGTGTGTGTGTGTGTGTGTGTGTGTGTGTGTGTGTGTGTGTGTGTGTGTGTGTGTGTGTGTGTGTGTGTGTGTGTGTGTGAGAGAGAAAGGGCAATGCCCGAGCGTTAAGCCGTATTAAGTCCTAATTAATGAGTGTGCCAGTAGCTGGAAGCCAGTTATTGGATTTACTGCTTTAGCCGCAGGAAGGAGCGCCATCTTAATCACCCCCCCCCCCCACACACACACACACACACACACACACACCTCACCACACCACTGGGCCGAGTGTAGGCTAGTCAAGACCGCGAGAGAGCTGCCCTGGCTAGACGGTTCGCTGGGTGATCTACGTGTGTGTTCCACATGTGTGAAGGTCAGGGCCTTGACTTAGCGCGTTACGCAAACCCCCCTGCTGGGCTTACAACCTGCAGACGGCGCGGGCGGACCCAGCCGCCCGCCGTCCGATTGGCCGCCTCGCAGGACGGGGCTGCCGCGGCTCATTTAATAGCCGGCGACGCCGCGTGCCGTCCCGACAGCCGGGGTTTTGCCCGTTGTTGTGCTGCGTCGGGGCGGTGGAGATACAGCAGCGCCGTCTGGAATAGCCCGGTTGTTTTTGTCAGGGCCTTCGCCGCTTCAGCAGCTCTACGGCGGGGAATAGACGACGTACCTGCGTCTGCTGCTGCTCCCTCCACGCCGGGGACAGACGGCCCACACTGAGCTTCTGAACATGGAGAGGGATGACTCTTTATGGAGATAATACCATTAATAAAAATCACCATTTAGAAGTGCAACTAACTCCGCTTCTCCTTCTCTAGAGCGCTAACATGTTATTCATCCTGTGTGTGTGTGTGTGTGTGTGTGTGTGTGTGTGTGTGTGTGTGTGTGTGTGTGTGTGTGTGTGTGTGCGTGCGTGCGTGCGTGCGTGCGTGCGTGCGTGCGTGCGTGCGTGCGTGCGTGCGTGCGTGCGTGCGTGCGTGCGTGCGTGCGTGCGTGCGTGCGTGCGTGCGTGCGTGCGTGCGTGGCAGCATCGTGCTGTGCTGCTGTGTGGGGGTGGAGCGGGGAGAGGATGGCGTCGCTGCCCAGCCGGGACAGCTTGGCAGCAGCCTCCCGCTGCCAAGTGAGGGGGAGGCTCCATCCCCGGCCTTCGGAGCAGCAGGACCACCCTCCCCACCCCACAGCCTCCAGCACTGACATCGCCACGCCGCCCCCGCCCCCCATCCCCATTTTTTTTTTTTTTTTTTTTTTTTTTTTTTTGGGGTTGCTTGTGGCACTGGGACAAGCTGTCTCGGCCGCCCTGAGGGGGGGTGGGGGTGGGGTTGGTGGGAGGTGGCGCGCTGGGGGTGCTCTGGACTCGGTCGTCCAGTCGCACTATCATGGGCTGGGTGACAGGGCTGTGTCTATCTGTGTTTGTCGTTTTTCCACAAAGGAAGGGCAGAGGGTCACTCCTTCCATATCCAATGCGGACGGTCCCGCCTTCGGACGCTTCTTTCTTTTTGTGGTTTCACCAGGGAAGTTCACGTGCTGAACACATGACCCCGCCCTCTCTTTACATGAAGTGGTTTAGGCCTATTCTCAGTTCATTGTATAATAATAATAATAATAATAATAATAACAATTTATTATTATTTGCGTCTTGTTTAACACATGTATTCGTCACTCTGTGATAACGTTATTGACTTAGTCCCCATTTGGTTTAATAAAAATTAAAAAAATAAATTGCCCCCGTTTGGTTTAATCAAAAACAAAATAGGCCCTATTTGGCCCTATTTGAATATAAAAAATTGTGCTGATTTGATATATTGTATGATGTGTGTGTGTGTGTGTGTGTGTGTGTGTGTGTGTGTGTGTGTGTGTGTGTGTGTGTGTGAGGTTCTTATCACAATAACAATGGATCTTGAATCTTAATGACCCTTGGGGCGGAGTCGGTGGCGGACCCGAGTGGAGTCCGAGTCGGAGCAGATTGAGACAGGGGAAGGCACAGTACGTCCCACGCTCCCGCCTCCGCCGCACCACCGCTGCCAACAGAACCAGCCGGGTGGAGGCATGTGCCCCCCCCCCCCCCTTAGCGCACACACACACACACACTTCCTTCAGCCCCCGGCCGCTCCACTCCTCCCTCCATCCTCAGCTCCAACACCTCTGCTTTCCGCCATCTTTGTTTTTCTAACCTGTTGAGGCTGATAAATCATTCATCCCCCTGGAGAACGTTCCTCTGCCAGTGTGTTTAACGTTGATACGCAGGGAATCGGCCATATTGGTTGTGGATTTTAAGCCACGTGAAACTATGTTTGTTTTGAAGTTTAGAGCTTACCCTGTCGATAGGTTATTTTATTCCCTGTTAGTGTGTGTGTGTGTGTGTGTGTGTGTGTGTGTGAGAGAGTGTGTGTGTGAGCGAGTGTGTGTGTGAGCGAGACATGGATGGCTGGGTGTGTATGGTAATGTTCTACGAGTGTCCTCTGCCTCATCATTAGCAGGGCAGAGCGTGATGAATGAGAAAAAGAGGGCAGTGGAAGGAAGGAAGGAAGGAAGGAACGAAGGAAGGAAGGATGGTGGGAACTATCTGAATAACATGCTACCTCAACCACGGGACCCACCCAGCCAACCCCCACATTATTCACATATACCACACACACACACACACACACACACACACACACACACACACACACACACACACACACACACACACACTCCCTAATCCCAGTGAGTGAAAGGCGTCATTGTCTGTAAGAGGCAGGGAGGTAACAGTAAACAGAGGCTGTCTGTGTTGGAGTCGCTCTAATTGGGACGTGGTGGTAATGAGCGACGCAGAGTTTAACCAGCGCAGTTTAACCAACGCTGACCTGCACCTCGGCAGTTTAGTTAAGGATGTTTGCTTTAATTGAGTTTCGGGTGTTTTACTTTAGTTTAGTTTAGGATGTTTACTTAAGTTGAGTTGAGGATGTTTAGTTGAGTTGAGTTTAGGATGTTTAGTTTAGTTGAGTTTAAGCCGTTTAGTTTAGCTGAGTTTAGGATGTTTAGTTTAGTTGAGTTTAGGATGTTTAGTTCAGTTGAGTTTAGGATGTTTAGTTCAGTTGAGTTTAGGATGTTTAGTTCAGTTGAGTTTAGGACATTTGGTTTAGTTTAGTTTCAGGGCGTTTAGTTTAGTTTAGGGATGTTTAGTTAAGTTGAGTTTAGGATGTTTAGTTGAGTTTAGGATGTCTAGTTTAGTTGAGTTTAGGATGTCTAGTTTAGTTGAGTTTAGGATGTTAATTTAGTTGAGTTTAGGATGTTTAGTTTAGTGATGTTTAGTTTAGTTGAGTTTAGGATGTTTAGCTTAGTTGAGTTTAGGATGTTTAGTTTAGTTTAGTTTCAGGGCGTTTAGTTTAGTTTAGGGATGTTTAGTTAAGTTGAGTTTAGGATGTTTAGTTGAGTTTAGGATGTCTAGTTTAGTTGAGTTTAGGATGTCTAGTTTAGTTGAGTTTAGGATGTTTAGTTTAGTTGAGTTTAGGACGTTTAGTTTAGTGATGTTTAGTTTAGTTGAGTTTAGGATGTTTAGCTTGGTTGAGTTTAGGATGTTTAGTTTAGTTTAGTTTCAGGACGTTTAGTTTAGGGATGTTTAGTTTAGTTTAGTTTAGGATGTTTAGTTTAGTTTAGCGATGTTTAGTTTAGGGATGTTTAGTTTAGTTTAGGGATGATTAGTTTAGTTTAGGATGTAGTTTAGGATGTTTAGTTTAGGGATGGGTTAGTTTAATTTATAGACGTTTAGTTTAGGGATGTTTAGTTTAGGGATGTTTAGTTTATGGACGTTTGGTTGAGGGATGTTTAGTTTAGTTTGGGGATGTTTAGTTTAGTTTAGGGATGATTAGTTTAGTTTAGGGATGTTTAGTTTAGTTTAGGGATGTTTAGTTTAGGGATGATTAGTTTAGTTTAGGGATGTTTAGTTTAGGGATGTTAAGTTTATGGACGTTTGGTTTAGGGATGTTTAGTTTATAGATGTTTAGTTTTGGGACGTTTAGTTTAGTTTAGGGATGTTTAGTGTAGGGATGTTTAGTTTAGGGACGTTTAGTTTAGGGATGTTAAGTTTAGCTTAGGGATGTTTAATTTAGGACATTTGGTTTAGGGATGTTTAGTTTAGTTTAGGGATGTTTAGTGTATAGATGTTTAGTTTAGGGACGTTTAGTTTCGGGATGTTAGGATTAGTTTAGGGATGTTTCGTTTAGAGAGGTTTAGTTTAGGACGTTTAGTTTAGGGAGGTTAAGTTAAGTTTCGGGACGCTTAGTTTATAGACGTTTAACTTAGGAAAGTTTAGTTTAGGGATGTTTCATTTAGTTTTGTGCTGTTTAGTTTATAGACGTTTAGTTTATGGAGGTTTAGTTTGTGGAATGAGGAAGTACAGGAGAGCATAGAGCAGAAGAGGTTGGCGAAGAAGACATGATGACATGACATGATGATGTTGGGATGAAATTGTGATCTGTAGCGAGAGTAGGGAGCAGGTTGAGGAGAGCCTGGAGAAGTGGAGGCATCTATTAGAGATAAGAGGAACGAAAGTCAGCAGGAGTAAGACAGAATACATGTGAAAAAGCTGAGAATGCAAGGAGTGGAGGTGGAGAAGGCGGATGAGTTCAAGTACTTGGGGTCGACCATCCAAAGCAGCGGAGAGTGCAGGAGAGAGGTGAAGAAGAGTACAGGCAGGGTGGAGTGGGTGGAGAAGAGTGTCCAGAGTGATCTGTGGCAGAAGGGTTCCAGCAAGAGTGAAGGAGAAGGTCTACAGGACGGTAGTGAGACCAGCTATGTTGTGCGGTTTAGAGGCGGTGACACTGACAAAAAAGGCAGGCGGCTGAACTGGAGGTTGCAAAGTTGAGGATGTTGAGATTTTCATTGGGAGTGACAAGGATGGACAGGATTAAGAATGAGTACGTTAGAGGGACAGCTCAGGTTGGACAGTTTGGTTGAAAAGTGAGAGAGGTGAGATTGAGATGGTTTGGACACGTGTGACGGAGAGATGAGAGTTACATGGGGAGAAGGATGCTGAGGATGGAGCTGCCAGGCAAGAGGAAAAGAGGAAGGCCAAAGAGAAGGTTTATGGATGTGGTGAGGGAGGACATGCAGGCGGGTGGTGTAAGGGAGGGAGATGCGTAGAACAGAAGGTGTTGGAGGCAGATGAGCCGCTGTGGCGACGCCCAACGGGAGCAGCCCAAAGAAAAATAAGAGTTTATGGATGTTTAGTTTATAGACACTAAGTTTAGGGACGTTAAGTTTATGGACGTTTAGTTTATGGATGGTAAGTTTAGAGATTTTTAGTTTATGCAGGTTTAGTTTAGGGAGGATTAGTTTACTTTTAGGGACGTTTAGTTCATAGATGTTTAGTTTATGGATGTTTAGTTTAAAGATTTTAAGTTTAGGGAGGTTTAGTTTAGTAATGTTTAATTCATAGACATTTAGTTTAGGGCCATTTAGTTGAATTTATGGATGTTTAGTTTATGCAGGTTTAGTTTAGGGCCTTATTATTTAGGGGTGTTTAGTTTACAGGTTTAGTTTAGTTCGGGGACGCTTAGTCCTCACTGGCTGCCGTCACCTGTAGAAAGGCCTGGTACTGATACCTAAGACACTTTGAGGAGTCCAAAAATCGTACCACTGCTGGTGTTAAAATAATAACAATGAGCTGTTTATTACTTGTTTTTTTCATTGTATGTATATATATATATCTTGTCAATTCATTATATATACTCACTCATGCTCCCCACTGAGCAGCTGAAACGATCTTAAAACCAGGTGGAATTTACAGCAAATAAAAGGTGAATCTTGTTAACGGCAACAACAGTTGAATTTCTCACCTTCCTCTCTAGTGAGGGGTAGAAACCTCACTGCCTCTGTGCTCCGCTGCGTCCGGTGTCACCCAAAATCCCAAACTCACTGTGCCTTTTAAAGGATTACCGCATAAAGAAGGAAGACACCCAGACACCCATCGACACATCAATACAGCTGAATCTCCCAGGAGTGAACGGGGCTGAGGCCAATCTCCAGAATTATTTCATATTTTCAGGATATAAAAAAAAAAAAACGAATTCCAAATCCGTCTCCAGCTGCAATTTTTCGTCGAAGAACCCGATTTAAGATGCCTTACTAAAAAGCTCAATTTCCAAAATCCAACTCGATGAAAAACGAAATGTACAAATCCAAATTTGTTTCTTTGCATTATAACACAATTGTCTCAGGAGGAAATCTGAGTAAATAAAAACATTGTGTGTGTGTGTGTGTGTGTCCAGGCTGCAGCAGTTGGACCGCTGCTGTCGGACCAGCGCCCAGCAGGTGTGTGAGCTTCTGGCCAAACAGAACCAGCTGACGCAGGAGGGACGGACAGAGGTACGGAGGAGGCGGAGGAGTGCAGGGTGGATGTGCACTCCTCCTTTATCCGTCTGAAACATCCCGTCTTACCCCCCAAAAAACTCACTGTGGAGTTCAGGGACATTTCGGGGAAGTGTGATCTTGTTGCAAACAACAAAGTGTGAGCGTAATCTAAGGTAAATGGGAAGCGTGTGTATATAATGTGCAAACGCTTATAACTTTGATATTGGTCAGAATTCAATGTTGCAGGAACCTTAAGACAGAAGTAGAGACAGTAAAATGATGGTGAATAAATTAGTATTAAATAAGGTAATAACATAATAAATTTAACATAATATCAAATTCACGCTATTACCAAATCAAATATATCCTCTTCAGTGGTATATTTCCAACCATATTTCCAAACATGAGGTTATTTCTGAAATGGGAATTGGAAATAAAAGAGACGGGAATTGTATTATTACTTTTTGTTCCGAAATGAAATCTCTTAGGTTATTGGTCAAATTCAGAAAAGAAAAGGAATTTAGCTCAATATGTGGACACTGTTTCCAGTAAAATGGAAGGAGCTGGAAACACAGGCTTGTCTTTTGCTTGTAGAGACAAACGCGGTTCATCTGGCTCTCCGTGTGTGTGTGTGTGTGTGTGTGTGTGTGTGTGTGTGTGTGTGTGTGTGTGTGTGTGTGTGTGTGTGTGTGTGTGTGTGTGTGTGTGTGTCTAGCTCCCAAGCAGAAGACGAGCCGACATCCAGAGCACGTGACCTTCTCTTGGCCTCTCAGCATCTCCATCATCAGGTCCATCCTTCCTAGAAGTCACAGTCTCTACTGCTGCTGATATTTTGTGAATCATAATAAATCTCAAGATGCTTTTTGTTTTTATATATAAGATGTTTTTGTAATTTGTGACAACAACATATTTTTTTTAAGGATGTTTTCATGTAAAAAAGGCAGTTTTATATATATTCTTTCTCTCAGGAATTCCTCATTTAGTCTTTGGTGCATTTGAGCTTTATTTACAGTTTGAAAAATCTTTGATTTAAAAAAAAGCCAAGGATTTCATTAACCGGATTTCCACAATTTGATTCATGTTCATTTCTTCAATTTAAAGGTGTGCGCCAAACTGAGAGCAACGATTAAACGTTTTCATGAAATGAATTGACATCTGATTTGCATTTCTAATGGATAATAAATAATAAGACAGAAGAACAGCACAATCAATATCTTCGTCCTTTTTAACACACCGCGTTCAAAGCCGGAGCCGCCGGCAGCCAGAAAATCCCTTAAGCCGCTGCAAATCATGCGAGGCACGCTGTGGTAGCAGATTCACATAGTGCTTTATTGAAGCTGTCTGTAAGAAGAAAGATTATGTGCATCCCTATCATATACATTTTATGTGTAAAAATACTAAGGATGTACAGTGTAAAAAAAAAACAGCCTCTGGTTGATGGTAATTAGTTGTGTTCACATCCTCGTGGGTCCCCGCTGGCGAGCAACGTCAAACCAGATCGATGTAGAACGAGTCGTATCCGGGGCCGGATGCTCGTAGCTCGCCGCTGACGGCTCCATTCGTTTGTAATGGAGCAAAGCTAACGTTACAGCGTTACAAGCCTCGCCGCTGACAATTTCTCATGAAACCTCACCCCAAACTGTAAAGCTGGATGACAGGAGAAACCTTTTACACTTCAAAATTGTTTATTATCTTGGCCTTGCCGTTTTTTTTTGTTTGTTTGTTTTTTTCGTTTGTTTGCATTTTATAAATGAATGCACTTCATGCTGTTTTTTATATGAATAATCAGGATGATATTAAGAGTAGTACCAGAGCGAGTTCGGGGGGTGGGGGGGGGCGGGTCGGCCCGGCCCCTCGGGAAATCCTTCTTAATACTTGAGGTCTAAACGTTGCAGAGAGTCTGCACGTCGCCGGCACAGGGTCCGCTAAAAGCAGCTTCGCTCTTTTGAGGGGGATCGGCTGGAACACTAAGAGAGTCACTTCTGTTCTGTGAGAGACATACAGTACGAACGGTAGCAGCTTAGGAGTGAGGACTGTCACTGCCGTTTCAGTTTCAGTTCCGTCCTTCCCACCTGGAGTGAGCGCTAACTCAGGAATAAAGCTGTGGAGAGGAGGCCGAAGCGCTATTTCAGCATCTACTGGGAGACGGGCTTTGTGACGGGCTGTTCCATTTGGGTCTGGGGTGAAGGAGCGGAGGGACCCGGTCGGGGACCCGGTCGGGGACCCGGTCGGGGACCCGGCGTCGCTAAGCTCCTCCAACATCGGATCGGTGAGATGTTGCTACAGGCAGAGCGATTAGGAACTGAAGGGACTACCAATCCTTTTGGGGCGCTCTCTTTGCTGCTGCTAGTTTCCTCGCTCTGGGGCCAAGGGAACAGCGACGGAACCAGGAGTTAAAGTGACAGTACTGAGGGTGACCCCCAACAGTTTAACCCTAGAAACGGACTGTTTGGCATATGCAGGATATACTAACTCGGCAGCCAACACACACACATCCCAATTTTTTTTTTCTCAAAGCGACATCAAGCAGCCAGTGGTCCTGGTGGAGAGTGTGCCCTCGGATTTTTCATTTTGTTAAAAAAAAAAAAAAAAAAAAAGGAAATAGCTTAAAAACCCCAAACTCCTAAAATGTTCCAAGCGCGGCTGAATCGAAATTCCTCCGAAACTATAAATAAAAAATTAAAAAAGCGGGATATCAAAGTGCTGCGGCCGCGGCTAAGAAGCGCTATTTGATCGATATTTTGGTGTTGAGCGCAGACGACGGTGCTCTCGCTCAGAGCCTGGGTCGCAGCGGCGCCGAAATCCTTCCAAATACTCCCGAAAACCGGCCTCAGCGGGTCGCAGGGAAGTACTTTTCATCAGAGTTCTGAGCGCCGCTTTTGACCCGGGGGGGGGGGGGGGGGGGGGCGCGACGGTGTTCGCTGCGAGAGCGGGTTTGGCGCGCAAGAGGAATTGGACGCGGTGTTAACGACGTTTAAACAAAGTCACGGAGACGGAAACGAAAAAAAAAATTCACAAAGTCTTCCCGACGACGCTTTGCGGCACCGTGGGAAAAAAACAACTTGAGCCGCGACTGTTCAACTTCAGAACAAAAACAAAACAAAAATGACAATTAAATACAAAATAAAGGGAAATTCAAGTTATCCACCCATGACAGAAATAACATTCAAATAAATATATTGGAATACAATTTTCTACGCCTAAAAAAAACAAATGACCCACTAGTCTGTTTTCCTTTTCATCCAGATAGTTTCTTTTTCGACATCCGACTCGGTTAATATAACATTTGTGAACATAAATAAAACAAAAATCGTGATTCGGAACCTCAGTCAACCGGGGCTTCAAATCCTTCAATCGGGAGAATGAATCTGCGAACCTCCCACAACAACCTGCACCGGCCGGGCGGAGCTTCGGGGCGGAGCTCGGGGAACGAGGACGCCGAAAAAGGGATTTGAAACGCGACTTGACCGAGGTCCGACTGGAAGACGAGACGGCTGCACGGCCACAGACACACAGAACCCGGAGCGGAGACGGTACGATGCACGTTAAAGAAAGAGAGAGACCCCGCCCCTCATACTGTGTATATAAACCATAGGCAGGGACCAGAAGACTTCCTCCACTGTGGAAGACGAGGGACCAGCCGACCGACCTCGCCAAGTCAAAATGACAAAAATTAAGAACGGCCAATCATTTCTATTTTAAGACGGGGCCCTTCTCAAAGCCTCGAACAAACACGCGCCCGCCCTTATAACCACCCTCACCCTCGGCTCCGCCTCCGCGGGCGCCTTCCGGTCGACTTCCTACGTAAAAGAGAAAAACCAGACCAGCCAATCGGAACCTCTGCTACGTTCTCGGACTCCACTGTCTCACGCAGCGCAGCGTCTCAACGACTTTCCCTTTTCTCGCCACCTGGCTCCCACAAACGCCGTGCGACAACGACAACGGCGACGACAACAACTGTCCAACACTTCGCTTTCTGCCCAACTTCCCCCGGCTTCCTGTCTCACCACCGGCGCGGTCAACCGTCAAATCACGTGGAATGCATCTTCACGGTGGAAGAAAAGAAAAACAAAAAAAAAAAAAAAAAAACGAGACAAATAAAAGTCCCCCCGAGGAAGGAGAAGGGATAGAGATTCGACTCGGCAGATAAGGAGCGGCCGCGGGAAGGACCCGGTCCGTGCATTAAACAGCAGTGGAGGACATTTTTGGAAACGGGAGGCTGCAGCGACCGCCGCCCTGCTCGCTCTCGCTCTCTCTCTCTCTCTCTCGCTCTCTCTCGCTCTCTCGCTCTCTCTCTCTCTCTAACGTGCTCGTCCTCCTCTGCGCCGTCACATTTTGGTCATCGAACAATATAAATACAAACTAAGATCATGAAGACAAGCGGTGCAGCAGGAAGGTTCTCTGCTTTCCCTCCTACATTCTTCGGCCATTTTTTTTATTTAAGTGCTTTTTTTTTTTTGGCCAGTACTAAAACTGGTCAGAAACAAAAAAAAAATGTAATAATGTAACAATGCAAAAAGTTAAATAGAAAATCAATAAGTAGAACAATAAATAGCATATATATGTGTAAATATATATATCTGTATATATAGATATATATGTATATCTATATGTACAGATACATACAGTATATACACACATATACATATATACATACATATATGTATATATATTATATATAATAACTTTACTGACATTGGTGTAAACCAACAGATGCTGACGCATCCTCGTACACCTCCACAGGAACCAAATCTCTCAAAAATTCACCGTCTTGGACGAGGCTTCACAGGAACAGGGATTCTCAGCACCGGGCCGCGCATTCTCACGTCGTGGCTTTTCGGGGTGGAGGGTGACAACGCGTGGCGTCCTTCTCCCTTCCCGTCTGCTTCTTCCAGAGCCTCCCTCCACCTCTCCGAGCCGCCACCCTGCGGCGGAGGAGCAGCGCTGGCGCGTCGTCGTGGCAACGACACCCGCGACGCTTAAGCTATCTTCTAACGCGCCCAAAGATGACCATGTTTTCCCTTTTTTTGGGGGGTGGGGGTGGGGTGACAGAAGTTGGAGCTGAGGGGAGGAAAAGTCACGTATTCATTCACAATCGAAGGGAGGGAAGTTTCCGCCCGATGCCGCCTCCCTCCCTCCCTCCCCCCGCGTCAGCTCCCGTTCCTTTCCGGCTCGGCGGCCCCGCCCGCTCGGAGTCGCGCCGCGCGGCGACGCAGCTGGAGGAGCTCCCCGACCTACCGCGCTGCCGTGCTTTGAGGTGCCCTTCTTGACCCAACGCCCGATGGAGTCACGCACGCACGCACGCACGCACACACGCACGCACGCACACACACACACACGCACGCACACAAATAACAGAATCCTATTTTCATCGCATCTTGAAGGAGACGGTTGATGTACAAAAGCTTTTACTCTAGAAGGAGGGCTCCGTGCTGCAGCTCTAGGAGGACACACCGTACTGGAGGCGGTTCATGTTTCGCTGGCGCCGGTAATGACCTGCAGGATAAAGCTTGGAGTAGCACCTGGTAGTAGTAGCAGTACTAGTAGTAGTAGTAGTAGTAGCAGTAGTATCGGCGGTACTAGCAGTACTGTGGTTCCTAGTCGTGGTTATAGAAATAGTAGTAGCAGCAACGACGAGAATGAATTGCACTGAGCAAACCTGAGTCAAAACCTGCCGGAGCCTGCTGCCGCTGTGGGGCGGGGCCGGGAACCACGCCTTCAACGGGGAGGAGGGGAAAAAAAACAAATAAAACACCCCCGGCAGCCTCCATCCGTCCCAGCGCGGTTTCGGCGAGGATTTGAGAAGAAAAAATGGAAGAAGGGTGTCAGACCTGTTGGCTATCTGTCTGTCTGTCTGTCTGTCTGTCTGTCTGTCTGAGCCTGAGAGACAACCGGTAATGGCAGTTTGGACTTTAAACGTGACCTCGGGCGCAGGCTTCGTTCCACCGCCCTCCCAGACACGCCCACCGGGGAAGACACCGAGTCACGAGGCGCGCGCGTCTGATTTGGCGACAAGGGGGCAGGTCTCAAAGCACAGCAGGCCACCGCCGGATCCCGGGATTTAAAGGGACGGTCGCTTAAATAATTACCCCTCCGGGAATTTGTACCAGCGGGGAAGAAGAAACAAAAACAAAAAATAAAATAAAATAAAATTAAAACGGCGACCGCGGAATTCAAGAACGCCACAAGCGAGAGAGCACGACTGAGGAGGAGGAGGAGGAGGAGGAGGAAGAGGAGGGCGGGATCCTTCCGGTCTGGGACAAGCTCAGTGTTCAGAGCGGAGGCAGAGTCACTCGCGGCCGCTGGCCGAGTAGGAGAACTGCGGGAAGTGCGGCCGTCTCTCGTTGTCGAGGCAATCCATCCCATCCTCATCGACTGCGGGCGACACAAAACAGGAAGTGGAATTAGGATGACTCGCTGACATAACCGCCGGATTGACATGCATTGCATGGTCGTGGCATTAATCGGTCGCCGCCTTTTGCACGTTTCGGGGAGCGCTGAGGGGTTTCGCTGCCGTGCTCAAGGACACTTTCGGATCGCTAGGAATAGAACCAGGAGCCCTCTGATCGCTGAACGACCCGCTCCACCTCCCATTTGAGTTTCCCTGATGTCAAGTGTCTTTGAGCCTTAGCGCTCTACAAATAACATGTATCAGGATTATGATGATGATGATTATTATTATTGTTATTATTATTATTACTATTATTGTTATTATTATTGTTATTATTATTATTATTATTATTATTATTATTATTATTATTATTATTATTATTATATGATCTCTGGATTGATGCTGATGCTTGATACTCTTTTTACTCCATACTGCTATTTCAACCGCAGGATTACAGATTTTGACGTAATGCGTTAATGACAGTAAATAATAAGCAACAAAGACGCGGCGGAAAGAGCAGAGCGACGTGAAAACGAGAAGGAAGAGGGTGAGACGGGGACTCACATTTCTCGGGTGGTGTTATCGTGATGGTCTGGGCGGTGAACTCCTCGTCAAAGTATCTGGTGTCCGTCTCCGACGCCACCTGGGGCTTAAAAGGGGGAAGGAGCTAGAGAGGGAGAGAGAGGGGGAGAGAGAGAGAGACAGACAGAAAGAGAGAGAGAGAGAGAGACAGAGCGAGACAGAGGGAAAGGAGAGAGAGAGAGAGAGAGAGAGGGAGAGAGCAAGAGAGAGAGAGAGAGAGAGGGAAAGGAGAGAGACAGACAGAGAGCGAGAGAGGGAATAAAACAACATCTCAAATCGCGCCGAACAAAACGAGCTTCTGGGCGGAGAAAGTGCAAAATGTGCCGTGGAAAACTTTAAAAACTTTAATTTTCCGCGGCTGCTGCAATGATATTCCTCCGCGGGCGCTTCTCCAATGAGCGGAAGAGCCGTGACAACAGAAGGCAGGGAAAAGAAATGATAGAGAGAATAAAAGAAAGAAAGGGAAAGGGAAGACACCCGGCACCTGGGTGACATACTGTACGTCACACCTGGAGGTGTCTCTCTCCCACACACACACACACACACACACACATACACGTCCACACACACACACACACACACACACACACACTCACTCACACACCAGGTCACACCTCTCCATCATATATCACAACTTTCCTGTGTTATGTACTAGAGGGGTGTGTGTGTGTGCGTGTGTGTGTGTGTGTGTTTGTGTGTGAGAGAGATTCAAGTCTTCCCCCAAGCCCGTCTGAGGTGTGTGCGTTATTTAAATATTTTAATAAATGCTGGGGGAAAAAAAATCCGTCTATAACAATTATTATGTAGACACATTATAGTGGCAGTTTTGCCTACCACGTGCCACCCAAGTGGCGTGTTCAGGGACCCAGGCACGGAGACACAGAAGACGGGGTTGTCGAAAACATCAAAGGGCGGTGTGGTTTGAGCAGCCACGCCTGACCTGGATCTAGGTAATTGGGGATCCAGGATCAGAGGGGCTGCATACCTGTTGGTTGGTCTAACAAGCAACAGGTAAAACTCCCGTCCCCACACTCACTCAGGAGAGAGGAGCCCTGTCGTGACATGTGTCCATCTGCTCCAGGGCTTGTTCTATCAGGCCAGCTCTCCACAATAAACTTGTGTGTTTGCTACAACCCCGTCTTCTGTGTCTCTGTGCCGGAGGTCACTGAACACGCCACTTGGTTAGCGCGTGGTCGGCAAAACTGCCAAAATGATAAAAACAAGGATATCAACAAATAAACGGTGACAAATTGCGTGAAATTCTCAACGGGATTCAGAACGGGATTTAGGGAAACGGGAGGTTATTTCTTCCGCGTAATCAACGTTTATAATTGTCGTAAACTGCGATACCGGTACAGTAAGTCGATTTTCGTACCATTACAAAACAAAAAATCTCCCAGACTCTGTGATATTTCCTGGTATTATGCTTGTGGGGACAACACATGAAGGACCGCATGGAGAGCCTCCTACCTTTTTATCATAGACGTTCTGCCAGTCGACGCCTGAGAAAAAACTGTGCCGCATGATCTCCTTTGCGTCATCCGGTCCTCCGCCGAGCCTGGAGGAGGAAGGAGGGATGAGGAGAGCGGGGTGGGGCAGGGCCGGGCGGGGCGGTGCAGGGGGGTTGAAAACATCCTTTTATTCAAAGGATCGTTGAATTCTCTCTGGATACTGACACAGGATGCAAAATGTAAACGAGTACAATTAAAGCCAACCAGACAGATAAAAAGGAACCAAATGGATTAGAGCTGCCAAATCTGGAAACTGTACTGTATGTAGCTCTGTGTGTGTGTGTGTGTGTGTGTGTGTGTGTGTGTGTGTGTGTGTGTGTGTGTGTGTGTGTGTGTGTGTGTGTGTGTGTGTGTGTGTGTGTGTGTGTGTGTGTGTATTTTTTTCCGGCAGCGACGTGGTGAGTCTCCTTTGCTGAGTGTGAATGAGTGCGTTCGGTAGAGCGGGTCGTCTAGCAATTGGAAGATTGCCGGTTCGATCCCCGGCTCCCCCCCTGTAGCGTGCTGATGTGTCCATGAGTGAGACACTTAACTGCTCTCCTGGTACCGCAAGTTGGCAGCCCACTGCTTCTAGATACGTTAGATACTAGGATGGAGAAATGCAATTTGTTGCCTTAGTACTTGTACTCTGTGACCTGCGAGGTAAACGTGCAGAGATGCCGGCGCCCAATCCTGCGACTCGGCCGACAAAGGGGTGAGGCTCACCGCTTGTTGGGGTCCTTGATGAGCAGGCCGGACAGCAGCGACTTGGCGTCCGCCGACAGCGTGCGCGGGAACTTGATGTCCTCCATCAGGATGAGCTCGAACAGCTTCTCGTGGTCCTGGTTGTAGAAGGGCAGGCGGCCGCACATCATCTCGTACGTCACCACGCCGAGACCCCACCAGTCCACCGCCCGGCCGTAGTCGTTGTCTTCCAGCACCTGGCGGACGGACAGACGGGGGAGAGGGATGTTTGTCGCTCTTAATGCCGCACGTGCACCTTGGTGATGGAGTTGAGCACGTACGGTGTGAGTGTGCAATGACACACAGCGGTGGGGAAAATGGCAAAGGGATTTAAAAAGAAGCTCATATTAGATGCGAATTAAGAGGTTGAGGAGGACTCGGTACGTGCACGTTACACACAGTGTTATACGGGAGGTTTAAACTATGTTGATTGACCATTCAATTTAAACCCTAATCCATAGTGAATCTATTGAAAAGAGCCCTAAACCATTTGAGGATTATTTTGAGATCTATGTAAGAATTGCTCGGAGTAGCAGACTAATACTTTGAGACCGGAAATAATGATCGACTGCGGACTAATTGTTTTAAAATGGATGACCCAAAGCTGAAGGTAAGGTGCCCCGTCTTCCTCTTCAGAGTCACCAGATGCCCCCTGTGGTGGCTGCCAGCTCCCTGGCACGGTGCTCCTGGCAGAGCGGAACAGGAAACCCCCTGGATGGAGCGGCTACGACGGGCCGCAGCTCGGGTCAAGGCTGGAGGGCCTCAGCGCCGGCCAGCGCAGGTGTGTGTGTGTGTGTGTGTGTGGAGCCTAAAATCCTTCCCTCCATCAAAGTTTCAGGTCTTGGCTCGCCGTCCAAAACAAACTCTTTCGCTTCTCCCCTCTTCTCTCCAAATCACACCGTCCTTCTTCTCTCCCTCCACTTCCTCCCTCATGCTGCCGTCGCTTGCCTCTAATCACGTCCGTCTCCCCCCTTTCATCTGCTCAGGTGCCCCCTCGCTGAACGGACACCGCGAGCGCGAGCATTGTGATTAACGTGTGACTGTGTGTGTGTGTGTGTGTGTGTGTGTGTGACTGACAGGAGGGCAGGCTTGGAGAGTGTCCAGAGCAGCATATGCTATACATTTCCCCAATAACAATAACAAGTCGACATCTCCTCACTTCTATTAATGGGTGAACGAACACACACACACACACGCACACACACACACACACACACACACACACACACACACACACACACACACACACACACACACACACACACACACACACACACACACACACACACACACACACACACACACAAGGAATTGAGATCATTTCTGAACATCAAGAAATAAAAAGTGACTTGCACGGTGCCAAACCAACCCAACCATCTTATCATACACCATATACTGTATTAACAACAGAATGACAGTATTATATATTATATAGACTATAGTCAAAACAGATTTGTTTTATGTGGAGTCGAGCCACAAGATTCCACACGACACCTTATGAGGCGCTTTTTCCCAGACAGGGTTTAATCCAAATCAGGCCACAGCGAATCCATCCCTAACTGAATCCATCATTTCAAATGTCCTTTCTGAGATGCTTAACTCAAGATGAATTTGTTCTAGACTAGGAGGTCCTGGACTAAGGTCATGAAGGACTAGTCAGCTCCTTCGGTCTGGTCCTGGTGCCGGTCTTCGTCCAGATCAACCTGGCCGACCTGGAGACCACGCCCATTCATCCAAAGACAAACCTGCCTCCTGCCAGGTTTAATCAGGTCTGAGACTGTTTCAAACCACGACCATTTCAGTCAGTCCGGATGAAAAGTGTCACTTAGTCTCAGATTAAGCCCAATCTGCGTCCACCAAACCGCCCGCACTATCCCGATACTCAGGTTACATGTGATCATTTTGGGCGCGTTTGTCCTTCGAGCGCCCGCCAGAGAAGAGGAATAGTCCGGAAAGCGGGAAGCACGGAGCAGGTTTAATGTCGCGGAAAAACTGAAAATGAATCTGCTGTTCAACACTCGACTTCTAACGACGCAGACGACAACTCTGTGTGTGCATATTAATTACCACGTAGACGGTGGTCTATTTCTAAGTGCCGCTCTGTGTGCGTGTGCGCGTGTGTGTGTCTATTAAGCTGGTTACCCTGTTGGTGGTTTTGAGGCAGGGTTAGGGGGAATCGAGTGCACCGCCAGCTCCAGATACACTATTGATTTGTACGGCTGGAGGGATAACACTGGCTTAGACGGCCGAGACGCTGCCAGATGCATGCATGTACGCACGCACGCACGCGCGCACACGCACACACACACACACACACACACACACATACACACAGCAGATGGAATATTTATCCATCCTCATCAAATTCAGAAAGTTTCAAGAGGGAGGCAAACTAGGAACCGCTTGGTGTCGTCTCCTCCCCTGCAGCGAGAGGAGGGACACACACGGTTTATAAAATTCAGATGAGCTCGAGAGGCTGTTTTTCCAGAGTCAAGGCATCGGGGCGGTGTGTGTGTGTGTGTGTGTGTGTGTGTGTGTGTGTGTGTGTGTGTGTGTGTGTGTGTGTGTGTGTACAAAATAGTATACAAATGTAGACAAATGCAAGCTGTCCACTTGGGCATACTGCGTGTGTGTGTGTGTGTGTGTGTGTGTGTGTGTGTGTGTGTGTGTGTGTGTGTGTGTGTGTGTGTGTGTGTCCTGGGACCAGGAGCGAGTAGTGTCAGCTCGGTTGCAGGCAGGGAGCAGATTAAGGCACACCGAGCCAGAATGCTGCCCCACAGCCCTAGGCATGGGAGTGTGTGTGTGTGTGTGTGTGTGTGTGTGTGTGTTGGTTTATGAAGACAAGTGATAGGACAAGATTGGACAAAGGAGATGAGATGAGACGACCGCAGGAAAGGGGAGGCAAATGCAGTGCGTCGAGAAAAGGAGAGCGGCAGGAAGGCAAAGAGAGAAGAGGAGAAACGAAAGGGAGAAGAAAAGAAGAGAAAGCGGTAAAGTCCTGTTTGTGTCTCGGGCCCGGTGGGGAGCCCGGCGCTGGCTGAGCGGCCATCGCGGCCATCACAGCCGGGTGCCTCCACCGGCTCCACTCGGGTGCCTCTTGTGTCCAAAAGATCAAAGTTTATGAGCTGGCTTATCTCCTGCAAAATATTTGCAGGGTCCATTTTCATGCTTTATTTGATGGTGACAGTGTGGGGAGAAGGGGGAAGGCAGGGGACAGAGCGAGAGCAGCAAACTGCATGGGGCTGGAATTGAACCTGAGCCGCTGTGGTAAGGACTCAGCCTTGAAAATGGTGTGCTCTACCCGGCGAGCCACCGGGACGCCCCGCAAGTAGTTTTTAAGTACAATTATTCTGTTTTTCAAGGACATATATTAATTGAATCAATTTTTCCAATGTGCCCTTTATTAATTAAAATATAATGTAATCTTCGTCCCATTTTCTATAATTTATAGTAAATATATATTTTATATATAAATTATTAATCTCATTGCCATCTGCTATTATAAGTGTATTTCCAACCATTTTTTTATTACATTACGATTTGAATAACAAAACCAGGAACCAGGGGGAATATCACAGGTTTGCAATGACGGCATTTTTTTTCAAGGACTTTTCAAGCACTTCAGCACAAAGGGTGGCGTTTTCAAGGTAACCCAGCACTCAAATTTCTGAAAACGAAATTCAAGCGCTTCAAGCTCTAGAACCCTGTATTTAGGACCTCTTGGACCAGGGGGTACGAGTATAATATTTGGTGACATTTTTTTTTTTTACACTTATTTCTGTTATTTACAGAAAAAAAGTGTACAAAGCACACACTTAAAGCAAAATATCCCATAATTAAATCTAGGTCAAGAAAAAAAATATATCATTAAAATTTTGATTCCAAACAGGAGCCTGTGTGTTTTTACCTGATCTCGTTCCTCCCTGGGATTTTGTATTTATTAGATATGATCATATAGGTAGCAGATACGTCTTCGATACATACAGACACAAGTCAAATATATGTTATAAGTGAAATATATCAAAGAGAGAGAGAGAGAGAGAGAGACGTATCGTGATCATCTCCTTTTATATCGCACAGGTTTTTCCCCTTCATTCTCCTCTTTCTATGTTTTCCCCCAATCACCGCTTCCACCCCTGTCTCTCCCCTTCCCTCCCTATTAAAGCGAAGCCTACTTTGCATCTCTGGAACTTGGCTCAGAGCGCACCGCGTTATTTTTACATGCGGGCGAGCGGAGCGTGCAGGCGGGCGGGCGAGCGAGCGAGCGGCGGTGGTGGTGGCGGTGTAGGTTTCCAGGTTTTTTCAGACCACCTTCCTCCAACCTCGCCCATCTGCCGCCATCTGCCTCCATCTAGCCCCGCACTTTCTACTTCAGTGTGTGCCCGCGCACGCGCGCGCACGTACACACACACACACACACACACACACACACACACGCACACACATTGTGAAAAATAACCAACAGCGTCCAATCGGCTCCTGGCATGTACAGGGAGAGGAATAGGAAATGGAAAAAAACACAAATCGCCGTGCCAAGTTGTCCTCCGTACTTTTTTCAAGGGGGATATAGACTCCTCTCCGTGCCTCTCTCCTCGTCTCTCTTCATCCTCCTCTCCATCTTTTCATCTGTCTGTCTCTGCCACCCACAGCCCTGATTGCTGCTCCATTCTGTATCGCTGCCAGTTCAACCGCCGGCCTCAGCACCGCCACCAAAAACAACGATTACAACGTGTGTGTGTGTGTGTGTGTGTGTGTGTGTGTGTGTGTGTGTAAGCTATATACCTGGTTATGAAGCCATTGCAGAGAAGCCAGAGGCCATGGCCAAGAGACGGTACTGCAGCCACAGAAACTCTTACGGCTTTCAAGGATGCCAACAGTAAGATTCCAGTATCAGCTATTGCACAAACTGGAAGTCTTCTGCGGACGCCTCATGGCTTCACGACCAGTCGACCAACCGGGGCGACGACGAAAATAACGGGGGAACGATCTCTGTGCTTTCGAGGCATTTCCTGCAGCATCCTCCTCTGCAGTCACGTGGTCCGCACACGGCGGCAGAAACAAATCCAAATTAAAAACATGACTTAGAGAGTGTCTGTGTCGTTGGATAGCACACGACCACCTGTGCAGGTTGGTGCCGTAATAGTCTTGGGTTGTTGTGCCCGCCCCCCCCCCGACGGCAAACAATGTCATCGTCGGCGTCATTCTGTGCAACGCTGTGGCCGTTTAGGGACGACATACATAGTAATAATTCATATTATAATGTTTACACTATATACTCATAACAATAATTTATCCTGTGCATAGTATCGCATTTTGTATGTTTGTTTCTTTCTGGCTACTTGTGTATATTTGACAATTCCTTCCTTTTTTTACTTAACTTTTTTATTCCATGTTATTTCACTGTGATTTTGACTCCCATGTTCTCATTTTTTTGGACTGTTCGTTGGAGAAGCGCCAAACGTCACCGGAACAAATTCCTCGTCCACGTGAACGTCCCGGGGGGGAA
>NC_137202.1:20923617-20928617 GCF_960531495.2 Zeus faber
AAACGAGTAATCCAGTTACTGAATCTTCACTCACTAGATCTGCAACTTTTTTTTTGTTTAAAAGTTTCCGACTTTGGGTACATCCGCAAATAAAATAAAAATAAATACATCTACGATAATAACACAAATGTTTTTTGGTTTTGTTTGGAGAAACGCACAGCGGATCGCGCGCCACAGCCTACAGTCCATCTACGCCATACTTTTTTTTTCCTCCAAAGAAAAACACTAAATATTAAATACTTACATTTCCATCGTCTGCAGTTTCTTCACGGACAGTTGGTATTAATTCCTTTCTTTTCAAAGATTTGTTTGTTTGTTGAGTTACCCAGATGGGGGGGGGAGTTCTAATCCCATCAGAGACTCACATGTATGTGCACAAGCGCTGAAAAAGTGAGTTTGTCCTCTTTAAACTTAATATAGTACGCATTTTTGTAATGCGATTTTCTTACCGTTGTCAATTGTGCTGCGTAAATAATTAAAACGCAAATTGAATCCTGACCTCAGCAAATAATTTGATTTTCAACTTGAAGTTAAAATTTTACTCATACTTATTTAATCCCATCGTATCTTACTTGGTGGAGGCCACGCTGCTTTAAACTGAAACGACAAATTGAAGCACAACAGGTAACTTTGAGAAACATGTGCAGCAACCAGGAGATCATTTGAAGGTAGGTCTCTCACCAAATTCTCCAAAATGCTCAAAACAAGGTAAAGAGGGACAAATCAATCTCAAAGTATGAGCTGTCAGCAGGGATAAAGGCAAACGTGGGGGCTAGTGGGAAAATGGGCTCCAATCTATCTGCCGCTGGGCAGATCCTTTCGGGCTGTTATTTGATCATAGTCATTCGCTTTGGAGCTTTTATTTTTTTTCCCCTCCACGCATTGTAAATCTGCTGAACCGTCGCGGACCAGATTTGCACATTTGTACCGAATTTGCATCCCCCACTCCAGGCCTCACAAGGCACTCAAACGGTTTCAATTACGGCAAAACATCTATTTAGGCGGCAGAGAGGTTACATGGTCGACTAGAGAATCAACAGTATGAGCAATGATCACGGAGCAGAACTAATGCCGACCAGACCGTACGCATGGACGTGTGTAACACGCATGCACACGCACGCACGCACGCATGCACACGCACGCACGCACGCACGCACGCACACACACACACACGCACGCACGCACGCACACACACACACACACACACACACACACACACAGAAACACACTCAATGGGGGGGACACTGCATTGTTGCAAGCTAAAAATGTTCCTCCCCATTGACTTTCCATTAGTTTTGTTGTTCAACATCTGTCGAGTCAAGTGTGTGTGTGTGTGTGTGCGTGAGGAGGGTGTTTGCAGCCATCATCTGTAACAGACGGCCCGGCCATGCATTCGGACGTATGGGCATGTGTTCGTTAAATGATGATGAATATGATGATGAGTATTATGGGCCAGGCCTCCCTACGCGGGACAGAGGAGGGAGTGCGGACGCGAGGCAAACGGAACCAACAGTCGGACAGAATACAAGAGTCCAAACTGAAGTCAGAGCAAACTATTTACGAGCGCAATGAAAGTTTGTTTAAAAAAGACGGCGGGGAGGACATTCAGGTTATATGAGCATATTAGTTATTGCTTTTAAAAGCAAAGAAAATGAAATAAAAAAATCACCCCCAAAAAAATCGAACCACCAAAGTGACATAAGCTGCATATTACAGTGTAGCGGATCAAGGCCAAGATATTTTCTTTCAAAATCTTGATATTTAAAATTCTGTTGAGACTGTGCCACATGTTGGAGTTATGCGATTTTGGGGGGGGACAAACTCTCATAGAGGTGAACCAAGGATGATATAGAGAAATACACGGAAACGAGGGAACACGAGTCGACACCGTCGGGATTTGCGGCGAGCGCGCCTTTAAAGGGCTCTCAGTTCGTGCGGTAAAGAAATTGTAATAAGGGGGGGGGGGACAAAAACAAAAAAAACCTGTTTTAGTCCCGAGCAGCGAGCCCTCTATGCCTTTTGTTTTGTTTTGAGTTAGACGCCCATATGTTTCCTTGAGGGATCTGACAGAGCATCCATCAAAAACCGTAACAGAGGAAGTGCGTCTGGAGACATCTGACTCCCCTTTCTGCCGCGAAGCCTTCTGAAAATACCCTACGCGCTCGCAAAACAAGGGCAGACTCCACTTACACTTCATTCAACAATGGATCCCCAAAATTGCGCCGTGCGCGCGCGCTGGTGCTCACGCAACATAAAAAGCAACGGGAACTCTCTCAAGGTCAGGCAGCAGATAAACGCTCTCTCTCACTGCTAGAGTGTTTTTTTGTATAATGAGGATTCTTTTTTTTTTTTTTTTTTTTGCTAATGAGAGATAATGGGTCTGCCTACAGTCAGGCACCGCGCCAGCGCTCACCACCCTCTCCGCTCACGGCTGGGCTGTGGTAGCTGGAGGGCTGCCAGAACAAGTACAGTACCAACACACACACACACACGCAAGCGCGCGCATGCACTCTTGCACGCGCGCGCCCAAACAGTCAGTGAGAGCGCGCTCCGTCTCCGGCGCGCTTCCGACGACCAAACTCACGCCGACACATCTGCGGCGCATCACACGCAAACACTTAAACAGCTAATAAAAGAAATACTTAACTTTGCCCCTCCGTCCCTCAAACGAAAAAGGACACTTTGACGCGGTGGACTGTTACCTGGGCGGGACGGTGTGCGCGCGTGAGGCCGTCTGCGTATCCCGCCCGCACCGACAATAAAGTGAGTGGAAACTATTAGAAGACGGCATGTGAATTTGACATTGTCAGACAGACAGCTGGAAAACACACAAAAAGGAAACGCAAACACACACACGCACGCACACACACACACACACACACACACACACACACACACACACCCGCACCAACTCAAAGGACGCGTGCAGAAGCATCTGTGGTCTTCTGGGCAAAGCTGTTCATTTTCGGGAGATAAACACCCCGGCTCCTCAGAAAGGAACCGAGCAGCTGGAGAATTTATGCCGACGCTACTTGAAAGGTCTCCTTTCTACTCCGTCTCTCAATTCCTTAATCTCTCTCTGTTTCTCTCTCTCTCTCTCTCTCTCTCTCTCCCTTTCGCTCTCCGCCCCCCCCTCCTCTCTCTCTCCCTGTCTCTCTCTCCCTCTCTCTCCCTCTCTCTCTCTCTCTCTCTGCATATGCATATGCTTATTCAAACTCTATATCTCTTCCACTCCCCTTCTAAATTTACCTGATAATGCATTCTTAATGCTGGAGGAGAATATATAACACACAAAAAAGATGCCTTTTGGCAACTTCACTCTGTTTGTTTTTGTCGTCGTCTTTTTTTTTTTGTTTGTTTTGTTTGTTAAAGTTGAAGCGGTCTCTTGACATTGAAATTGTTTGTTTGTTTGTGCAAGAGCCGGAACTTTTGTTTGCCTTTTTCTTTTCTTTTGTTTTTTTTTTGACAAGTACAATAAAAACAAAGCTGTTACATATTTTACTCCGCATTTTAACAAAATCATCAAAACCATGAAACTAATTTAGAGCTTTGGGAAAAAAAAGTTACACTAAAGACTAAAAGCTAATTTTCACCTGGAGTCGCCTGGCGGCTCTTCAAGTATTGAAGTCAAAATTTCATCTCGCAAATGGATTGGAATTCATTGATTTTTAATTTTTTTTAATTTATTTTTTGGCTCGGCAGCCGGAGACGAAACATCCCTTTTTTTAAAATGTCGAGCGGTTTGAGAAACATCCGAGTCTGACCTCTCATCCGGGGAGTCCACGTGGAAGGTCCTCTCGATGACCGTGGTCCACTGGAGGCATCGGATGATGAAGGTGTTGGGCTTCGGCCGCTCCGTGTTCATCAGCTGGCATTCTGGGAGAACGGGGGGGGGGGGGACACACAAACCTACTGTCACCGAAACCGCTCCGAAAGCGGGCAAAACGAGAAGCGGCACATTCGACACCCGAACCGACCCGCGAGTTGAGAAATCGCGGTCGCACGTTTGGTGAGTCAAGTCGGTCAATCAGAACGCCCGACCACGTCGGACAAACAGTTTTACAGACGGACCGACGAACCAGATCGAATCACGTCCGACGGATAACAAAGTCCACCGGGCTCGTTGCTGTCACGACTGCCGCTGGGGTATCCGGAGGAGGACGGATATTTTGGGATGCGACTTGGGAGTATGTACTACATATCAAAGCGCACACTGTTCTTTGGTTCTTGTCACACAGAGTGCGGCGCAGAGCGACACACACTCGGCCAGATGGAGCCGTGGGCCTGTTGAGAGCGAGACGGCATCTCCATTGTCCCTCAGCTGCCCCCGGCGCTTATCGGGGACGGGCGCCGGTGTGAAGGGGCGGGGCAGCGCACGGAAAAAAAATCCATCCCCTTCTCCGCTCCCCTTTCCATCTTTTCCTCACTCAATGCCCTTTCTTCCTCCTCCTTCCTATTCTCTACCTCCTTCGCTCCTCTCCTGCCGCCCTCTCCTCTGCCTTCCTCCCCGTTATTTCCTGTCAAAGCGTGGCTCTGCGCAGCACGTCAGGGCTCAACCTAAATATAGGCAGGAAGGTTAATGACAACACGAGTCAGGTCATAGACGCAGCAGAGTTTCTTTGTGAATTACGCGCGCACACACACGCGCGCGCGCACGTGTCTACCTGCCTCGAGAACACAGCCTGCTGCGCTGCCAGAAAACAAGGTCATGGCAGGGTTGGTGCTAAAACACACACACAAGTGCATCAACACACACACACACACATACACACAGACACACACACACACACACACACACACCAAAGTTCGAAGCAGAAACTGGGTTGTTGGCCAGTTCAGCGTGTGCGTGCGTGCGCGAGAATGTGACAGGATTGTATGTATGAGTCCCACTACAGGGGCACTGCCACTGCTCATGTCCACACGCCATCACTAACACGTACACACACACACACACACACACACACACGCGCGCGCGCGCACACACACACACACACACAAAC
>NC_137202.1:20933617-20951117 GCF_960531495.2 Zeus faber
GTGTGTGTGTGTGTGTGTGTGTGTGTGTGTGTGTGTGTGTGCGTGTGTGTGTGTGTGTGTGTGTGTGTGGGTGTGTGTTCCACTTAAACCGCAAATGACAGGAGGCCCTGCTCGTTAACACGTTTCAGAAAAACACCTGCTCCGCTGATAGGACTGTACGACTGTGGGTAACTGCTGGGTAATCTGGGTGGCAGCGAGGGATCGGGGCGTAATGGTGATGAGCGTGTGTGTGTGTGTGGGGTGGAGTGTACCAGTAACCCTGTGCTCACACCGACAGCAACAATCAGAGACGTACATTGTCAATACATTGTCGTATTGTTGTCTAAATAAGTCTGATGTCTCTCATGAAATGACAACTAAAATATTAGAGAGAGTCGAAATGATAGACTCCGACTTCGAATCGCCTGCCGTGAGGGTTCTGGGCAAATGTTGAATGGGAGGATTGGATAACGGAGGGAGCAAAGTGGGGAGGAAGGCCAGTGGGAGTACACGGAGGGCGGTTGACTGAGTATATGGGAGGACCCGCCTTCTGTGGAAGCGTGATGAGATCGATGGCAACCTCATTTTTGAGACATTTACACTTTTTTCACTACAGTAGATGGAGGGAAATACATATTAGATAGATGGATGGACGGACGGACGGACAGATGGACAGACAGACAGACAGACAGACAGACAGACAAACAGACAGACAGACAGGAAAGTAAGTAAGAGGAGATTAACTGGAACCGGCCTTGTTCAGCCAAGTTGTGTATTTAAATGGGAGGGTCTTGGCCTTGGCCTCTTGGTCTTCGGCCACAGTCCACACTTCCATTTCAAAATCCCTTACTAATACAGTTGTGGGCCGACAAATACAAAAAAATAATAATAAGTTTTCCTTTTTACGGAGGAACGTCAGTCAAACTCGACGGAGAGGGAGTGACTGGCAGAACAGTTCGCCGAAAGAAAAAAAAAAAAAAAAAAAAAGGGAGTCAGACGGCTAAAACTATTAAGAACTGGCAGTGACAACTGGCTCGCCGATCCAAGTCCAGTCATTTCTCTGAGTCAGTCTGTAGACGCCGTCCAACCAATGGAAGCCTGCGACTGGCTGCTCCATCGCTCAGCTGTCCAGCTCGACTCCAAACAGTTAAGCAATCCCGCTGGCTGGATCTAGGCGGCATCTGTGTGTGTTTGAGAGTCTGGCTATTTGTGTGAGTGTGTGTGTGTGTGTATGTGTGTGTGTGCGTGCGCGCGTGTGTGGGTGGGTGCACACACGTTCCGCTGGGGGCGCGGGGAAGGGGGCAGCCAGGGGTGGCACAGACGGCGGGCGGAGATGGACGGTCGTCCGCCCGCAGTTCCAAACGCACGCTCTTCGCTCTCGCACGCTATAGCGCGGTCCTAATTCCGCCATTCCGACGCTCCCGCCGGTCCAATAGTGTTCCGTGGAGCTCCCCCCCATCTTGGCCCCCGCCTGTAATGAGTCCAGCAAAGCTCTCCCACTCTGGACAGCTTGTCTGGGGAGCCACATGTCTCGAGTTTGGACTGCTGGAGAGAACAGAACAGCCGGTCTCCTTCCCACACCATCTCCGCAAAAATAAAAAATAAAAACTCCTCGCAGGAGTCGCATTGAGTTTTGCCACGCAACTTTTACTTTTCCCTCAAGGCCAATTAGTAGAGACTCGCGGGCGACACGAGTCCAGCCCTTGTACATGTTTGGTTGGAGTATACGCTCGGTGCGGCTGAATAGAGAGTCCCCATGAGGGGAGCTTCGTTCAGAGAAAGGTGAACATTCTTGTAGTGACACTAAATACTTAAAAAGGTCCTTCAGTTTGGAGTTTGAATATAATAATATATAATAATCGTAATATACATGACTCATGATCGTTTTTTTCAGATATTTCTTGTGTGTAAATATCTAAGTAAATATAAAAGTACCAATAGTCATCCTCAAAATATTGTCAAATTACTTACAGTACAACAAGGCATTGGTCCAAGAATATTGAGATATTTGATTTATTCAATATTTCAAAAAGTAGTCAAAAATAAATCAGTCTCAACACCAGTCTGGATGCACTTTATTTCCCCCAATTTGGAAGGAATAAAACAGTTTTGAAATAGATAAACAGTTTTAAATTTCGAGTCACGGTCATCGGGAAATGCCTGCCGCGCACGCTTTCTACACGGTGTGTCGGACAGAAACTTTTTTTTTTTTTTTTTTTTTTAAACCCGCTAAGGTGAAGGCTTTCGAACACGTGTCGGGGGGGTGGGGGGACGGACGACACGGACTTGGCTCCTTCCGCTCTCGTCGCTCGTGGCGGGAGCAGTCGGAGGCAGAGCTGAATCAGCTGCGACCGCGTCCGTTCCAGGCTTTCTGATTGGACAATTACGAAAGGCGCACCGACTTACTGTCACTCAATTAACATGCTGATTAACTGTTCATTTGAGAACGGATGAGGGGGCGGAGAGAGAGAGAGAGAGAGAGAGAGAGAGAGAGAGAGAGAGAGAGAGAGAGAGAATCAGAAGAAGAAAAAAAGAAGAGGACAGCAGGCGCTTGGAAAGGTAGAACCTGAGCCAGCGGAGCAGTCTCCCCAAAACTCGACAAACGCTTTCTCCTTTTCACTCCCACTCCGTGGAGGAGGAGGAGGAGGAGGAGGAGGCGCTTTGACGCTCCTCTCCGCTGGAGGCCGCATTTGGAGCAGAGGGAAGTAGGAGCCAAAAAAAAAAAAAAAAAAAACGAGAAAAATGAACGGTAAACGTTGACGGAAATAAATAAATAACCGAACAATTACACTGGCTCAGCAGACATTTGTTAATCAACCCAAACATGGAATTAATTTAGTGCCTTGGCTGAGGCCGGAGCTGCCTTGCAGATGGTGTGGAGGCCGATGGCCTGGGAGTTGAAGAGGTGGCTGCGGGGGGGGGGGGGGTGTTGGAGCAGTTGGGTGGAGTGGGGTAGGGGCGGGGTGGGGGGTGCGGTGGAGGGGCAGATGAGCCGGAGCGCTTCTGCCACATTCCAGCGCAAACAGCAGCACGGACAGAAACGGCCGCCTTTCCGGCTGTGCGCCGTCCACACGCGCGCAAAGGCAGGGACGGTCACGGCCGGGTGTGGGAGAGGGAAGGGCGGGGCGGGGCAGAGCGATATAGATTTGGTTAAGGCCAAAGAGCGAAATTAGGCAGCTTGAGCTTGTTAGTCGCAGGCTGTGATGGGCTGTGATTTGCTGTGATGGAGCTGAACAAATAAGGAGCGCACTGGCCGCTCGGCCTGCTGTGGGACTCCATGGCCGCCCGCACGCTAGGCTGTTGATCGGGTGCCAGGTTCATTAGCCGAGCAAATGACAAAGTAACAGGTTGACTGGCCGGCAAACTGGCTACCTGACTGACTGGCTGACTGACTCCGTGGCTTGCTGACTAATTAGTTTGCTCTGTGGCTGACTGCTCAGCTCACGCCCGCAGCTCACCGTCAGCCCCGCTCGCTGATGGACTACCCGACTGAAATCCAGCCTCACTCTGTTGGTGCGTGACCCGGCGAGTGAGAACTTCCGCAGCCCCGCCTACGGGTTCGATCCCGCCCGCCTCCGTCTTCCGTTCTATCGCCGCTGGTAACTTCATCGCGGATGGCAAACATCTTTTTAAATAACGTGATCCTTTGACGAGCATGTGGCGGTCAACAAACTGGGGCGATACGTTTGGACAACTCTGGGCCCAAGCCATGTTGACTGGCCGGCTGATTGAGCTGATCTCTTTAGAGACACAGTTCAGGATCATCTCCAGACACAACAACATCAGGGAGGGGCTCATGTTTGCCTGTGTGTTCATGAGATTATGTATAAATATATACATACGCTCGCACGCATGCACGCAGGCACACACACACACACACACACACACACACACACACACACACACACACACACACAAACAAACACACGCACATGGAGCGGGAGATAGAGAGGTGGGCCAGAAATAGAAAGAGAATGAGAGTTCTCCGTGTGCCAACGTCTGCGACTGAGCCTTCGTTAGTCAGGTTATAAATGGCGTTTGGAGGAGGAGGGAGGTGGAGACTATCCAAACATCAGGTAACCCAAGGGCAGGGAAGGGAAGGGAAGGTGGAGCGGCGCAGCGGAGTAGATGGAGTGGGACAAAAGCGCGAAGGAGAGAGAGCGGGCGCCGGCGCGAAAAACAGAGAGGAGGAGCGGCGTGAGACAACCGCAGTCACGCCCCCGGTAGACTTATGTTTGGGGTCAGAAAATAACGACTGACGGAGATTTTTCCTCCTTAAGATGAACAAATGTTTTTTCTTTAATATCACACTATCATGTCTTTTCAGTCTGGTATCTGGCAGATATCAGACACCAGCATCAATATCCATGTATCCTCAATTACATTATGAAAGACTATGGCCACATACTCGAAGTGTGTGTGTGTGTGTGTGTGTGTGTGTGCGTGCGTGCGTGCGTGCGTGTGTGTGTGACCCCAGGCCCCAGAATTCCAGCTCTAGTCTGCTCAGACATCTTAAGTTGAATCCAGGCTGTTCAAAGCCAATCCAATTAGATTGCATTATTAGTCTCATTACCACTCTGGGGCAGCACTGCTGTTTGTGTGTGTGTTGTGTGTGTGCGTGTGTGCGTGTGTGCGTGTGTGTGTGTGTGTGTGTGTGTGTGTGTGTGTGTGCGTGCGTGCGTGCGCGCGCATCTGTGATTGCATTTGTGTGCTCTGTTGACTATGTACAGTATTTACAGTATGGAAACCTTTCAAGTCTATTTTAAACCAAAAGGAGGATTTTAAACGCATTTGGAATCATTTTGAGTTATGGGATTTTGGGCATCACTAGAATGGAGGGTGTTTCATCCGTTTTTTTATTTACATTTTTTTTTCCTTTTTTTTTAAATAATGAAGTTCTTTGAGATAAGTCGCATTACAGGACACAGCAAGTCCAACACTTCAACCAAATGAAGCAGGCTACACCACAATTATCAAAGTGGTTATCCCTAAGATTGTTTGTTAAAATTGTTAAGATTGTTTGTTTGTTGTTTTTAGCTGCCACTTTTTAAGGAACAGCCATTTAATGTATTTGCATGTGCACCTCTATACACCGTTTAATCTGTTTGTGGCGGGGTCCTCCGTTGCTGGCAAGAATGCAAAGCTCATTTACAAATAAGAACATTACCCTCGAACGACAAATATCCCTGCCACCTCAAGACACCAAGAAAAATAAACCAATTCATCAGGAGAAGGCCGACTTTTGAGAAAACAATTTGGGTTCTGCAGCGTAATCCGCCCAGCCAACACCCATGATTGTATGGATCGCCACTTAAGTTATTGCCGTCCAAAACCATCTCGGTGGTGGTGGAAATGGGGGTGGGATTAGGATACATGGTTAGAGGAGAGCTCTGGCTCTGGGGGGAAGAAAGGGCCGGGCAGCCGCAGCGTGGCCAGATTGAGGGGTCACCCATGGGACTGTGGCTGTCCCTCGAGAATTCACCCAGCCAGCTGCACACAGCCAGGGCCTCCTGGTGCGCACGCACACGCACGCACACACACACGCACACACACACACACACACACGCACACGCACACGCACACACACACACACACACACACACAGACACACAGAGACAGACACACACACACACACACAGGCCGTCCTGGTGCCCCTCTGCTCCCCCAGCTGGTATGGAAAGAGGGCAAGAGGAGGGTCATTGAACTGGATGACCCCAAACACACACCCAAAATATCAGAATGGAAACTGGGCCTGGATTAAACTTTAAACTGGATTGGGACTGGCCAGGGGAAGAGATGGAAAAATACGAAACAGTGTCCTGTTCTGGGTAGTGAGACGTTTCAACTTATAGAGATACTGAAAAGAAACTGAAACAAATAATAAGCAATTAATTTGGGATCTTATTCCTCTCCATGTCATTTCTTGCGGCTCCCCCCCCCCCCACTGCACTCCTCTCCTGCAGTACTGGTGTAGTCCAGCAGATGGCGGTGGCCCCCTGGAGCACGCTGACACCAAGCTGCAGAGTGACTGACAGATGCACTGGGGCCAAGACGCCTCTCATACAAATCCCCCAGACACACACCACTCTGGAGTGTGTGTGTGTGTGTGTGTGTGTGTGTGTGTGTGCGTGCGTGCGTGTATATACTGGATGCCAGTGTACTTCCAGTACACTTAAATCTCTCTGTGTGTTGGGATTAGTGCAGCACTAGCATCTTAGCATCTTATCTGGAGGGCTGCTACTCAACACCACCTGTGCCAGACAGGTGGTGTTGAGTAGCAACACACACACACACAACACACACACACACACACACAAACGCACACACACACACACACACAGTCAGGAGGTAGACCGCGTTGGTGGGGGAGTGAGTCAGCTGAAGGTCACTTAGTTGCAGGAAGTTCAAGATTATCGTCTTGAACCATTACTGTAGCTCGGCTTTACACCCGCCCCGCCCTTCCCACCCACAATTTAAATAAATCACAAATCTAACTTACTGTACAACTTTATAATTTTCTTTGCGCCAGTGAGTTCCGTCTTGTGCATTTTCTCGGCGCAGTTATCCGCGTGTCTTTCAAATTGCATGTTTCATTAATTAAAAGAAAAAGTAAAAGACACCTCAACATCCTGTGTTCAGGCGTCTCTGCGACTATTTACTAATTTAACATACATACATGGAAGCGTTTCACGTCACTACAGGGTGCGAGGATCCCTCCAGAACAGCAAGATGGGCTATTTTTTCCTCACACGCTGGGCTTAATAAATTAAATAGCCAATTTAGCAAAAAAAGGAATAGAACAATCACAGCAGCAATCACACTGCGTCAGTTTAAATCATTACACTAAGCCAATTAACCCCAATTGGAGCCCTGGCCTATTTGAGGGAAGTCATATGTGTTATTGTAATGTATATGTATTAATCTCATTCAGATGTTTTCAGCCACCACGCCAACGCACTAAGAAAACGTTATTGGAATCAGAATAACGTCCACCGACTGTTTTGGGAGGGCCGAGTTTGTGGAGGATTAGGCCTAAAAAAATCGCAACTTTATATGCATCTCAATGCCGGGATTAATAGAAGGAAAAAGGGTCTGGGGTTATTTATCTTTTTATTTGTTGGCCTCTTGCGCGATCGGCCGTCTTCCTTTGTGTGTCATTATTTTGTCGGAAATAATCAAATTATTCGTAATCTAATTATATTATTTGATTAATAGTATAATAATGTCTAAATCTTTCACCGAAAAGCATCAAACGAGCTCTGTGCGTTAAAATGTTTTAAAGTCTCATTTAGTCGATTGATCAAGAACAAAGCTGTGTTTTGGTGGAGACTCATCCGGTTACTGGCATCAGATATCACTCTTGGATAGATAACAGGCTAATAAAGGTATCGTCTCTCATATAAAAATGTGATGTCAAAAGGCATATAAAACATGAAACCTGCTGTGGAAAACACACTTCATATTCAACTTTTTTGGATGTTTCTAACGGAAAAAAACGGTGTCATATTTTAGTCATGATAACTAACTAAGTTGAAAGCAATACTTAAATATCAGGATAATAAATTGACATCGGCAGTGAAAAAAAATGGTTTGGTTGAGTACAAACCTTTCATTTAAAACTTGTTTTAATACTTCAGTCCAGTAGCTAGTTCTGCAATTTACTGACCTGACAAATATTTACAAGGAGAAGTTTAAACTGTACTTAGTCTTAGACATCATGCATGTGTGGTGTGTACACAGGCTACTACAGCCGCAGTAAAGCTGTTTTTTTAGTTTTTTTATTTTATAGTTCCATCACCTGTCAGCGGCAACATATCATCCTAAAGTGAAGACACTGTCCTATTGTGATACACAACTTGGCTGTCGGAATTTACTTTGTCTGATATTACACTGTACAGTATGTCAGGTTAATTGTACGTTCATCTTTCTGCTTCACGTCATCGTATAGGAACGTACTGTATATTTCATTTCTGGACATGACCCTTTATTTCTCAGGTCCTAATTTTTATATATTTTTATTTGTTTTCCTGTTATTTTAGGTTATATCTGTTGTTTATCATTGTTATAATGGTCATATCTGCCGTTCATATTATTTTCTTTCATTTCATTAGGTTAAGTGAATTGGCAGATTTTTTTTAATTTAAGTTTTTAATTTTCCATATATTGCCACTTTCTTTTCATATTTATATTGAATTTCTTTATTATTATTATTTTGCCTATTATACTGAAGTGAGCTGCTGGGACATTGCAATTTCCCTTCGGGGATAAATTAAGTTCCTATTGGTCTTTATCTATCAATACATCTATCAATACATTACAGTATTTCAATGTGACGGATCACAGTTTAATTCTGTAACATGTTCATTTGATGTTGTGAACCTCAGGATCTTGACTTCCCATTAATTCTTCCCAGAAATTCTCTTTGGTAATACACTATTCCGTAACGCTCAGTGTTGTAGAGGGCGGTTCAAACTAGAGCCACAAAACCACCAGGAATCAAAGTCGCAACTTCAAATGTCTGTTTAATTTTTTCATTTCTGATGTTCAGTTGTTCAGTTGATTTCTAAGTCCCAGTAATTCCCAAGAGAATAAATTTATATATATATATATATATATATATATATATATATATATATATATATATCATATTTTTTATTTTATTTATTTATTTATTTCCCCCCCCCATGTTAATATTTAGATGTCCACATATAATGAAACCATATAAATATTCTTGAGCTGCATTTGTAAATAAACTATAAGTCTACCAACTTACAGTAAATGACAATTGAAGTAATTAATATTCACCAAATAATAATAACTATAAAGAAACAATTACTGAGCACTGAAGTTAGTGAGTTTAATCCCAGGGATAAACCCTTATCAAAATGGGCCTACTCCCAAAACAATGAAAAGGCCAACACTTTAGGCAGAACCCTAAATACTTAATGGACAAAATGTGTACTGTAATATTTGGATTAAAGCACAGAGGAACAAACAAAAGTCATTAATATGTACAAACGGAGGGAAAAATTACTAACATTGACAATATATTCAAAAGACTCATGGCGACAATGGAGACAAACCATTCCCCACGCAGCTCAAAAGGGGGAGGAAATGGGCCGTCCTCACTCTGCCTTGCGGTGACTGAGCAGCGCGCGCTGTGCAGAGCACCAAACGGCCACATGGTGCACCCATGAGCAGTAAAAAAAGAGGAGCTCCATTACTGTGTGTACTTTCTCACACCCGGCCCCGCAAACGCCGATTTGGAAATGAAGCACGGTTCAAAAAACAAAACAAAACAGACATACAACGACGCTAAAAACGTGTGCGTTCGAGCCGACGCCGCGGGGGGGGGTGGCGATGAAAGGTTGAGGGGAGGAGGAGGAGCCGCTGACTGGCTGCTGCTCGTCGCGGCGAACGGCCGCCGCCTGGCGAGTCCAACGCAATTAGCCGAGCCACTCAGTGCCAACGAGCGCACTAATCAAATTGCCCTGATTGCCGCTGTATCGCCCCTCTCTGACACTCCCCTTGGGACGGACACCGCCGCCCGCTCGCCCCATTGATATAATCGTTTATTTTACATCATCCGTGTCCGCGTGGAAAGAAGGGCCTCGGAGACGCTCCTCACGTACACGTAGGGCTCCTTTTCCTTTTCCGCAGCAACTGCATTTATATACATGTACACGTCAACACAATAACCCCGTTACGTGCAGTTTTCATTTTTTCATTTTTTTTTTTTTTTTTCGACAAAATTAGACATTCATATTGGGTGGGGTTTCTCGGGGTTTCCCACGTTCATTTCCACATTCATATTCAAATTCCCATTAGACACAACCCCCCCACTCCCCCGCCCCACCCCCCATTGGACGTTCAAAACACATCCAATCACAGGACCAGGACCTCGACAGCTGGACCAATAAGCTTTATAAGAATAGTTGTTGGACGGAGCGACGGGGGGGAGGGGCAGAAGACAGACACAACTGTTGCCTGTAACAGACAAGGAGTGCAACAAGGAGAGTGTCTGTGTGTGTGTGTGTGTGTGTGTGTGTGTGTGTGTGTGTGTGTGTACAGGGGGTCCTTCAAACATGCTGGGTGGGACCCTTACCGGCACTAACACCGTCCAGTTGAGCAGTGGTGAACAGGTGCAAAGCTTTCGGCGAATGTCGGTGTGCATTGTGTGTGTGTGTGTGTGTGTGTGTGTGTGTGTGTGTGTGTGTGTGGGTTTGTACGTGTCTGTGTGTGTGTGTGTGTGTGTGTGTGTGTGTGTGTGTGTGTGTGTGTGTGTGTGTATGTGTGTCACCATTATTCCAGAGTGGTTAGCTCTGTATTATTAATTCAGTAATGCTGGGCTGGGGCTGTGGGAGGCAGCTGGTGTTACGTGTACATGTGTATGTGTATACTTGTGTTCTACGTTTCTGTGTGTGCATGTGTGTGTGTGTGTGTGTGATGTAAGGAGCCCCCCCAGCTGTCTATGTTGTCTATGTTACCAACCTCTCTCCCACTAGAGTAGCACTGCATTGTACTGTGCTCTCTGCTAGTAGACACAGATGACCACAACGCACACACACACACACACACACACACACACACACACACACACACACACACACACACACACACACACACACACACACACAAACACAACAGCATAATAGCCCGGCCCAGCAGGCAGGAATAAACAATTAAGAGCCATGCCCCAAGTACTCTTAAATCCTATCCCCTGAAAAACACAGATACACACACAGATACACACACACACACGTGCACACACAGCCAGCCGCGCCTCGTTCTAAAGGCTTCATTTATGTGGTGTATTGATGGCCTACAGTGAGTGCTCTTCAACTCACTAACTTCTGCTCTGCCCTCTCTCCTGCCTGTCTGTCCACCAAACTGTCTGAGTTTCTGTCTGTCTGCATGTCTCCATCACCTCCATCACCATCCACCTTGCAGGTGTCTTACCTGCAAGGTGGAAACTCTCACATGGTGGACTCTGAGACAGCTATACAGTGTGGTTTGTACTGCTTTATGCTTTGGTGTGGAAAGTGATTGAGAAATTTTGAGAAAACTTAAGAGTCAAGATTCATGGGCAATAATCGAGGCCAATCAGTGTTTCCAGTGAATCCAACGCTACAGATGCAAATCCCTCGCAAATGAAAATAAACAATTTTTTTTTATTTTTTTTTAATAAAAGGCACATTACTTGCAAATACTATTGCAACCAGGATAATAACTTATTTGCAATGCTCTTTGTTTGTTTCAACTCGTTTGTCACATTATTATTCATGCTGTATTCATGTTATGTTTAGTCATCTTGTCTAAGGCTTTTTACCAACTAAAATGCCCAAAACCGTGTATGGCTGGCAAAAAGTACTTTAGATCCAATTCATTTATGCAAAAGTTGAGGAATAGCACCTGTTTCTCTACTTTTATGAAAGCAAAAAAAGATTTGTGCGTTTTCATTTACTGATGTGTATTAAGCATTTCTTCCTCTATAAAGAGAATTAAAAAAAACAAAACAGCACGCCCTGCTTTTAGAGGTCCCACTACGGCACACAGATAAACTACCGCTGAAGTGTCAACAAATAACAGCAGGGCATGGTCCCAGATGATTTGAGAGAGGTAACCGTGAACTAGTTCTATTTCTCTGCCTGATACAGTCAATAATGAGACTTGTTTTCCAGGTCTACGCTGTTGGGTTTTTTTTCGCCGCTGTTGAGTCGGAAACACTCAAAGCGCAGAGCAGCATCTGAATATGGCAGATGTTCATCTTCTCTCCTCCGCTGTTCTCCTGTTCCCCTTCTTCTCTCCCCCTCTCGTCTCTCTCCCACCTCCTCTCAAGTAGCGGTGTTCCAGCCGCTGCACGGGGAAGACATCTGCAGCTCCTTCTTTCTTTTCTTTCACTGCCTCTTTCTTTCCTTTCCATCTCCTCTTTCCTCCGGACACACACACACACACACACACACACACACATGAACACACACGCATGCGCACACACGAATGCGCACACACGCGCGCACACACACACACACGCACACACACACACGCGCGGGCACGCGCACGCACACACACGCGCACACACACACACGCGCACACACACACTCTCTTTTTTAATGACAGATGGCAAGTCAACAATGGGAAACCGTCAAATTCTCAATACACAGCCACGTGCAAACACACACACACACACACACCCTTGTGTTCCTGTCTCCTTGTGCCCTCCAAACTACAATTAGACATGTTTATTTATCCGCTTTAGCTCAGTACATACAGTTAGTGTGTGTTTTTGTCTGTGTGTGTGTGTGTGTGTGTGTTTGTGTGTTTGTTTTTGTCTATGTGTGTGTGTGTGTGCGTGTTTCCCTCTCCATGTCCGTATACTAAGCGGTGTTTTAATGAGTGTGTGGTGGTGAAAGGCCCCAGCCAGCGGACCATATGGGGGACATTTAGCCCTCTGTGAACACGCCGCCAAGCCTCAGCTACATGATTAGCACCACCGTCCGCTGCACCGCACTGGGGTCAGCGCTGGGAACTGGGAGTTTGATCACGGACGGGTAATTAATGACTGGAGACGGGCAACTTGATATGGAAAGGGATCAAAGAGAGAGGTGGAGCCCTCTCGGAATTTGGTACTTTTGTTTTCCCCCCACCCGACTTTATCCGACTCCGTGACAGGAAAAAAAAAAAAAAAGTTGAGCACACTGAAATCTTGCGTGCTTTTGTGAGGTGAGCAGAGGAGACTCTACACTGTCAACTCTGCTCTGTTGGTGTGTGTGTGTGTGTGTGTGTGTGTGTGTGTGTGTGTGTGTGTGTGTGTGTGTGTGTGTGTGTGTGTGTGTGTGTGTGTGTGTACTGACCCATACATACACAACACATCCATTGTACTTTAGAGTGCAGCACAGCATCTTTTTCTTCTTCACGGTTTAATACAATAATACAAATACATGTCATTCAAAGAGCAAACTTGAAAATCTTAAGGAGCCAACAGCTGATGAAGACATACCATAGTGACAGTTTGTTTGACAGATTTAATTTTAAACAAAAATTTAGAATTAAATTATATTAAATAAATGTCGGTATCAACGTGAGAAATTGAACATGATACTGGGATTCAATTCAGTGACTGGGGGCGGATCCAATCATTTGTTTTCATTCACTACCGTGTTTAAAGGTAGAAGGTATCACGTGTGCCTCATATTGCACTTTAATTTAACAATTAAGTATTGAATATTTTATGTATTTTAAGACATCTTGAATGTTTTTTTCATTTAAGACCATGGGCAAAAAAATCCTTGCTTGAGGTGTTTTATAGAATTAATGCAAAGCAAAGTTATATTTGTCTCCCCTTCGTTTTGTTTTTTTTCTGATCAGCGACTCAAAACCCTGATACGGTGTGGTGTGATCCGTTGCACCCCTAATGCCCACTGTGGTTTCATCTCAATGATAACAAAACGGAACCGCTGAAATGTAGCCCAACACTTTGATATGATATGGCTGATGATCAGTAGTGGATTGTTTTGTGTAAACACTACGCTGCAGGGCTGCAGAAAAGATATCTATCTAAAATAGGGCAAAAATCCTGCACGGTGTGCATTTATGCACATTTTATACACTTGGGTGCTTTGAGCGCATGTGCACCCCGTATTCACTCATATCCCACTTACTACAGGTGCATCTGTGAGCCTGTTTGTGTGAATGTGTGTGTGTTTTTTGGCAGCAGGCTGGAGTTAGTTCCTTGGTTAATCCCGTCAGAGACAGATTACAAGTGGAGTGATATAAATAGACTGACTGTCCCTTTAACCTGGCCACTGTGACATCATCATACAGCTCAACTGTTAAGTCAGCCCACGTACAATAACCAGATTACACCAGCAAACCAAATCCGAGCCCTCTAACCTGTGGCCCAACCGTTACCTTCCCTCAATCACCATGAACACCACACGCGTTTTTAGAGCCAGTGGTTACAGGAACATTTGCTCAAGATCCCTGGGCCATTTATCATTTGAGGGCGATGGTGGCGCAGGAGGTAGAGCGGGTCGTGCAGTAATCAGAGGGTTCCTGGTTTGATCCCCCGTTCCTCCTGGCAGCACGTCGACGTGTCCTTGAGCAAGACTCTGAACCCTAAAGTGCTCCCGATGAGCTGGCGTGCACCTTGCATGGTTGTCGCTGCCATCGACGTGTGTGTAACTTCATAAATGCAGTCCATTTAACTAACGAGATACACCAACTCTGTAACACATTGGGTGTTTTACTAGCTGTAGCATCTGTTTTAATGTAAGCCCATCTTTGCTACAGAGCTCGCTTATATCATGGAATATATAGCGGTCGGCAAGCCCCGCATATTCCAGCCGGAATGCGCTGACGGTGGATGGCGACCCTCTACACAATTAGCCAAACCAACCCCCACCCCAACCTGCCGGCTCTAATCAGCCTAAAGCCTTCTGAAATTAGCCCTGCACACTACCTGGAGGTGGTAGACTCTGCAAGCCCCGGCGGCCTGACCTGCGTGCCTGCCCAGCGCACTCAAATGGAGGAAATGGCTTCCGTTCTAACACAAACGGCTTCGTCAGTCATTGCTCGCATTGGACATCATGTCCAACCCTGAGGTTCAGCGACACACACAGCCACTGGTTGCTGGAGGTGGTGCTGGTGGGGGTCGGGGGGGGGGGGGGCTGGAGGGCTGTGCAATGTCTCGCATATAAAAGGTACACAAAAGGGCTTTTACAATAATGTCAGGTTTTTACAATGTTTTTGCATGCCGTCATCATGAGATTTTATGTTTTCTCAGTTTTAATCAATCGTCATCAATAATTGAAAGAATTATTGACAAATCTCTGCATTATTCCATTATTATTGTATCAGACCACGCATAAAAAATATAATGGGAATCGATCATTTGGTGTGCAAAACTGACTAAAAGCGATCTCTTCTGAGTAATTTGTATTTTAAATTCCAATATCAAAATGTATACCATTATACCAGAAAACAATCATGGTGACATTCTGAGCACCATGGTTACGCTGAATAAAGAGATGGTAATGGTTAATGTATTTTTGCATGTGTGTACCGCAGCCTACGCAGGTAGGAGCACATATATATGCATACGTTCATGTGGGCGTACGTGTGCCTGTTCATTCACCATCTGAGTGTCATGCGTCATACGTTTAAGGCAGGCATCATCCCTGGAAGCTGGGAAAGCATGCCAATACCCTCCCCTGTCTCTCTCCCTCTCTCTCAACCCTCTCCTTACCCGTGATGGTTTTCACTCTGTATCCATCTATTTATCCGCCCACCTGTGATCCTGGCCTTTGTAAGAATAAATTCCTTACAAGTTATTGAATTTACCGGACAACTGGGATCTGTCTGTTCAGCTTAGTGATGGAGCTGTATAAAGGTTTTATGTTTTACTTTATTTTCGCAAAAGATTTAAAAAAAAAACTTAAGTGTGATAAGTTGATCTATTCTAGCATCACTTGTACTTTAGTCATAATTAGAAGTGCCATTTGGGAAATGTCGAGGAGCATTTCTATAGGCTATAAATAATGCAAACAGGAACAGTAAGGCCTTTTTGTTTCTACCTTGTAGACTCAGTAAGTAATAAATTAAAACTGTTGAAATGAGCCAATCTATCCTCATCTCTAGGACAAATAAATCTTGCTTTTCTGTTTAAATGCCAACGTGCCTCCTTAGTTCTCACTAGTTCTAGTTCTCTACTGTATTGGAAAGATTGTCGTATTTGTTTCCCGACTCTTGCTCCGTCTCCCTCCCTTGTTCTGCTTGTCAGAGGGCTGTGTAGGCTTGTTGCCTGTCTGTGTGCACTGTGCTGTCGCTCTGCCTGGCTGCCTGGCTGTCTGGCCGGCTGCCACCCTCCACAGTGCAGGGTGAGTCATTCTCAGGACAATGGAGACAGTTTGTAAAGCCACACTGGAGCGTCCACTTCCTCCGGATGTGCGAGAGGATGTCATTCATAACAAAACCTGCACTGTCCGCCTGTCTGTGATGGGGCTGTGTAGTAAATGTGTGTGTTTGTAAGTGTGTGTGTGTGTGTGTGTGTGCGTGTGTGTCACAAACAGCAGCGATGTGCAGCCAGAAAGAGGAGAATGAGACAGAGGAAGAGAGCGAGGCTAAAAGGAACAGAGTTGAGTGAGCGAGCGAGAGAAAGAGAGAGAGAGAGAGAGAGCGAGAGAGAGAGAGAGAGAGAGCCTGAACCAGAGGAAGAACAGTGAGTTGTGATGACAGGCTCTGCAGCAGACAGGGGTAGGGGAGAGGAGAGAGGAGGGGAGAGGAGGAGAGCAGAGATGGGAAATGAAGGAGTGGAAGAGTGGAGGAGAGGAGAAGGGCAACATGGCAGACAGCGGCGGCAGCGGCGGCGACAGCGGCAGTGGCGGCAGCGGCAGCGGCTGGTGATTGATATCAGAGCTCTGGCACTGCCACCTGATCTAGCCAACCAGCCTCCAGCTATACTGAACCCACTGAACCCACCGAGCCAAGATGGCCGCCGCACTGCACTGCACCCGATGAACCCTCTGAGCCTCAATGGCAGCCTAAAGGACTGCAGCCTAAACAGTACGACAGTCACCGCCTCCGGACCCATTACACTGCTCACAGTGGTATCTACGCATTGATATTCAATACATTCTTCAGAGTCAAGTTGCCCGTCCGTGTGTGACATCACACATTTGTGCTTTTAACGTGACTTTTTTTTAAATGTGACTTATCAACTATCCACACAGTTCAACAGAACTGACATGTACATTCGATGAGATAACAAACGAATAGCAAATCTTTATTCAGCTTCATCTCTTCCAAGCCAAATATATGAACTGTGACTGTGTCAGAGCAGCGACTTGACGAGCCTAGAGGAGATCCAGAAGATCCACCCAACACAAACAGAACCATAACAATGTCATTCCATGACCCCTATGGACAAGCGGATGATCTTTGAAATACTGACATTTAGAAAAATAATCCAGAATTGGCGAGACAAATAATGACGACCACTCCATCACATTAGAATAATAAAGCAGAATTCGAATACTCACTCATCAGTCCATATTGAAAAGAAAATCTATATTTTCACGTTATTGTGGTTTAAAGAAACACAACTATCCACACCTATTGTTTTTATTCGACACGATGTACAATGTAAAAAAAAAAAAAATCTCTAAATCTAAATTTCTTTCATCTCCGAACAGGCGAAACTTTACTGGTGCTGCGTGAGCCGCACATGGATGATGAGTCGCTCGAGCAGCGGCGTCTCTCCTGTGACACAGCCAGGTCCGCGTAGATCACGGTGTTTCTCGGCCGTGCACCGCTGTGGCCGCGGTGTGACCCCAGGAAGGGAGGTGATGGGGCACTTTTCTCTCCGTCCCCGGCGCGTCTCCCTCTCACCCCTCTGTCCCCTCCGTCCCCTCCGTGTTTCATTCAGGCTGTCTGCCGTGCGACTGCCGCGCTGACTGATGCCCGGTAACACTATCTTGAACCGCGGCGGCGTCCTGGGCCGACTCCGTCTGCCTCCTAATAAGCA
>NC_137202.1:20956117-20961117 GCF_960531495.2 Zeus faber
CTCCGCGGAGAGAGCGCGCGCGCGCGAGAGAGAGAGAGAGAGAGAGAGAGAGAGAGAGAGAGAGAGAGGGAGGGAGAGGGAGGGAGAGGGAGGAGGGGAGGGGAGGAGAGGAGAGAAAAGAGAAGGAGAGGAAGAGGAGGAGGAGGAAGAGGAGGCGGAGGGGGGTGGTGGTGTCAGCTCTCCCAGCCTCCGCGTTGCTCTCCCTCCCTTCCTTCCTCCGTTCTCTCCCTCGCGCAGTCTCTCTCTCTCTCTCTCTTTCTCTCCGTCTCTCTCTCTCTCTCTCTCTCTATCAGACAGCGCACACACTTGTGGGGTGTGTGCCTGTGTCGTCTTGCTTCCTCTTGTAGCTTATCTCCCTTCCTCTCTTCCTCCTTCTTCTTCTTCTTCTTTTACTTCTCCTCTGGTTCTGTCGTTCCCTCTCCAGACCTTCCTCCTCACCGGTGTGACTCAGCCTGGAAGGAAGTGAAAGGAGAGAAAAGAAAAAAGAAAAAAGGGAGGCATGGATTTATTTTTCTCTCACTCCCTTTACTCATTCCCTCTCTTCCTGCCCTCTCTCTTCTCTTCCCCCTCGTTCCCCGCTCCAAAGCCCCTTTGTACAATCTGACAAGACAAACAGAAGGGCAAAATACCCCCGCTCGCCCTCGCCGGACCACACAACGCTCTTCCTCCCTCTCTCTCTCTCTCTCCCTCTCTCCATCCATCCATCCATCCGTCGTCCCTCTCTCTCTCTCTCTCTCTCCCTCAGACACAAGGTGAACGACTGCCTTTAAAATGAAATAACTCAACGGCGCATCAAGGTTCTCTCCGTGCATCACATCGCATTCCATTCATAGATTGGTTTGGGCTTTTTTTTTTTTTCGTTTTCAAATCAGAAGCGAGGCGCTGCAGCATAAAGAGGTCGTTTCTGTGTGAGAATGCTCGAGTGGATATCTTTTCTGTCTTTTTTCACACTGTCCGCAGTGTCTTTGTGTGAGTGTTTTCCTTTCAAGTCTTACACATTAAATTCTGCACGCGCACGCGTGTGTGTGTGTGTGTGTGTGTGTGTGTGTGTGTGTGTGTGTGTGAGTGTGTGTGTGTGTGTAGGATGCTTTGTCTGTCGGTGTGTGAGGTGGGAGATCATATCAGGACTGTAGAGTAGAGCTTGGATATAAATAGCAACAGTGCCAGTTAGGGATGCTCTCTTTCCCTCACTCGCTCACTCACTCTCGCTCGCTCTCCCTTTTTTTTTTTTTTTTTTCGCTGCCGCTCTCCCTCGCTCTGACCCAAACTCGCCGCCTGGCCGCCCGCTCTGCTGTGCTCACCTCAGATGCTCCCTACTACGGCGTATTACACAATGCGCAACAACCCTGTGCCGTTTGGTTTGAATGGAGAGCGGCGCTACAAAGGCTTTAGCGGGCTGCAGCAGCCAGCGAGATGCAGCAGCCTGTCAGTATTCAGATCAGCCGCATTTCTACTCCGCCACCGACACTCGGCAGAACCGCAGTGTCATAATGTAGGCTGGGAACAGGCTCGTGCTCCCGTGCCTGCACGCGCGCACACACGCACGCACGCACGCACGCACGCACGCACGCACACACACACACACACACACACACACACACACACACACACACACACACGGATGACTCAGATCTTCTGTCATGGTGTTTTACGAAGCCAGCGACATTTGGTCACCATTCTCAGCATCTACGCACGCCAGACCGATTACACACACGCACATCATACTTTACTTCAGGTCAACCTGCTTTCTCGGTGGTCATGACGATCCATTTAAAAAAAACCTCAGGGTGTCATGACCAGTATCCCCGTATTGTCATCACCTGGATTAAAAACATAAACCCACAACGGTAAGCGGGTGCCAATAGAACAGAATACGAGAGAAAAGCTTCAATTGTTCCATACGGGACCGTCACTGCTCCGATCTCCCAGCTGTACTATACGGCAACCCAACCCATCTTTGATTTGATTTGAGATTCTGTTCAACCCTTCGCCAAAATAGGAGGGACTCAGGGCGATTATTTAAAGGACACGCTGGAAGAGTTATGTATTGTCCTTTCTTGGTTGTACGTGACTCATAGAGCTCCTTGGTGGTCCTGATGAACTGTTTTCCAGTGATTAAGTGACAATGCAGACTGCCATGCATGTAAATAGATGTTAGCATCCAAGGAGACGTGCACCATTACTCTTCTCACTGTTTTGTTCGAGGTACACTGTTAGGATACAGTGCATTTCTATGAGGCTGCATTTAGAATTTGGCCCCAATCTGGAGTGGCATGTCCCAGATCACTCTGAGTCTTGGGGACAAGGCATAGCACGAGACACTGTCCATATCTATATTCTGGAGGAGGAGAGTAGAGGAGAGGAGACAAAAGAACAGAAAAAAAAGAGAAGTGTGTCTATTCCCAGCACTGCAGCCTGCCCACACAGTGGCAACCCCTTCCTTGTCCCTGGGCAGCTGTTGCTATGGAGATAACCATTGCCATGGCGAACCAACCATGCCAGGGGAAGCACCCACTAGAAAAGGATGTCATTTATCGAATACAGATAAGAGGTAAAAGATAAACTCCACGGACAGAAAGATGAAGAGGGACATTGGGAGAAAAAATGCACGGCATGAAGAAGGACCGCAAGAGAAGGAAACGGAAATATAATAAATATATTGAGAGCGAGAGAGAGCGGGAGGGGGAGAGAGCCGGTGCAGGGAGCAGACAGCCATATACACCACCATTAATCAGTCTGGATGTGACAGGCGACACTGCAAGGCATTCTGGGAAGGAGCTGAAACTCGTCGCACAAGCAGAACACCACTCTGTCACACGTCATGCTTAGGCTTAATCATAGTCCTCCCCCCAGCGTCATTTGAAATTAATGCTCTTAGCCATCATTATGAGACACCTACTAGGAGAATAACTAACTGTAAAGTTAGGCAATAGTTTTATTCCAAGATTTAGATATTTATTCAACACAATATTATACGGCTAATAGTTGTACTATTTGGCAATAGAATTTGAATTCAATGTACACTAGTGTTTAATATTTTCCCTCCAAAATTAGACATTTTCTATGTATTGTGTATGTATGTATTTCTATGTATTATATGACATTTTCTCAATGTATTTGTTTCAGCTATTGTCAAAAGACATTGGTCATATTTAAAGCAACACCAAATGCAACAAGGAGAAATATGGGTTGCCAACCTGACCGCTTTGGTGTATTATTTTGTGGTATTAATAATTATTAAGGCAAATTATTATTACATATTATTCAACATTAGAATGAACATAATAATATTATGTTTATTATAATATAATATATAATAAATATTAAGTAATAAGTGAAATTCTAACTGCATGCAAAGTTTATAATATAAACTTTGCATGCAGTTTGAATTTCGTAATAGCTGCGACTCCTGCGAGGAATAGAAAATGCCAAGTTCATCGTCTGAGATCTGTCTGCTGAGAACAGCCTCGTGTAAGTGAGATTTGACAATTCTTCATTATATAAAGAAACGAAATTCATTAAAGCAAGTGATTTGGCGTCTCCAAAACTCATAATAGGAAGCTGAGACGAATTCCATGTCCTGTTAGCGCTCAGAGGCTGCTGGTGCTGGTGCACACCGCGAGCCTTCTGTAGCCAAGAAAAGTTAGATGTAGTAATAAAGCCAATGAAAACTTAAAGCTTACATAACATTTATTTATTTTAATTTCAACATTTCAAAGTAACACTGTGCAATTGTGCATCTAAGCAAATACAATGAACAATCCCAGCCGCCTGCATGTCCTGCTTCATGTGCAAAATGGAAATCACATTTTAAGAACAGGGCAGGCCTACAACAGTGTTCTTGCATTATAACAAAATAATAGCGCATAAAACACTACGGATCGGCCGATGCAAAAATTTAAATATAACAAAAAGGCCAATAATAATAATAATACAAAATTTACTACATAATCAAACAAAATATGCTTAGGTCTATTATAAATAAAACAGACAGGGGCCAGTCATAAATAAAACTGATATCGCCCTAATTAAAACAGACAGACTTTTGCGGTTGTATTTATTAATTACAATATTCTTTTAGTGTGTGCTAACAGCACATCCAGCGTGCACACAGCTGCTGCATAAACCTAAAAACATGCCTTAAAACATTAAAACATATGCAGTGCATATGTTTTAAGAAAGTAAGCGTTTTCCCTTCATTATATTTCCTGGGAAACGGGAATTGGTTTGGATGGGCATGGGAATCCAGTTTCCCGGGATTAAACCCTACTGCACACTGTACACGGACTCGTAATTTGCAGAGTACATATTTGTCTCCATTCGCACCACAACTTTCCTCCTCTTAGCTCCCACAACCCAATCTGCTCTAACTCCCTTGGCTCAAATTAGACGGCAGTGAGGTCTATATACTATGTACTCCTTCCTCTCAAAGGAAGGTCAGCATTTGACAAGGTCCTCATTAAGGAGGCGTGCTTGGTTGCGATGATAAAGAGATTTCCCAGTGGAATAAATTGGTAAATTGGGTAGTTGATAGCTGTGACAGCGGATAGTTTCTTCATCCAATGAAAAGCATTGTATCTTTAAACGATGAGGAGATAATGTTTCCTGAAATTGCTTCGTCGAGAACCAATGTTCTCCATCATCCTCCTCAACATTATCTGCAGCTGCATCAGCAGCAGCAGCAGCAGCAGCAGCAGCATCATCATGGGTGGTGTCCTGTTTTACATCATCCTAATTACAGACCACACTCTCTGTCCAGATGTATATGGTATAGTCAGCCTTCATGCCTCGCCAAATAAGCCCTTCTAATATTTCCTAGCGTACTGTATTCCGGATTGCAAAATGAATCCAAGATAAGTTCAATCAATGTGCAGTGACGCTCTTGGATGGACTCATCTAATGATCTAATGTGGATAATCATATTGCAGCAACATAGCTGCTGACTTGCCCCGCTTCCCAAATCACCCCAAGGCACTCACCCTGTCACGACGCCATGACGC
>NC_137202.1:20966117-20968617 GCF_960531495.2 Zeus faber
AAAAAAGCTCTTGCGCTTTCCATGTCGTTTCGCGGTGACGGCAGGAACACACAAGACGTGACGCGCGGAGGAGCAGCTCTGTCCTTCCTCAGTCGTCTCAGTGAAGTTCACCTCAGTCGTTTTTGTTTTCTGGTCGATTGTGTAACGACTTCCTCCAACCCTCTATGTTCCCTTTATGATATAAATATAAATGAGAGATATCAATCTGTAGGGCTGTTGCCATAGATTGTTCTCCTATGTTTGCGACCCACCCAAAAAACTTTTCTTTCTTAACTCCAGCTGATAGTTTCCAGTGGAATATGGTGTCAGCGTTGGTGCATCCATATTTAACAGAGGAGATGGGAGGAGGTCTGGAGCAGCGCGCGGCGGGTGCCGGACCCATGCAGGCGTCGCCTCCGTGCGTCACGTCACATAACACGGTGTCCACAGAAAGGTCAACACCACTACAATGATATGGTGACACCCCCCCCTTCCACTCTGAATCACATTCGGAATCAGAAATAAATAACTAAATAAATAACATAAAATAAAATACAATACGATGAAAAATAAAATGAAAAGCGGCAGATATACAAATAGCTGAAAAATACAAAACAGAAATAGGCAAATATAAAAAATATACAATATATACAATATATACAATATACGATTCTATGCAGAGGTGGTGTGTTTTTTTTGTCATATATGAATTGCTAAATACTTAATGGAAGTTGAATGCTTTTTCAAATACATGTATACATGAGATGCATTCTCATAGACAATTATTAAAATAAAAATAAAAACATTGCATCTCTGGTCTACTCACCATATATTGCCACACACAGAACATACAGTACATGGGTTGCGGTGTATAATGCTCAGTGAATAATAAGATATAACAAAGACCTGAGACAACAAATGTGAATCACTTCCTCATTGTTGTCACATTTCTGATAACTAATTTTATCTTGAAAATTGAAAATTTTGAAATTGGGTCCTTTGAAAGTTTTTGAACTCAACCAGTTCAACCAGTTCAAAAGTTTAGTCAAGTTTTTAAAGTAATTATTATTGTTATTATTATTATTATTATTATAATAGTTATTATTATTATTATTGTTATTATTATTATTATTATTATTATTATTATTATTAATAACAATAATAATAATAATAATAATAATAATAATAATATCCTCATTATCATTATTAATATTACTGTATTGATGTTATTATCATTATGAGTATTTGTATCATCATTATCATTATTATCATCATTATTAATATTACTGTATTGTTATTATTATCATTATGCATATTATTATCATTATTATCATCATTATCATTATTATCATTATTATTATTATAATGCAAGGTGAGGGGTGTGCTTATTCTATGCATAGGTACGTCTGAGTGTGTGTGTCCTCATGCTGTCAGGTTTGCGTGCTTGGACGTGTGCATATGCTCACATAGTCTCACATGCAGCGTACATGTGTCGTGTATGTGTGTGTGTGTGTGTGTGTGTGTGTGTGTGTGTGTGTGTGTGTGTGTGTGTGCACCTGTACGTATGGGTATACCTTCTGCCCGTGTGAGGACAAGTTGCCCCCCCACCACCACCACCACCACCACAAACGCTATGTCCTCAGTCCCGAACAACACACACACACACGCACGCACACACACACACACACACACACACACACACACACACACACACACACACACACACACACACACACACACGCACCACACACAAACCACGCTCTGTGTTCCCTATGTTCCAGCCTCCTCCACACACACCCATGTACCCCCAGGTTGGTGCAATCTGGCCTCTCAGGTTGCTCTGCACTGTGCAGCTGCTCTGCTCTTCAGTCGAGGGCTTGACGCCAGAAGGGTGAAAGTTCTTTTTTTTTTTTTCCCAAACTTTGCATGGGGCCCAACACAAAACAACATCTGTTTACTTCTTACATTTTTCTGTTATTTTCCGTTTTGTTTTGTATCGTTACCCCACAATTTTGCGTTTTGCGTCATGCAAAAAGATTCCGTTGTGATGGAACTGTCGAAGTGTTGGAAACGTGGAAGGGGACTGTGGAGAGTTTCTAAGCGAGGTCATTTTAAGGTTCTGTTTAATATATTATTTGTTATATATGCATGTTACGTGACAAGCAATTGTGTCTCTTCTTCCGTGAACTGCTCTCATCTAATCATCAGAATCAGAACCAGGTTTATTCACCAGGTACATTTACATACACTGGGAATTTGGTTTGGTGAGGTTTGGTGCCGTTCACTACAGACCATTTGCATTGAAAAAATGTCGTCAAATAAAAAATTTAACTACTGTATACACTAACTATATACAAATAGGCTAAAGAATAAAAAAATACAACACTGAAATCATATATCAAATATATAAAAATATACAGAATATAAAAAATGCGATAGGATGGGACAGGATGCACAGGATGAATTATTTTTATGGGTAAATGGGGTGTAAATGATACATATTAATTATTACTTTATGTAT
>NC_137202.1:20973617-21183617 GCF_960531495.2 Zeus faber
GACTTGGAAAAGATAGACAGACAGACAGACAGACAGACAGACGAATAATGTGCCTTCTTTTTTTCAATTCCAACGGATCATATCTCATAATACCACACCACTATTTGTCCACAACTGGATGGACAGTGCTTGTGAGGGTCGGGCGGAGTTATCTGCGCGGCGCGTCAGGTCGCACAAACTTCTCCGAACAGTTCTGATCTCATTAACGCCTCTTTTTATTCCTCACAGTGCTTTCCAGTTTTATAGTCACTGGGCCATCCCGTCTCTGCCCGGATCGAACTCAAGGCGCTGGTGCTCTCCGACGAGGCCGTCCATCCGACCGCTCACCTCCGTGCAGCAGCGTCTCCTAACACCGGTCAGGTGCTCCGCCCTCGCCGCCGCCGTACTGCGGGTGGTCTTTTCCCCTCGCTGTCCAGCGTACCGACCCCAAAAATCATGTCATGTAATGTCGTGTAATATCATGTAATGCAGCGGTCGGGAACCTATGGCTCGCGAGCCAATTATGGCTCTTTTGATGACGGTATATGGCTCGCAGAGAATTTTAAGCTAAAATTTTTCATCACAATTAACAAGTAAAAAATAATTATTCTGTGTAATTTTAAAGGAAAACAGGTAAGAGAATTTTCAATTTTGAAAATAAGATTCAAAATATAAATGTGGCGGACAAAGGGGCGTAGTCAAGCTCCGGCTGCGGACCAGAGAAAGACTCTGGGGCGCCTTTTACGCGGCGCCCTGCCCCTCCCGGGTCTCTGCTCAGGCGCCACTTGTGGGAGTCTCTGCCCACAGGTGAGGGCTTAGGGAGGGAGATGGAGTCTTTCTGGCCGTGGTGCGCCGACATGGCGAGAGTTTTATTGTTCATTTCAATATGCGGCAAGCAGGCCACAATTGTATATATCACTGAGGATTATTATAATAATTGTGGATAATAATGATCCTCTCGGGCGCAAGAGGAACGGCGTTCCACTGCTGGGCTGCTTACCAGCCCGTGCGCCGATGCCCTCTGTAAGACAGACAAACATTAAGAAAACTCCCTGCCTCCAGTCGGACCAATCAGCTGAACACAAGTGGACAGAAATGGAAGAAACTTCAATATGTATGTGACAAATAATCTCTTGAACTTGAACTTGAACTTGAACCTGAAGACCAGCTGATTCTTAAAGCTTGGAACGAGCTTCCCGTCACATAGCACACAATGCAGCGTGTGAGTATTGCCGTATTGACCGTGTTTGGCGCTACATACGCATGTGAGCAGTCTTTCTGGCGTCTGAGAAACATTAAGAGCAACCTACGCTCACGTTGAACTGATCCTCAACGCAGCATGAAGCTCAACCTCACTACGTATGAAGCAGACTGCAAGGCCACCAGCAAAACCATGCAGCACCACAAGTCGCATTAATGGTAAAAAGTATTTAATTTATTATTGGTCAGCTACAGTATAACAACAATATTGAGAAGAATAAAGAGAAATATATTATATATATATCGCTTTTTTTAAGTACTCAGAGATGTGTTATACGTTAAAAATGTATGCCTTACTTAAAGAATGCACGCATTAAGTTGCATCCAATTTTATTTAATATTATATGGCTCACAAGGAAATACATTTAGAAATATTTGGCTTTTATGGCTCTCTCAGCCAAAAAGGTTCCCGACCCCTAACGTAATGCAATGTAATGTAATCTAATGTAATGTTATGTTATGAAATGTAATGTAATATAATGTTATGTAATTTCATGTAATGTCATGTAATGTAGTATAATGTAATGTAATATAATTAAATGTAATGAAATGCCATGTAATGTAATATAATGTAATGTGATGAAATGTAATGTAATATAATGTAATGTGATGAAATGTAATGTAATATAATGTCAAGTCATGTAATTACATGTCATGTAATGTGATTTAATTTTATGTAATGTAATGTAATATAATGTCACGTCATGTCATTAATATAATGTCATGTCATGTCATGTCATGTCATGTAATATAATATAATTTCATGTTATGTCATGTAATATAATATAATATAATGTCATGTCATGTCATGTCATGTAATGTATAGTTTAAATGAACAGTGCTTTTGTTTTGTCCATCATCTTTAAAGAACAACGACAGCTGATAACAAATCAGAAAAAAAATCCTAACAAGTACTGCTCAGCGAGTTGGTTCTCTACGGTGAACTCGCTTATCAATTTTATTTCATTTGGGTGTTACATTGTCACTGTACTCACAAGTACGTTTTCCAAGTATTTGTGCTTATTTAAGTATATCACGTTTTGGAGACTTTCGATTTGTACTCCACTGCATTTCGAAGCAAAGGTCTAAGCTTTACTTTTTACCCTATTACATTTCTAACACAGTCACGGTTTTTAAGTAACTAACCCTGTTTAAAACCCTCAAGACGTACTGTTACTAAATGCTTTACAGGCAGGTAGCACAGAAGAAACACAAAAGAAGAAAATTTAAACCAGCATGAATAAAATAAAATAAAATAAAATAAAATAAAATAAAATAAAATAAAATAAAATAAAGACATAGTAAGCACAATAAAACAGGAGTTAGAGACAAGGTAAACAGACAAATTCAAAAGTTAAAAAATAAATGTATATATAATAAATTATATTTGCATGTTTTTATATTTGCATGTTGCATCTAAAGTGACTGTGACACCACCTATACTGTTTTTCATTTTATGGTAGATTTAAACCATGATACACACTGAGCATCACCTGCAGGAAAAAGGAGAGTATATCTATACTTAGAATTTATGAAGTATTATAGAATGGGTTATATCCAGGGTACTAGATCTGAAAAGTACTTTTACTTTTAATACTTTAAGTTCTTTTAAGAGCAAATACGTTGATACTTTCACATCAGTAGAAATGTCAGTGTGGTACTTTCTTTTTCACTGGAGTCCCAAGTTAAACTGTGTTTGTGTGCTCTGGGCAACTTACTACGTAGCCAATAATTTGTGATGAATCGTCTTGAAACAAAATCATAATGACTCTTTTTTTTCTTTCTATACTGCAGGATAAGAAAAGCCAGTGATGTCGTTCTAAAATTGAGAATTTGGACGGAGGAGAGAATTCCTCGTCTGCCCGGGAGTGGTGTATGTCAAAGGCAGCGAGGGGTGCCGGCCAGATGTAGAGAACCCCTCGACACACGCACACGGACACACGCGCACACACACACACGCACACGCACGCACACGCACACCCGCACGCACACACACACACACACACACACACACACACACACTCCTAGCTAAGGGTGGAGCTTCCCGGCTGGCTCTTGGCTTGGAGGCGCCATTAACCAATTTAGCTTCCAGATGTCCATGATAAAACCTCAGCCAAAGCTCGACAGCTTTCCCTGAGTTTCACACGCGCAGGTGCGAACAAACTCGCGCACAGACACACACACACACACACACACACACACACACACACAGGGCGACGGCGTGCGTGTGAGGGAGATGTGTGATTGACAAGCACAGATCCTGTTAAAGCCCGGACTTATTTTTTGATCATTTCCGAGATGATCCTCCACCATCTGGAGACAAACAAGTTAAACACACAGTTGTTTCTCCTGATGTCCGGGCCCCTTGAGACACACACAGAAGAATGTCTTCTGTCACATGCACTCATAAAAAATAAAAAAAGAAAGAAAAAAGAGACACACACACACACACACACACTTTACCCAAATGGACAGATGCTGCACCTCTAGAGGCACAGAGACGCAGCAGATGTTCCCGAGCCAATCAGATGGGCTGCCATTGATAGTTCATGAATATTTTACACTCAGTCAAAATGGCTGCATTCCAGACCGCCTACAACTGCAGCCACACTGGGCCAGATTATCAGATCATTAAACTATATGGACCGACATCCCCCCACAGTCTGGTGAGATCATTGCTCCCATCTTCTGGGGAAGTTAAAAAAAAAACCACAAAAAAAAAAACAGCTGGGCTGGTACTCACACGGTGGATGGTGGATGTATTTCTGCTTGGTAGGAGTTAAATAATTGCTTTTTTTTAATGGTTCACAGTCAACGCATCTTTCCAAAATCCATAATTGGTGATCTGTTATCATGGGTTCATTCCAATGCCCCCAAGTTACTAATAATCTCTTTGCAACGTTTCTTTTTGGTTTTTATAGCTTTTTCTTATTTTTCCCCTTAATCGAAGATTGGGCTTAAATACGCTGCAGTACCACAACCGAAACAATCAGAACAAAGTGTTTACATCGACTATAAAAAACAGTGAATGCAGTCGCCATTGTTTAGTGCTGTTGTTTGGTTTCGGTGGTGTTGTTTGGTTTCGGTGGTGTTGTTTGGTTTTGGTCGTGTTGTTTGGTTTTGGTCGTGTGGTTTGGTTTTGGTCGTGTGGTTTGGTTTTGGTCGTGTTATTTGGTTTTGGTCGTGTGGTTTGGTTTTGGTCGTGTGGTTTGGTTTTGGTCCTGTGGTTTGGTTTTGGTCGTGTTATTTGGTTTTGGTCGTGTGGTTTGGTTTTGGTCGTGTGGTTTGGTTTTGGTCTTGTTGTTTGGGTTTGGTTGTGGTGTTTGGTTTTGGTCATGTTGTTTGGTTTTGGTCGTGTTGTTTGGTTTTGGTCGTGTTGTTCGGTTTTGGTTGTGTGGTTTGGTTTTGGTCATATTGTTTGGGTTTGATCGTGTTGTTTGGTTTTGGTCGTGTGGTTTGGTTTTGGTCTTGTTGTTTGGGTTTGGTTGTGGTGTTTGGTTTTGGTCGTGTTGTTTGGTTTTGGTCGTGTTGTTCGGTTTTGGTTGTGTGGTTTGGTTTTGTTTGTGTGGTTTGGTTTTGGTTGTGTTGTTTGGTTTTGGTCATGTTGTTTGGGTTTTGTCGTGTTGTTTGGGTTTGGTCAAATTGTTTGGTTTTGGTCGTGTGGTTTGGTTTTGGTCGTGTGGTTTGGTTTTGGTCGTGTGGTTTGGTTTTGGTCGTGTGGTTTGGTTTTGGTCGTGTTATTTGGTTTTGGTCGTGTGGTTTGGTTTTGGTCGTGTGGTTTGGTTTTGGTCTTGTTGTTTGGGTTTGGTTGTGGTGTTTGGTTTTGGTCATGTTGTTTGGTTTTGGTCGTGTTGTTTGGTTTTGGTCGTGTTGTTCGGTTTTGGTTGTGTGGTTTGGTTTTGGTCATATTGTTTGGGTTTGATCGTGTTGTTTGGTTTTGGTCGTGTGGTTTGGTTTTGGTCTTGTTGTTTGGGTTTGGTTGTGGTGTTTGGTTTTGGTCGTGTTGTTTGGTTTTGGTCGTGTTGTTTGGTTTTGGTCGTGTTGTTCGGTTTTGGTTGTGTGGTTTGGTTTTGGTTGTGTGGTTTGGTTTTGGTTGTGTTGTTTGGTTTTGGTCATGTTGTTTGGGTTTTGTCGTGTTGTTTGGGTTTGGTCAAATTGTTTGGTTTTGGTCGTGTGGTTTGGTTTTGGTTGTGTTGTTTGGTTTTGGTCGTGTGGTTTGGTTTTGGTCGTGTGGTTTGGTTTTGGTCGTGTTGTTTGGTTTTGGTCGTGTTGTTTGGTTTTGGTCGTGTGGTTTGGTTTTGGTCGTGTGGTTTGGTTTTGGTCGTGTGGTTTGGTTTTGGTTGTGTGGTTTGGTTTTGGTTGTGTTGTTTGGTTTTGGTAGTGTGGTTTCGTTTTGGTCATATTGTTTGGTTTTGGTCGTGTGGCTTCGTTTTGGTCATATTGGTTGGTTTTGGTCGTTTTGTTTCGTTTTGGTCATATTGTTTGGTTTTGGTCGTGCGGTTTGGTTTTGGTCGTGCGGTTTGGTTTTGGTCGTGTGGTTTGGTTTTGGTTATCTGGCAGCTACTGTGTGTGGTCCCGTGGACACGCTGCTTCCCCGGGTGCTTGGGTAAAGCGGGAATGAGAGCGGAGGGGAAGGAAGTTGTGCCGCTTGAGGCTGCTTCTCGTTCGCTCTCCCTCCCTCCCTCCCTCCCACTCCCAACCCTCTCGCCTAATCTCACGTCCATCCATCTCGGCCTTGGACGGCGGCTAAATCTGATCGCCCTCAACATCTGTCCGCCCGCCCTGCCTTCCCCTCACCCTCGCCAGACGACGTCTCCCAGAGTCGCTCCGCTCTCATGCACCTCTATTAGGGAGATGATGAGCGGGGCCGGGGGAGGCGGCGCTGGGAGGATCGCTTATTAGCTTTGGGTGCTTGATGGATGGATGGATGGATGGATGGATGGATGGATGGCTTTCCCTGAAACCACACGCAAGCACAGTACCACAAGCCCAGAGGGAGCTGCTGGCACCTTTAAAAAGTCCCAGGTTAGCGAGCCACTCACAAAAGGCTTTGATTACGAGGCTTTGCACAGTCCATGGATGGTCTTGTGGTCGACTACTGGTAGTCCAGTGAATTCCTACACAGGTACAGTATTTACCAGTTCAAGACGCCCCAATCCATTTACAATTCTCAAAATGTATAATTATTAAATAATATATAATAATTGAGTAATTATTGTAAGCAATCCCATTTTAGCATTTTTACCATGTCATATTTTTCCATCAAAACAAAGAATACATCAACTGACATGGCCCATATTTAGACTCATTGGCAAAAACGAGTGTTCATCAGCATTCATTGGGATAATATACTGGATATATATATATTTATACTGTATATATATATATATTTATACTGTATATATATATATATATGGTCTAAATATTTACATATTGAAACACAAATGAAGTTACATTCTGGATTGAGTGACAGGAACATGAGAAGGATAATTATTAAAATGTTCTTCTAGCGGTTGTATTTATATTCACTATTATTTAATAACACTGTGTTATAGATGCCTTTTGACTTTTAAAAGACGGGGAAACCAGTGGTGTGGGGAAGCAACCTTCTCAGACTTCCTTCCTTATAAATGTAAAACGGACATGTTGAGACAAAGACAAAACTCCCCTATTGATTTGAGTGGGATGATAATATAGTTCCATAAAATTGGTATTAACAATAACACAAAAGGACAAAGTTATTGTCAAAAAGCACACAATCCAGACAATCACAAGAAAGAAGTGGCCTCGCAAACCACCCAGACCCTCTACTCCAAGGCAGGAGAGAGTGAGACGGAAGAGTAAAACATGGAATCTACAGTGACCTCAAGAGGTGGTGAGAGGAGCAGCCACATGAAATGACTTCCCAGTCCCACAGTGTGTCAATTAAGGATTTAATTGGGTACACACACGTGTCTGTTTTAAGGATATTTCTATTTATTTGCTTGGGTATTTATATGATTAATTATATGATGGAATTTTATGATATATTTTTTTTTATATCACATCAACCACAATAATAATAACAATAGTTAAATAAAAATAATCATCATCAGACCCACAGGTAATTTCACATTGGTTCAAAATCCTGAAATTGAATCTCCATGTCCCATTTCTGTCAATACAATTAAATGGGTGATTTTTTTCTTTTTGTCCATTTTTAGAAATTTGTCAAACGCCAAAAAACGTTGGGATAGATAGAAGCCCTTTGATGCAATAAAGTTTACTCAATAACTTCCCACTTTGAAAAATACATTTTTGTACCCCCGAGTTAGAGAGGTCTCCCAAACGACCCGTCAACCAATTTCTCTTTCTGGCTGCTCCCGGCATTAATAATTGATTCATTTGGAAGTATTTAGTTAATTTCTGTCGCTCTGGCTTTTCGTGAGACTTAAGCTGTCGCTTGCGCCGATCATTGGACAACTCAAATGAAGAAATTATTAATATATCTCATGAGCGCTTTTGTGAGAATAAACGCTGCAATGTCGGTCACGCCTAATTATATTTAATTGCAAAAACAAGAGGCCAATTGTCCTCCGTGTGGTTGTATTGTGTTGTGTATCCCCAAATGAATTCACAGATAAATGGGCCATGATTCATTTGCATTTTAACATGTCTTTCAGCCATGATACGGGGCTGTGTGAAACCATCACCATACCGTGTCACAGTTCATGCAGCCATCCATTAGTAACGCCAATTAGTTTACTGGGACGGGTTTAGGAATGCAAATGGGGCTCGGCGCAGGCCCTCGGCTCAGGCCCTCGGAGCTGCGGAGCGGGCAAGCAAACGGTTTGGGGGAAGACGCGGCGCCCGCGTCCATGGCCTCGCTTGTTTACTTCTGTTGCTTGGTAAACACCGAGAGTTGGAGTCGGGGGAGGGGGCGAGCGAAGGGGTTCTTTGTTTGTTGTCATTGCCGCGGCGGCAACTGGGATGACTGCAAACAAAGATTGAAAATAAACAAAACTAGATGTAAATGCACGAATGAATGCCATCCGTTGAAGGTAAAACATGGAGTATGGACGGGCTTGGAGAAGCTGTGGACTTGCGTTGCGTGCAATGACAACGCTGTTGTCCACTCGACCTGCCGGAGCTCTACGTGTTTCTCTCTCTGTTGACTTTCTGCAGCCGCGGCTGGTATCGACAAAGTGCTTTTGTTTGGTGGTCGACCTCGCCCCGTCTTGTCCCCTGCGAACGCCGTCCGCGTCACATGCGACAGCACGCGAACACATGCGACCTGTTGACCGTCAAACGTGACGTCACACATCACTCTGCACCACTCTGCTGCATTCAGTCCAAGTTGGCGCTCGGGGGAAAAAAAAAAAAAAAACCTGCCCCGCCCCGACTTTGGCAGCACGTTCCCCACATTTCAAGAGTGTTAAGTATATTCCGTTTTGGAGACTTTCGACTTTTACTTCACTGCATTTCAAAGAAAATGTCTATGCTGCACATTTACTCTGCTCCATTTCTAACACAGTCACGTTTCTTTAAGAGAGTTAGGCCATGAAACGCTCTTGTTTTAAGTAGAAAAACGGAAAGGGTAAGCGAATGTCCGAACGGCCGTTCGCGACGGGATTCCAGGCGGAATCACCGTGACGTCAGAGCGGTGATTCGCGATTTTAGACGACTCCGCGTTTGTTTTGAACGTCGCGTGAGCGCGTTTTCCGCACAGGCACGGAGGAGGGGCTTCCGGGAGGAGGAGGCGGAATGAATGACGTCCGAGTCCGACTCTCTCAGGAACGCGGCATTCCCCCTCAAAGGTGCGGTGCACCTGTTCCGGCCACGCCCCCTCCCCTCCCCTCCTCGCGCTGGACTACACTACCCAGGGCGCACCGCGCGGCCGCTCGCGCTGCGCTCACACTGCGCTCGCGTTCCGCTGCGCCAGTCCGCCGCCTCGCGCTCGCGGAACCAGTTGGCTCTGCCCCCTTTTTTGTTTTGTTTCTCTTCCTTTGGTTCTTCTTTTCTCTTCTCCCTCTTCTTGTTGTTGTTGTTGTTGTTGTTCGGTGTCAACCTACGCCGAAGGAAGACACGTCCCTCCCCGCCGCACTGTTCCGGGGCCGCTTCCAATCCGCCTCCGCGCCCCACTCTCGCCGGCTCCATTGGCTTCCAGCGGCTGCCAGTCAACCCGCCGCCTTCCTTCCGAGTCCCCCCCACCCGCCCCCCGCCCACCCCCACCCAACCACCCCCCTCGAGTTGAGCAGCAACAGCTCGGAACATCTGGCCGCCGCCGCCGCCGCCGCCGCAGCGCGCCCGGACTCTTCCCTCCCGGTCCCTCCGCCGCACGGCTCCTCCGCAGCCCTGGTTATGGGAAACTAGTGCCGGGTCAGTCTAGTTCGGCGCCCCGGACGAGGAGCACGTTCCGACGGGAAAGGGGAAGCGGGAAGACGTCGGAGCTGGTTTCGCCTGTAAGTGCCTCTGATAACGCCCGAGTCCGATAAGAGGAGGCTCGGCCGGGGGTTAAAAGTAGCCGGAGCGCCCTAGCTTACTGGGCTGTCTCAACACTGTCGGTGGCCGTGTTAGCCCTTCCTTCCCCGCCGGTGTTGGCATAGCATCGGGGCCCTGCGCTCCGCTGGAAGTAGCTCCCCAACCTGGCCTGGTGGTGGGCTGACTTTCTGCTAGCCGTGTCGGCTCTAGCTAGCTGACCGTGTGTGTGTGTGTGTGTGTGTGTGTGTGTGTGTGTGTGTGTGTGTGTGTGTGTGTGTGTGTGTGTGTGTGTGTGTGTGTGTGTCTGTTCGCTTGCCCCGTGTCGGTGTTGCTCCGTCCGGCTCATTAGCAACTATGGAAGGACATGCGTCGGGTTATGGCTGTGGCTGCACCGGGTAAAGTTCGGAATGGAGCCCGAATCGTTCCCGTTTGGGGATATAACTTGTTTGGCGTCACTGTAGGTGTGTTCTTCCAAAAGTGACGCCGATCACGTTCCGGGGGACGTTTCCAAACCGCTTCACGTGCGTTCGGTTTCGGTTCTCCGCGGTGGTTGTCGGGTTTCCCGCAGTCGACGGTGTCGTCAAAGATGCCGCGATGAAATGAAACGAAAAAGTTTGGGATTCCAGTTGTGAAGTTAATGTTCGGGTGGAATAACGACTCCCTGTCGGCCGGGCGGGTTGCCATAGCCGGTTAAATAAGTGTACATTTAAAATGCATTTTTAAAATCTATTATAATCCAAAAAATATATTACAGCAAACTCATGCCTGTCTAAAATATTTTTTTCGTTGTGCATATTTTTGGGAAGAATATTGACATTTTATTTAGATAATATATATTTGTACAAGTATTACATTTATTTACGGTTAATTGTTTCTAATTTCCCTTATTATCGTATTATATTGTAGGAAAACAAAAACACACTCAGAATTCACACGGATCAGTTCTAACTCGCTGTCCCCGAAATGGAAAGAAAACAAACGCTGTGATAAGTTTTAGGGAGAACATTAAGAGGTTGTTCACCTTCTGTTTTGAATTTCACTCCAGAGAGGGAGAGAGGGAGAGCTGTCACTTCATGTGCTGCTCTTTGTTTATAGCGACCAGACAAAAATGATTAAAATTCTCAGCAGCACAGATGTGGAACTGGTTTAAGGAAGAGTTTTGATGCAATGTTTTTGTCAAAAACTTTGAATTCGGTGGTTGTGATTTCACCGCCGGTTTGTTTTTATTTAATTTTTTTCCCCGTTTTGTTTTTTTTTTTAATATATATTTGAATCAAATTTGAATAGACATTAGACACTCTTCTGTTTTAGAGAGATGTACGTACGGTGGCGGTGGTTGAAGGAAAGTGGAGCCTGGTGGCAAGAGTGTAGAGGAGGCAGCATATGGCTGTAGAAAGAGCACAGCTGGAGGTAGCATCTCCATCTGAGGATGATGTCAGAGCAGCTGACAGGCTGCCACCCCCCCATACGCGCACACACACACACACACACACACACACCCCTCCCCAGTCCTTTATTGTGAGCCTCAGCGGCAGCCTGGGAGAGTTAGCGCAGTGTGTCTCTGCTGTGTGTGTGTGTGTGTGTGTGTGTGTGTGTGTGTGTGTGTGTGTGTGTGTGTGTGTGTGGCTGCCGATCAGCGCCAGTTAGAAGTAGGAGGGAGGGAGGGAGGGAGGGGAGGGGACGTGGTATCTCGTTCCCCCCTCCAACATCTCCTCCACTTTGCATCTGTCTCTCGCAGTTTGAGCAGTGTGGTTGTTTTTTCCTCTCCTGCCTCCCTCTTGTCCTCTCCTCTTCTGCCCACTCATTGATTCTGAGCGAGAAGGAAGGAGAGAGAGAGAGAGAGAGAGAGAGAAGGAAGGAGAGAGAGATACAGCCTTCCTCAGTCCATCTATTCTGCCACAGTGGACTTAATCAAGTTGATGCATCCTGCTGCAGGTACTGTTGCTTGTGTGTGTGTTTGTGGAAGAGAGATGCAGTGAGAGAGTCTGGGGTACGAGTGTGGAGTACTTTTGTTCTTGGGGTCTCCCATGTGTTTGTTAAAGCCTGCGTGTGCGTGCGTGCGTGCGTGCGTGGTTGCGCGTGTGTGTGTGTGTCGTGGTAGTAAACCTTTGTTGCGCGGTCTATCCAGGAGTGTAACAGTCGTCTGTTATCAGCTTGTTTGGAGGTGTAAGGTTATGTATGCAGTTACATATTTTGGAGGGGGCATCTGTGGGTAATTTTAAATGTATCTTTGCTTTGCCTCTGCTGTTCATGTTCTGAAGGAATTAAACAGCAAGTAGTTGAATGAGGACACTGAGAGATGATGGCAACTTAGAAAGGTATTTTGAGAAGAATTGTTTTTGGTTTCGGTCGAGTTATCGGATGTATTAAGCATGTTGTAATCATTTTGTATTCAGTTTTTTCTTTTTCTTAATTTAGAAAAAACACTTCAATTGAGTAAAAAAAGAAAAGAAACAACTTTTTTTATTATTACGAGAAAGTCAAACTTTTAAGGCAGAGTTAAAAAAAAAAAAAAAAAAAAAAAATGTATCTACTTATAATTGCGCCATCAGCCTTTTTTCCCCCGGTTCAATCTTATTAAATCGAACTCACCCCCGCCTCCGCCTCCCCCAAGCCGGCTATTCGGGTTTTTTTTTTTTTCTTTCTTTCTTTTTCCCCTCTTCTCCCCGTCAGCCCGTAGTTGAGGAGACTAATTTAGAAGTTGCAGATTTGAGCTGCCTGAATTGGCTAGACAGCTGTAATCGCACTCCCTCCTCGTCTTAATCTCTTTATCTGGCTAGCAGCTGCCATATGGCCCCCGTCAGCTGGATCAGATGTGGGTAAGCCTCACTCGCCGGCCGTCCCAGCCTCTCCCTATACCTCCCTCCCCGTCTCTCCCTCTCCCCGTCTCTCTCTCTCTCCCTCTCTCTCTCTCTCTCTCTCTCTCTCTCTCTCCTGCGCGCGCTCCCTCGGACCCCCTTCGCCCGAGCTGCCCCGTCCCGCCCGGGTCCTGCGGCGGTGGCACCCACCCACCCCTTCCAGCTCCAGCTCCACCTCCCGCCCAGCATGCTCCCCACGACCAGCTCCACACCGCCGTGTCTTTATTTTTAGCCATCTTTAAGGATTAGGATTGATGCTGTGACGAGCAAGGCACTTACAGTGATTGTATTGTAAATCTTCTCTTCTGGGTGCTGGAGGTGAGGGTGGAGGGGGGAGCGGGGTGGGTGAGGAAGAGGGCAGCAGCTACGACTACAACGGGACGGATGTGTGGCGCTTTTCTTAAAAGATTCAAATTAAAGCGGCGTGCGTGCGTGCGTGCGTGCGTGCGTGCGTGCGTGCGTGTGTGTGTGTGTGTGTGTGTGTGTGTGGCTTAAGAAGGGGGTGGTACACCCATGTCCCCATAACCCCCCTCATTAAGAGCACTCTGAACCAGGACGAGGGCAATCACACACACACACTTCGATGTGCAGATACACACGCTCACAACACTTGGGTTCGGTCTCATTCAAATGAGCTGATTTAACTGCTTTGGTTAACACTGTTGGAGCGGGACAGAGCAGCTCGGTTACAGGTTTGACTTTCCTTCCCGTTTTGACCAGCCGGACACACTTGATACCCTCTTGAATGGGTTTTAAAAATGCACTGCAGGGTTTTCGTTTCCTTTTCTTTTTCTTTTATTTTTTTTTCTTCACAGGATGGGTCCACTCGGAATGCTCTTTTCTTTTGAGGGCGTCCGGTGTGCGTCAGCGTTGTGTTGTTCTCTTGTTTTATTCCCTGGCAGCAGCGTTGCTGCGAGGGACACAGCACACGCTGTCTTCTTTTTAAACACGGCTCTTTCCACATGCCAGTTTCCCTGCTAGACTTAGACTATGTAGGTGTGTCGGTAGGTAGGTAGGTAGTGTGTGTGTGTGTGTGTGTGTGTGTGTGTGTGTGTGTGTGTGTGTGTGTGTGTGTGGGTGTGTGCGCAAGTGAGGACAGTGTGTGCAGCTGAAAGCCGGTTACCTAAAGGGGCTGTGCCAGGCCAGGCCAAAGTGGGTTAATAAAAATAACCAGCGTAGGAGCAGCGACAATCCAGGAGTGCAGGCAGAGGAGTTGGAGAGATGCAGTGAGAGATCGAGAGAAGGTGGAGAGAGAGATGGAGGAAAGGTAGAGAGAGAGAGAGAGGCTTGTTCGGGAAAGGATCGTTTTCAGAGTAAAAACTGTCTTGGTGCCGCCATTATTTTTCTGCGATAATAATCCATTGTTTTTCATATGCATTATATTAATTAAGTCTGCACGCATAAAGGTTACACATGTAGTTAGAAATGGAGTAGAAATAATCCTGTACATATCATGATACAAATATTTGAAAAAATTGTAAAATTTACGGACCCGTCCCTTCTATTTAATTTTTCACATCACAAATAAGAGCATTTTTTAACCATATCTTCTGATCTCTTGGTACATAAATATTAGTACGACTAGTATGTTGTAATTTGGTTTTGTATGTGGAGGTGGATTTTATGAATGCAAGTGTGCGAGATTTATGTTTAAAATTTTTGTTATTTTTGTTTTATATGGCTTTGCAACAATTCAGACCTATTTTTGTCTTTCTGTCCCTGACTTGTTCACTCTTCTGCTCAGCCTCTACTGTAATCCATGTGCGGAGATGTTGTAGACATTTTTAAGGCAGCGATGCTGCACTTTACAAAACGGAAAAAATTGTTGGGTGGGGATTTATAATATTTTTCTCTTAAAATATTTAGAATTTCTCTGTCTTTATCTATTTTTTTAAATTGTAAATACCAGATGACAACCATGTCATAAAATCAAAGATCACTATGTTTCATATTATATTACCTGTTTTCTCTTTCTTAGTTATGCTTTTTATTTTGGGCATCTCAGTTTCTTTTGTATTTAGACTTTAATTCTTCAGTTGAGAATTTTCCCCAAACGTTGTGTTTCTTCGCATTATGTCTAACGCCCCCGTCTCGTCTCTCGGCAGGTTATGAGGACGGCAGGATGGAGTTCCCAGACCACAGCAGACATTTGCTCCAGTGTCTGAGCGAGCAGCGGCACCAGGGCTTCCTGTGCGACTCCACAGTGCTGGTGGGCGACGCCCAGTTCCGTGCGCACCGCGCCGTGCTGGCGTCCTGCAGCATGTACTTCCACCTCTTCTACAAGGACCAGCTGGACAAGCGGGACGTGGTGCACCTAAACAGCGACATCGTCACGGCGCCGGCATTCGCCCTGCTGTTGGAGTTCATGTACGAGGGCAAGCTTCGCTTTCAGGCGCTGCCGGTGGAGGACGTGTTGGCGGCCGCCAGCTACCTGCACATGTACGACATCGTCAAGGTCTGCAAGAAGCGGCTGAAGCAGAAGGCCACGGCCGAGGCCGACAGCACGCGGCGAGAGGAGGACGGCGGCTCCAGCTGCTCCGACAAGGCAGATAGCCTATCAGACGGCTCCACGGGGCGCCCGGCCACCGCCGACCTGCTGCCCAGCGACGAGGAAGAGGCCAAGACGGAGGCTGGGGCTCTGTGGCTGAGGCTGCCCTCCGCGGACGGAGCGGGGACGCCGCCGACCGCCACGGCCAGCCCCCGGCGGGGGGAGTCGGAGCCACAGGGTGTGGTGGCAATGGATGAGGGACGCAAGCCGCTCTCCCCCGCCGGCAGCCCCAGCAGCTCCACTGGCACTCTTTCCCAGAGGTCCCGGCGCTCGGTCAGCTCCCGCGGCGTGCGCCGGGGCAGGAAGCTGTCAAGCGACGCAGCCGACTGCGTCCTGGACCTGTCGGTCAAGCCCATCGCCAGTAGCAACCACATCAACCACCACCAGGCGTACTTCGGTGGCGTGGCGACCCCGGACGGCCTGCAGAGCCCGCTTGCCGTGCGGGTAAAGGTGGAGCAGGGAGCGGCATCCGAGGACGACGAGCCCGGAGGCGGGGACTACGACATGGAGCACGGCGGCGGCGCCAAGGCGACCGTCCCCACCGCCAACGGTGGCCTGAACCACCACGGGGTCGCGGGGCCGCTGTCGGCCCAACGGCGGCTCGGCCTGGAGGCCCACTTGTCGGCGCTGCGCGAGGCCTCGCTGGCCACCGAGATGGAGCGGGACGAGAAGCCTCCCGTGGCGGGGGAGGACGACGACATGCTGGGGGGCGACAGCGAGCGCGCCCAGGCCGAAGCGGCCGGCATGGACGGCGCCCTGCTGCCCTACGTGTCCAGCATGCTGTCGGGCCCCCACACCCAGATCTTCATGTGCCCGCTGTGCAGCAAGGTGTTCCCTTCGCCGCACGTCCTGCAGATCCACCTCAGCTCGCACTTCCGGGAGCAGGAGGGCGTGCGCGCCAAGCCGGCCAACGACGTCAACGTGCCCACCTGCTCCATCTGCGGCAAGACCTTCTCCTGCATGTACACGCTGAAGCGCCACGAGCGGACACACTCGGGTGAGAAGCCCTACACCTGCACCACCTGCGGCAAGAGCTTCCAGTACTCGCACAACCTCAGCCGCCACGCCGTCGTGCACACGCGCGAGAAGCCGCACGCCTGCAAGTGGTGCGAGCGCCGCTTCACGCAGTCGGGCGACCTGTACCGACACATCCGCAAGTTCCACTGCGAGCTGGTCAACTCGCTGTCGGTGAAGAGCGAGCCGCTGGCGCTGCCCAACGTCAGGGACTGGGCCATCGAGGACAGCTCCCAGGAACTGTGGAAGTAAAGACTAGCGGGGGGGGAGGAAGTGGATGGGAGGACAGGGGAGGGCGGGGGACCGTTTGGAATAGAGATGGTAAGGTTTGATGTTTGGCGTCAAAATCAGTCACGTTTCTTGTACGTCGCGAATCTCATTCAATTGCACTTTAATAGCACATGAAAATGTTACTACTGAGTTAACTTCTGTTTTGGGTCTTTAATTTTTCTCTCCTGACGCTGTTTTATTTCTATTTTGTCAGTTGTGTTTTTTGAGGTGTTGTTTATTTTATTTTTTTTGTTTGTATTTTTTTTTTTATCGAGCGTGGGTCATCTTGTGTGTGTGTGTTCCATCACGACACTCCGGCGCTGGCCAACGTGGCCGCCCAGCTCCATAGACCCACAGCGAGAATTCAGGTCCACACTCTCACTCTAAACGGGTACTGTGATCATCACCATTATCCATACCTACACACAGGTGTGTGTGTGTGTGTGTGTGTGTGTGTGTGTGTGTGTGTGTGTGTGTGTGTGTGTGTGTGTGTGTGTGTGTGTGTGTGTGTGTGTGTGTGTGTGTGTGTGTGTGTGTGTGTGTGTGTGTGTGTGTGTTGGGGAAAGCTAACTGACAGACTAATGGCACTCATGCGATGCACAGCCCCCCCCCCCCCACTTCCAATCAATTTGAAGTATTTTCTAAAAGTGAGAGATCTTTACAAATTATTATTAATATTATTATTATTATTATTATTATTGTTAGTTATTTTTCTTAAATCTAGATGGCAGTCTTTAAAAATATCTCTTGTTGAAAAGGTATTTAATTTAAGTCGGTGTATATTGTTGAGCTATAGTTTTAAAAACAGTAATCATTTATGGATTTTTTTTTTTTTAACTATTATTATTATTTTTTTTTTTTTATGGGACCTGCTGTTGTTGCATGATGTCCAAACCTGTATAGTTTTTGAAAAAAAAAAATGTGAATTTGCTGTATTACTGTACACATTGTAATTGATCAAATTAATTGACAACAGGCGTTTTTTTTTTTTCCGTTTTTTTTCTTTCGTGAATACTACTCCAGAGTGTGGTCTGTTGAAAAACTAAATATTATTCCCGCGGATACGGAAAAAACGCATGAAAATGTTTTGTTTTTTTGTCTACTTTTTTTTTTTTTTTTTTGAGTTGTGTTAATTTAAAGCATTTGGGAGGTGGGGAGGGGGGTGATAAAGGATGAAGCCGGGTTTCTCTACTCCGCCGTGGGTCCGTCGCCGGACCCCCAGAAGAATGTTCTAGAATGTTTCTCCACCAGTGGGTCGGAGCAATATGAAGCGTGTGTGTGTGTGTGTGTGTGTGCATTGAACTGTCTGCTGTGTGCGCGAGCGCATTCTTGTGACTAGCTTCCTTCTAGTCCATTGAACCTACTGAATATCTCCGTCCACACTGCTCTTCCTCATCCTCATCCTCCGTTGCCGAGATGATCCACTGCTGTATCCCAGGGTTTCCATTTCTGTCGCTCCTTCGGCCCCGTTGTACCGCTCCGAGGTAGAGATGGAAGAGGGAGGGAGAGAGGGAAGGAAGGAAGGAAGGAAGGAAGGAAGGAAGGAAGGAAGGAAGGAGAGGTCGATAGCCGGCTGTCCTGCTGAAAAGACGAGGAGTCTTGTTTTCTTTTCTTTTTTTTTTTTTACGATGTCATGCACAGCTACGTTCACATAGGAAGAAGAGGCGTGTGTGTGTTGTGTGTGTTGTGTGTGTGCGTGTGTGTGTGTGTGTGTGTGTGTGTGTTACCGAGAACACACCCCTCACTTTGGGACGGTAGAGATTGGGCGTTGCCTGACTGCACCTTTAAAGCTAAATGATGTAAATCCATTTTTTTGCTGAAAAGATGCCTTTGTATAAAAGAAAAACAAACTAGTTGATAATGCTATTGGAGTATTTGATACTGTATAGCACTGAGAGAGAGAATCGTTTAAAGCCGGGTTCGAATTTAAACAGAGTTTATAAGATTTTATCGGGGGGAAAAAAACTGTCTTACTTTGGGATTGTGGAATTTGGATACATCGATTTTTTTATTTTTATTTTTTTCATTGTTATTATTTTAATCTTTTTTTTTTTTTTTTTTTTTTTCTTGCATTTGAATGTTGTTCCGGGCTCGTGGAGGGGAGTTCCATTGCTCTTTTCACTGTTTAAAATGTAAAACAATTGTATTCAAACTCCATCTGATTATAGATTTGAGAATCCACGATCAAACCCTGAGGTGTGTGTGTGTGTGTGTGTGTGTGTGTGTGTGTGTGTGTGTGTGTGTGTGTGTGTGTGTGTCTGTGTGTGTGTGTGTGTGTGTGTGTGTGTGTGTGTGCGTGTGTGTGTGCGTGTGCGCGTGCCCATCCGCGTGTGCGACGGGTGTGTGCGATGGGTTGTCTACGAGCCTTTGCTGTCAACCAACTATTCCTTCTTTTTTTTATTTATTTTTTTTTTTTTTTGGGAGATCTAATTTCACGTCAGTGCATGTGGGTTCAACTCCATCGCTCTCTGGGCTGCGTTCCGTCGCTCTGGTTGTACTCGACCGCCTTAAACTGCTGTAGTCCAGGATCCGAAGCGCGGCGACCGGCCCGACACCTTCGCTGCGCTTACTTGAAAAAAAAAAATAAAAACAACAAAAAAAAAAAAAATTTAAAACTTAATCACGGGCAGAATTTTTAGCAAAGTATAAAAAAAACAAAAAAACAATTTAAATAAAATAACAAAAATGTTGAAATGTAGACAATTGATAGAGGGAATGAAGGGGGGTGTGGGAGGGAGGTGGGGAGGCCCAGGGGTGGAAAACAAAAAAGAGGAAAAAAAAAAAGGACAATCACTGTCTGGGGGGTTGGGTGGGGAAAATGAAGCAGATTTTGACTTAAATATATTTGCTCGAAAACCTTGAGATTTGTTTTTGTCGTTTTCTTTCGTTGCATTCTTTTTCTTCCTTTTATTGGACGTTGGTTTTTACAGATTTAGTCATGTTAGCTTTGACAATCATAGTTGGTTTGATTTTTGTTTCGTTTCATTTTTCTCTCAAGGGGAGTGAATTCTACTGGTGTTTAGTTTTGTAATTTTTTGGTGTGCCGTTGTTGACATTTTTAAATTGTGTGCAAACTGCAATAAATTATAAGAATCTTGAAATTCAAACCCGCCGACTGTGTAGTCTTCTTTTCATGCGCACGATGAAAGGATGACGGTTACAATGGCATATGATAGTTTAACACAACTCATTATTATTATTATTTATTACACTCACATTTTGCAGCTAAACTATTGAAATTTAAACCAGTAAAGCTCCTGTTGTTGGTATTTATTTATGGTACGCTCTCTCTCTCACGCGGGCTTCCTAGAGGGTCACTGCAGGAGGCTTTGGCGTGGAACTCCAGACGGACATGTGATGTGGGTGTCGTGGCGTCGGCGCAGCCTGGGTGGCTCGCACCGCGGACGTGCCGGGGTCCAGATATAATCGGCTGCTCCGCTGGCTCAGGCGTGGGCTGGACCTGAGAAAATGTGCAGCAGCTTGTTGAGAACTAAACCTCCTCGCAACACACACACACACACACACACACACACACACACACACACACACACACACACACACACACACACACCCTCCTGCCAAAGCTCCTCAAGTCCAGTTTTCCAGCAAAGAAATCAGCTTTAGCTAATGTCTTGCTGCTCAGTAAACCTGCTCTTACAGATGCATTAAGAGCCCCTGCACTCGGGGGCCAAGGAGTGCTGTTCATTAGGGCACCGCCACAGATGGTCGTCTCGGTAAGCCCCCCCCACCCCCCCCCCCCCCCCCCGCGACAGACACACGGAATCGGCGCGCTCCTAATCTTCATGACATTGTCTCTCCCTGCCCCGCGTTCGCCGCTCCAAGAAACCCTGGAGGAAGTGGCGCAAAGGTTGTGCTTCCAAACAAGGTCCTGGTTTTCCTCCGCATGCACAGATAAAAAAATATATATTTATTTATTTATTTATTTATTTATTAATTGACATTCGGTCCTACGGACTCGTTCGGAAAAAAGGTTTATTACCAAGGTTTTGAGACCTAGACATCGTAGCCTGTTTGGATTTTGTTTGATCGCTGCCATCAAAGCGGGATGAAGGGGAAACCCTGGAAGACCTGTTGGCGGCGGCGGCGCTGTCAATCAGGCGTCCGGCCACGGCGAGGAACAGTCGAGCCCCCGTTGTTTGGCGACGTCCCGCTCCGTGATCATTAATTGCAGTCTGCACTTCTCTAAGTGAACATCTGCTTGTAGAAGACTGCTCCCTCTCTCTCTCTCTTTCTGTGTGTGTGTGTGTGTGTGTGTGTGTACGTGCGTTTTGCACTAGGCGACGGAGGAGGCCATGCGAGGTTCGCTGTGAATGTAGGTCATTAATTTGTTTCTGTCCTTTGTTTACTTAAGGAAGGGGGACAAAGGGGCAGCTGCAGAACCATTTGGCTGTGCCCAAGGCGGGCCAGCTCAACATGTTGGGAGCCTGAGACCAGCCGGGGCTCCTGTCTGGGGCTCGGGCCCCTGCGCTCTGCCGCTTGCGTGAGGGAGGGCCCTCTGCCAAGCTGCACCAGCACCCTGGGAGGGGGGGGGGGGGGGTGGGCGGGGCGGGAACAGGGGGGTGATATATGCAAGGAGTTGAGGAAGGCAGCGTTTTGTTTTTGTTTTACTGGAAATGACCCCGGTGTGGGATTGTTTTCCAAACCCCCCTCCTCCCCTCAAACCAAAATCATCTCATTTACATAGAAGAAATGATGCAGCAGTTCGTTCAAACTGATAAAGTTATCAGCCGCGGCCAGAAGCGCACGTCTGGAAATATCACCATCGCCAATGTTGAGTTACATGAAAAAAACAAAAAAATAAAATCAACCGACCAATTAAACAAAACAAAAACAAAACAAAACAAAAAAAAACACGGCGGCGGCCCCGACGGCCCCATCTGAAAGTATTTTAACGGGATTGAACCTGAGAAAAACAAACCTTATTGATTTATCTACAGAGAGCGTCCGGACCTTAAATCACACTCGTACACTCACGAGTGTTTTACGGCCCAGACGTGTTGGTTCTCCAGACAAAAGAATATTCAGCCCTGTCTGCTGAGGATTCAGACATAGGTAGCGGCTACAAAAATGTGCGTGTGTGTGTGTGTGTGTGTGTGTGTGTGTGTGCGTGCACGCACATCCCAGTGATGTGGAGGAGGATTGTCTGCGTGGTTAAAGAGCCCCTTTGTCAAGCTCTTGCGGCAAGGAGACAGAAGGCAAGCAACAAGCGGCCCCGGCAGCGAGCAGACAATGCAGTGGTGCTATACTGGCTGACTGGACTGGAAGGGAGGGAGGGGAGGGGTGGGGGGTTCCCAGCCACCCCCACCCCCACCGCACCTCCCGAAAACAAAAGACACCACGCAACCCCGTGAACGTGAACCCACCCCCCTCGTAACGCACTCCTACGTCCAAACTTGTTGACGCGCGCGCGCTTGCGCACACATCCACCCGCGACCCAAACATATTTACCGACACAGATGCATCCAGCATGCGCGTCCATTTCCCTGCTCGCCTGGACGGACACACACACACACACACACACACACACACACACACACACACACACACACACAAATATAACAAACGCACAAGTATAATAAACACATGAAGGCTGCGCTGTGTCTGTGAGTCTGAGCTGGGATTAAACACCGCGGGTGGGTCGCCGCGACGGGGGATTAAATTAGCCTGACTTTGGAGTTGAGCAGGGGTTAGTTGATCTCGGTTCTACGGGACGGACGGTGGCGCTCGGGGGCGGCCCGTCGGGATTCATCGCCGGAACCTCGACCTCAGCCCGGGTTTAGATCTGATCCGGGTCGGCGCAGCTCACCCTGCATCTTGAACCGTGAACTCTCTCAACTCCAGAGAGAGAGAGAGAGAGAGAGAGAGAGAGAGAGAGAGAGAGAGAGAGAGAGAGAGAGAGGAGAGAGAGAGAGAGAGAGAGAGAGAGAGAGAGAGAGAGAGAGAGAGAGAGAGAGAGAGAGAGAGAGAGAGAGAGAGAGAGAGAGAGACTTAATCAAAGGGATTGATGATGATTGCCACTAATGATTTGTTTTTGTTTTAAAGGGAAAGCGGCCAAATTAATCGAATTCCTACCGCGGCAAACAATGCGGCCACACAGACGGACGCGTCCTTCCCTCGCCCACTTCTACACCCGCGCGCTCTCTCTCTCTCTCTCTTTTTGTCTCTCTCTGCCCCCGACCCCACCCCACCACCACCACCACCACCACCACCCAGCTGTGTGTTTGTTTGCACGTGCGGTTGCCAGATAAGGGGCACTGCCAGGGCGTGTTTAAGGGCGTTGCTGGAAACTGCTGGCAGGGCCGTGCACGTGGGCGACTCAGCACTTTCCCCGCAGCGGCCCCGGACGGTGGGGGTCACGCAGGGTCCCCGGGGGTGGGGGGGGGGGGTCGCCGTGACGACGGGGCGCGCGCAGAAACGGCCCGCGTGGCACACGCCTCTCCAGACAGATGTGACGGGGCGACAGAAGTGGAGCCTCTCTCACAGACGCACGGGAGTGGCGGCCTACAAAATAAGAGCCCCCCTGGTGGAAGGGTTTCCTCTCAGGCGGAACGCCTCCTCCCTGGTCCTCCCTGGAGTTAGACCCAAAACTGCGGCAGCGCGCCAGCGTTTCCAACGTTTGTTTGCGAATAAGACTCGAGGAGGAGACATTGAAGGTTTCGATTCTCATAATTATGATTTTAAAAAAAAAGAGAAAAAAAAATAAATTAAAAACGCCTTAAAAACCCCCAAATTCCACTGTCCACGGAGGTTAATTGGATGTTTTGTGCTAACAAGACGTATTGATTGCTCTGGAGTGTCTTTTTCGAAGCATTAATCATGTGGCCTGTTGACTTCCTGTTCATACATGCAATTGTTGTGTGTGAGTGTGTGTGCGTGTGCGTGTTCATGTGCGCGTGTGTGTGCGTGTGTGTGCGTGTGTGTGCGCGTGTGTGTGCGTGTGTGTGTGTGTGGGCCTACCCTTCGATGCCAACCTCTCGGCTCCCTCCCAGCCCTGGCCAGGCACGACCCATCTGTCACATTCCTCCTTCCATCTCTCCCTCCCTCCTTCCCCCTAACCGCCGCACTCTGTCCATCCCTCCCTCTGTGTACCCATCCTTCTTTCCATCCCTCCTGCTTTTCTATCCGTCTCTAGCACTCCGCCTCCTGTCCTCGCCGCACCCATCCTCTCCGCATTCCTTCTCTCTCTCTCTCTCTCTCATCCCTTTTCTCCACCTTCTGTCCACCAATGCCTGTGTCACCGCTCTCAGCTCCGCTGGCCGCTTCCATCCCTGTTTTTCCGCGTCTACCTCTGCACTCGCTCCGTTCTTCTCTCCACCCTTCACCCATTCAATCGTCTATTTTGTGTCGTGTATTGTGTGTATATGTATGTGTGTGTGTGTGTGTGTGTGTGTGTGTGTGTGTGTGTGTGTGTGTGTGTTGACTATACTTTTGAGGACCAGAAACATCGGTCCTCACTTACCAGGTGTATTTACTCAGACCTCACTCTGATACCAGTACAAGAATGCGTGTGCGTGTTTTTTTTATTTTGGTAAAAATGATTAGGGCGAATTTAACACAATATTGATGAATAACACAATATCTGCTTATAAATTTAAAATGGAACCACGTTGAATAATTCAACAGAGGATTGTTACAAACAAAAATACCGTAAATGTTTTAGAAGTGCAGTTAAAAGTGCGATATGATTTCGTAGCTGTAGCGAATGTGTGTGTGTGTGTGTGTGTGTGTGTGAGTGTGTGTGAGTGTGTGTGCATCTAACTGACCGACCGACTGACTTGAAACAATTATTCGGCTCTTCCGAAAAAAAACAAAACATATTGCCTTTCCAGCTTGTGCAGTAATAATACAAGTCACCATCAAAAGATACCACACTGAAGCCCTGGAGCTTGTTTCCATCGCGGTCCTGCCCCTCGGGCTAATCTGGATCCCTGCAGGCCCCAAGGCCCGGTGACACCGCTCCACGCCGAAAAACCAAACCGATCCAATCTGGGTTACAGAGACAGGGGTCCTGCCTAGGGAACTGGCACTATGCGCGTGTGTGCGTGTGTGTGCGTGTGTGTGTGTGTGTGTGTGTGTGTGTGTGTGTGTGTGCTGTCAGGGGTGTAGCCTAGGGTGTCCTGGCATGGCGGTACATTGGATTATTGAAGGCAGCTTGGGACCATCTGTATGGTGGTGGGTGGGGGAGCGAGGGATGAGATGGAGGGGAAAAAAAAAAACCAAACGAGAGGAGAGAGGAGCCGGCCGCGCGGCAGCAGTGTCGTGACACCGAGAGACACTGAATGCGCTAGAAAATCCAAGATACAATAACTAGTCATAATCCAAGTGCGCCCCTTCTTCATCCACCCACCCATCCACCCACCCGTTTCCCTAGTTCCTGTGGCAGCTCCGTCATGTCCAGGGTTGAGGGGGCGGGGGACATCAGGTTTCACCGTTCACACGCCCGCGGCCGTTTTTAACGTCTCCAATTAACCTGCCGGTCTTTGGAGGAAAGCGGAGCGCTCGGCAAAAACAAACAAACAAACAAACAAACGGGAGGCGACGCGCGAATCACCCCCTGGACTCCCGGTGCCAGGTTGGATTTCACTCCCGTTAAAGCTGCAGTTACTTACCGCGGACGCGAGCACCAGTGATAAAGATGGTAAACTCACAACGATACGCTTCATCGACGCAGTGTTGACGGTTATTTCAGTGGTAACGTTCGCACGACACGCCGGCCCCACTTGTTTATTTCCCCGTCCGAGCCGCGGGACCGGGCGATGGGTTCCCACGCCGCCCCGTGGGCGAGGCTCGGGAAGCGGCCCGCGCCGGATCTCTGACGGAACTCTGCGGGCGGAGTTTCGGAGGCGGCGGGGCCGTAAATCGGGAAGATAAAAAAAACCAAACAGACAAGACAATAAAAACCACACGCAACCCCCTCCCCTCCCACACAAACGATGAACCCGCTTCCCCGGCCGCCGCCTCGCCGCTTGCCATGCCTGGCGTCCGTGGGTAAGAAAACGAGAACGGCCTCGCACACACATCTGTGGGTGTTTTCAGCGCTGGAAGTCACTTTGGACGAACCGCGCGAGCGGAGCAGCGCGTGGCAGGTGTTCGTGTGCATTAGATCACATTGCATGCCTTTCTCAGGTGTGTCTGGGTGTGTGTGTGTGTGTGTGTGTGTGTGTGTGTGTGTGTGTGTGTGTGTGTGGGTGTGTGTGCGGTTCTCGATGAGGATCCTCCAATACAGAGGAGGCAAGAAGGCAGGCAGGCTGGCAGGCAGCTGTGGCGGTAACACACAAGAGCGCACGCACACACACACACAATACACACACACACACACACACACACACACACACACACTGCAAGCTGTTGTTGCTTAACGACCGGACTGCTCCAGAACACATCTGCACTCTGCATTATCATTAGCTCTCTCGCGCATCCCCAGGATCGCTGACAAAGTGAACAATACCGACAATCACCCCCATCAGCTGCGGCCATATGGGCGCCATCCATAGCCACAAACCCCGCCCCGCCCACCCCCACACACACACACACACACACACACACACACACACACAGTCCCTAAAAGACTGGGAAGGGCAATTGTACAGCATCTGTTTGGCTCGCTGCAAAAAAAAGATTTAAATTAAAGGTTTATTTTTCTGACCTCATGACGACCAATCACCTTCTTCTACTTCCTGTTCCTCTTCTTCTTCCTGCTATTCTTCTTCTTCCCCCTCTTCTTCTTCCTCTTCTCCCACCTCTTCTCCTTCCTGTTCCTCTTCTTTCTCTTCCTGCTCCTTGTCTCCCTGCTCCTTTTCTTCTTCCTCTTCTTCCTCTTCCTATAGTTATTTTTCAACTTCTTCTTCCACTTCTTCCTCTTCTTCTTTCTGTTCCTCTTCTTCTCTTTCCCCTTCCTCTTCCTCCTCTTCTTCCTTTTCCTCTTCTTCTTCCTGTTCCTCTTCTTCTTCTTCCTCCTCCTTTTCCTCTTCTTCTTCCTGCTTTTCTTCTTCTTCCCCCTCTCCTTCTTCCTCTTCTCCCACCTCTTCTTCTTCCTGTTCCTCTTCTTTTTCTTCCTGCTCCTTGTCTCCCTGTTCCTTTTCTTCTTCCTCTTCTTATAGTTATTTTTCAACTTCTTCTTCCTCTTCTTCTTCCACTTCTTCCTCCTCCTCTTCTTCTCTTTCCCCCTCCTCTACCTCCTCTTCTTATGCTTCCGCTTCCCCTTCTTCCTGTTTGTCTTTTTCTTCTTCTTCTTCCTGTTCATGTTTTTCTTCTTCTTCCTCTTCTTGTTTTTCTTCCACTTGCTCTTCTTCGTCTTCTTCCTTTTCTTATACTTTCTCTTCCTCCTCTTACTTTTGTCTTTTTCTTCTTCTTCCTGTTCATGTTTTTCTTTGTCTTCCTCTTCTTTTTCTTCCACTTGTTCTTCTTTCTCTTCTCATACTTCTTCTTCCTGTTTATATTTTTCTTCCTCCCCCTCTTCTTCCTGTTTGTCTTTTTCTTCTTCTTCTTCCTGTCTTTTTCTTCTTCCTGTTTGTCTTCTTCCTCTTTCTCTTCTTCTTTTTACACATCTTCCTCTTCTGCCGGTTCTTCTTCTTCCTGTTCCTCTTCTTCTTCCTCCACTTCCTCATCGTCTTCTTCCTTCGTTCCTCTTCCTTCCCTTCTTCCTTACTCTTCTTCTTCCTCCCTCTTCTTCCTTCCTTCCGCTTCTTCCTCTTCCTCTTGTTCTCCTATTTTTCTTCCCCCTTCTCTCTCTCTCTCTCTCTTCCTTCCGCTTCCTCTTCTTCTCCTTCTTCTCTTTGTTTCTTCTTCCTTACTTTTATTTTTCTTCCTTCCTCTTCTTCTCGTAATTGTAATTGCCACTAACTTAATCCTCTGTCCTAATGGGCTGGGAAGTGGGAGGTGAGGAGGAGGTGAAGGAGGAGGAGCATGGAGGTGGGGTTCCAGGCCCAGATGGCACAACAAGGTGCGATCCACCACTCTGCTGCCCTCTCTCTCTCTCTCTCAGCCCGTCTTCCCGCTCGTGTCCTTTCTTCCTCTTCCTCTCTCTCCTGCACTGTGCACCCAGCTGGTGGAAGGGGGGGGTCCTTCTCTCTTTTTCTTTCCTGGGATCAGCGGAACAAGAATCCTCCACTGCTGTTCCAATCATCTTTCAACTCCAAAACAAAAACAACCCCGAACTGTATCATTCTTTCATATCCGTAGTCCTCTCTCTCTCCCCCTGACAGATGACAGCGAGAGGCTTCAGTCGCTCCTCTGAGACTTTTTTTTGGGGGGGGGGGGGGGGGCGCTGGGGACAACATACTGTGTGTGTGTCACCTTGAGACTCCTCCAGCAGAGCAATATGAAGGATTTCGAAGCCTCTGTGTGTGTGTGTGTGTGTGTGTGTGTGTGTGTGCGTGCGTGTGCGTGTGCGTGTGTCAGCTGTAGCTGCCGTGGTCGTACAAAGCATCGAGGTGTTTGTCCACAGGTGTCCACAGCCACTGAAGCCATCGTCTCACAGCGGATACTTTCTGTCGTTCCGCTTGTGAGTGATGGCGTGAATCAGAATGCGGCCCGTGAAGAAGTTACATCAACAAATGATACGAGCAATTTTGTGCTACCCGCTCTCCGATCGGAAAACACCTCTTCTGTCGCCACGGTTTCCACTCGAGGGGTGGGTTTATTCTAGAATTCTCAGACTCCTACAGCCGCATTTTTTTCCCCCGGTGTGGACGTCATCCCACCCTCATTTCCTTTAACTGCCAAAGGCTTTATGAGCCGGACAAGTTTGCTTATCAGGTCAAACCCAAACGTTGGGACTTTGATCCATGTGGGTTTATGGGTTAGGATATAAAGGTCACTTCTAAACGGCCTCCAACAACAATTTACTTTTTTTTTTTATGTGGCCAGTTGACGACTCCCGTCAGGGAAGTAGATTTAGCCGTGCCGTCAGCTGTCCGTCTGCAGACCTACCCAGCCATCAACTCAGACAAGGGTGTGTGTATGTCTCCGCATGCATAGGGGTAAATGACAAATAAGGTTTTAAAAGGGAATTAAAAAGATATTGAGAAACATGCATTTATGGTTTATTTTGCAGAAACAATGTATTTCGTTTATTCACGTTTCTATTAAGTTGAAAGACTTTTTTCCAATTTCGACTTAATTGTACACGCGTCTTCAAATCAAATTTTATTTTAATGATAATTGATTCGGGGAAAAATAAAATGGCGTCTTGTCATCGACCCATACGTGAATCTCTGGCCTGTGGTTACATCTACACACACTGTACACACACTGTACACACAATGTACACATGGAATGTGGAGGCCTGTGTTAGAAAATACCTGGACACCATCTTAGGCGACGCAATGACCTTTGGAGCAAACAGTCAGTCAAGGCTGTTTTCCATAAATCAATCGGCACTCAATGCCTTTTACACCTGCTCCACTGACCCAGTGTTGACCTTCGCTTTAACATCTGGAAGATTAAGCCCCAGCGGGCGACGCCGCAGCGCAATAAAAGCATCGGTAAACAGCCAAGCGTCGTCAGGGAGCTTTCATGATCATGAAAAGGGGCACAGAGAATAGATCTTCCAACACCCCTTCAATAATCTCTCTGAGACCCGGCAAACTGTGCGGAGGCGGTGGCCCTTGTCCCCTTAAACTTAAAGTCCCGAAAGTGTGGCGACACGTAGAGGCGACATGAACGGCAAAGAGCAGCTCCAACCTGAGGGTGCAAAGTGGCTACTACACTTCCAAGTTCCCTTTGGAAAAGACATCAAGTTATTCTATTGTATTGTATTCCACCACCCACCCTCTCTCTCTCTCTCACACACACACACACACACACACACACACACACACACACACACACACACACACACACAGCGCCTCCTGGGCAAATATTTAAAGTCAAAACAGGCAGAGCCCATAAAAAGCTGGGCGGTGGTGGTGGTGGTGTGGCTACATCTGTCGGAGGGGCGGGGGGACCGGGGGCAGCAGCTGCCGAGACGAGTCTGGACACTGCTGACGCCAACACCTGTCTGTGCTGGAGACACGCGGCTAGCAAATGTCCAACCTCACGCAAACGCGAACGAATGAACACACACACACACACAGACAGACACACACACACACACACACAGATGCAGAGGCACATTGCTGATGCACCACACACACAAATATGATCAATAAATGATCTCTCCATCTATCTATCTATCGTCAAAGCCATTTAACAAACTGGTGTAGATAACAGACTCACATACACCTAGGTGCACAACACCCCTCTCTTTTGGCTGACCGCCATCTGCTGTGTCGCCTGGGAGTGTTTTTGTACATGTACGTGTGTGTGTGTGTGTGTGTGTGTGTGTGCATGTGTGTGTGTGAAGGGGTGGGAGGTCAGGGGAGGGGGGCAGGCAGGCATTGGCTCAGGCTGCCCATTGATCAACAGCTGCTGCGCGTCTCATGCTGCGGCTGGGGTGGAGGGGAAAAGTGCAGCAGCTGGTTTGAGGGGACAGCAAGAGGCTCGTGGCTGGGGCCGACAGCGGGGTTAAAGAGGAGGAGGCCGGGGTAAAGGCCAGCGGCTGGGCCAGGGCGCAGAGAGAGAGAGAGAGAGAGAGAGAGAGAGAAAACGGACAGGAGCCACATGCTGGGAGATGAGGGGGGGCAAGTTTGGGTTTGGGATTCAGGGCTCGGAGTGACTGTACGTTCCTATCAGGGACGAGCCAATGTCCCCAGGGTTAAGGTAGAGGGTGAGGGGAAAGGTACGGTAGGAGCCCGGCAGCGCGGGTGGTTAAGGCATGAAAGCTGCTGCAGGAGACAGCTGCTAGGAAGGTCCTGGAGACTTGAGACCGTTGATAGGAGTTTAAAGTGATTTTCTGGTGGACGGCCGACGGGTGGGCCCACGTGCGCCACTTAGGCCAGAGGTGAGAGATAACGGGCTGGATACAGCGCTTGGCTAGGAAGAGAAGGCGTATGCTTTGGGTTTTTGCCATTTACCGCTCAAGACCTGCGTTGGGGAACGTAGCGCAGCTCTGCAAACATAAATACAAACCGGCACTTTCAACCCCGCCCCCAAATCATTGTCGGGTGATTATAGTCCGTAGGCCGGGATTGTGTCAAGGAGGGTGGAGACTAGGGAAGAGCTGATACGTGAGGAGGGTCATGAGGGGGAGACAGCTGCTAACAGCCTCGCCTGTCAGCAGACAACAGCAGCAGCATTCACACATCTGCTGCGTTCAGGACGTTTTATTGGTCGGCTGACCGGCGCTCCAGGACTGGGAGCGGGGCGGTGGGGGGGGGGGGGGGCTGAAGAGTGAAGGAAAGAGTTGAAAAGGCAGTCGTGCTGGGAAGCGAGAGGCAAGAAAAATACATTTTCATTTCATAGTCACTTTCAGGTGCATACCGTACACCCACGCACACTCTCCATAGCCGCGGTGTGCAGCTGGACGGGGCGGAGAAGCTTCACTGCCAAGAGCGGCGTAGCACTGAACCCTCTCTTGAGGTTCAACTCACTTTTATATTCAAAAGAAAGGTGTAGACCGAGTAAAATGGAAACATAGGTTGAACATTATTATGCTTGGGTCAAGGAGATAACACACGAAGCCTGGACTTTGACGTCTCCATCTCGCCGAGTGCAAAAGAGCCGACGGCTTGACTCTTGTCAGAGTCGACCCTCGCAAAAGAGCCTTTAGAAATCAGTTCAATTCACATTCCAAGAAGGGATGCCGAGAATTAGCCGAGTTGACTTGCATACAAGTCAGCGGCTTCATATGGGGTGCCAATGACAAGACAAGTTGAATAACAACACATGGGAGCAAGAATAAAGCCCTTCTCGGAAATTGAATCCTAAGGAACCAAATGATTTTCTATTCATATCGAGGCCTTTGTGTCACCGTTGAAGGACCTATGCTATATACAAAAATGTGCTCGGCAATCTGGAGGTTGTGTGTTTGTACCTCCTTACACCGGTGTTTGAGAGGGTGAAGCTAAATTTCTTGTTCATTTCCACCCTTCAGCATAATGCAGCGGGCGGCGGATGCTGCGGGACAAAGAAGCCGAGCTGCGGGATTCAAATGTCATCGTCCGGGGTGAAGGCCCGGTACACACGGCAGACCGAAGAGTGTGTGCGTGTCCACCGCATTTCTCATCGAAGCGGTGACCTGCCTCCGAGCGGCCTGCTGCGATGCCAACTGAGCGCTCGATGACACGCGCTTGGGGAGCCTGTACCCAAGGTCCAGGTGAGGCCGCCGTCCAAGGCTACAGTGGGCGCGGTGTCAAACACAAGCCGAGAGACGAGAACAAGGAGGCATTTCAAGTCTGTTTTTTTTCAAATATACCAATTTTTTGTTGCATGTATTTTAACAAATCTTGCCCGCCCTGGATGAATGCCTTTACTGGTTAATGGGCGGAAAACAATGGATAATTAATAACATTGACAGACATGTATTTAAAAAAAAAAAAAACAAGGTTAAGAAGAAAGGTTTCTTAGATTTCAAAGAATACCCTCCATCTTCATGATCCCGTTCCTAAACGCTGTAGCGGAGGCGCGTCTCATCTTCCATTCTTAACCGGGTGGCTCTCTCTAGTGGTCATGCAGAGAATTCCACCACAGTCTGAGCAATGGTCAAATCAGTGAGCAGCTCAGGAGGGGAAAAAAAACAACAAAAAAACACGTTTAATTATATCATAATAGAAAATGGCATTTTATTTTTAAAAATTTGAAATAATTCAGCTACTTAAATCCATCTGTCATATAATAATATAAACAGGAAGGCGATACAACCTCATCCAAGTCCAACGTCTTTTTATTGATGCCGTTAAGTACAGTTCAATAAGAAAGAAAAAACAACAAAAAAAAAAGTCTATGGTGACACAATGAAGCAAGAACTTTCCCATTGTTTCTTTTATTTGGTTGCAGTATCATCTAGGCATTTATTTCCTCTTGATTAATATTAACGTTATCAGTACTGTACAAACAGTGCTGGAAAATCATGCACACAAATGCACAGATTTCTTGACACCATAATTGACGAAGGCTACGATTGGAGCAAAAACTGTCATATGAGATGGTCAAGGTATGTACATGAACACACTGATATTGTACAGAGCGAGAACACAGCTGTGGGTTTGAGAAGCCGTTCATTACAACAGTAATGAAACAAGCTCTCATGACATTGTTTATTTACATATGAGGTGATTCCTTCACGGCCGACGAAACGTTTGGCAGTTGGTTTACGTCATGATCAAATATATTTTGGCAAGTGGACTTCGATCTGTTAGATACTTTGATAAACCCGAGGCTACATTTGACTTTTACCTTTAAAAAAAAAAAAAAAGAAACAAGGTGCACATCCACAATAAAGTGTCCTGAACTCAACAGTATTTGATGAAACTACCATCAGCTTCCTACTGTACCTCAAGCACTCAATGCGTAAGTGGCATTGTTCACGTGCTTTACCCGTAAGTGTGAAAGTAACAATGCAAGATTCTGTGGTACCGGTTGTATGTCTTTATATACTGTATAGCTTGAACAACAACATACATTTGCTTAAAAAGCACGTCACAATAAAAGCCCCAAAACAAGGCGATGGGGGCAAAAAAAAACAGAACAGCCCTTAAAAGAAAGAAACAGAAGCAGGCTTGAGGTCGGGGATATACATGTGCAATCAAACCCCCCCTTTGGATGACATTGGGTCATCTGTGATCTCACCGCCATTTCAAATCTCCACGGAATTATTAAAACACATCTTTCATACCCAACTAAAGCATTCACACACAGGATTTAATGCCAGTAAAGCAAACCAAACTAAAACAATCATGATGGGAGCCTGAAGTCGGAATCAACATTGATGTATTTACTTTGAACATTGGTACTGTTGGTATAACAATTGATAACAAGGTAACCCGGCTGATGGAACGACAGTCTGCGTTTGGAACTTTAACAACTGACTTCAGATATATTCTCAGCTCTTTGGGAGCCACAAAGATGAAAGATGAAAAGACAACAGAGCAGCGACACGCCTCACTGCTGCAGTTGAACCCATTCCCCTCCACCAACCCAGTGAAACGTTCTTCCACATTATATATTTTTTTGACTTGTGAAAGCTCCTTTGACAAAAAAAATATATATATACTTTTTGGCGTGCCCCCTGGCGAGGGATTAGATACGAACACATTGCAAACACATTTGGAAAGTTTAAAATTCTGGATATTACACAAAATGCTACTCAGGCAAGCGTGGCCCCGGTTTGAACATAGGGACTCGTCGGTATTTTGTTGGCGCGTGTGATCAGTGCGCGTGTATGAAAGAGGTAATAAGAACACATTCAGTAGTCAGAAAAAAATGGGAAAAAGCCGGCCCTACAAACAGTTGTGAAACAGACGGATGACGGAAATGAAAAAAGGAGAAAAAATGGCGCGAGAAAGTCCACCACCAACGACACTAAACCCACTGGAGTGAAATGAAGGAAAGAAAGAAAAACAAGGCAGAACTTTTAAATTGTGGTCGAAACATGCGTGTATCCACAGCGTAGTTCTGATGTACACACACACACACACACACACACACACACACACACACACACACACACACACACACACACACACACACACACACACACACACACACACACACACACACACACACACACACACACACATAATTAAAATAAAATCCCTTTTTATTCAAATCCAGTGCAAAGTGCTGGTGCCAGACAGCGGAGGGGGGGGGGGGGTGTCTATGGATGGAAAGCGTTCTCAGGCCCAGAGCAGAGGACACAGACACTATTCATCCAATCAGAGCAACAGTACACTTCCGATCCAAAGGGAGGCCTGACCTGCCTCACCCTCGCAGAGAAAAAATGAGCTTTCTGGCTATGAGGTAAAACAGCTTTACGATGAATGAATCACATTAACGCTTCAAAGCTTTACTTTTGCCATTTTCTTTGTCATTAGAACTAAAGGACATTTTGTAATGCACTTCTTAGATATTTCATGCTGTCAAAAGCCTGTCAATCATTAAAGGGTCCTAAGCCTTCTGGAATAAATTACTACAATTAAATGAAATTCAGTCTCACGTTTGTTCAGGATGGGATAAAACTGGATCAACTTTGCGGTTTTGGGAGATAAAAAGCAAAATGATACAAACATCTGATTAAAATATTGATATGCTGTTATACCAACACATGCAGGCACTAAGACACGAGAGACGCAGAGACAACACTTGGTAAAATCAATACGACAAAGTGTGTATGCTTCTCATCTTTGCAAAGTGGAAAATGCTAATTTTCTTTCAAATTGAGCACAAGGTCTTAAATCTTTTAACTTGGGGGGAGGTCTTTCTCCTAAATAAGGACAAGCACAGTTCGACAAATGTACAATCATTATCTGGACCGACTCCATAAGGTAAGGTCGACTTTCAGGTTAAAGTATCGGGCTGCGCAGGCGAGGTCCAGGAATTGCACCGTCAGCAGGATTTAAATACCTTGCTTATAGGCGGAGCTTAACAGGTAGGACTGACTGCTATATGAAAAAAATAGACTTTTAAGGAATATACGTTGACTATTTTGCAATGGTTTTCCTGGTGACAATTAAAGCAAGGAAAAGGCCGTGAAGGCCACCGCCTCCCGCGGGTGCTGCCGTATCCACTGTGCTTGCTGACAAATTACCTCACTCGGTGAAATGATGTTGAAATATCCTCGAGTTGTGATCTGACAAAACCTTCGCCCCGAACCTGAGCGTCGCAACCTCACTGCACCCGGTATGGCGTCCCGGTCCCTTCTCGTCCCCGCCGAGGTGTGTGTCGACGTGGTGGGCTCTCCTCTTTGGACACGTCATTGAGGATCCCTACGCTAGCAGCTCGACGACGCGGCGAACACCCAGACCTTAAGCGCGGATGGACACGAGCGCCTTCCGAAGGGAGAACCAGCGTTAAACACGCTGAGATGGGTGCGTTCTGAAAAACAAACGCTCGCGAGCAAAGTTGAATGGACCGAGGTTCCAGGAACTGCTCCTTTGCCGAGTCCTTCCTTTCGTCGGCTTGTACAGGGGAGAAAAACTAATTCATAGAAAGAGAAGCCGAAGAGGTTCTGGACGTGCCCTAACGGCGGCGCGACGCCACTGGGTCGGTTTGGAACGGGTCGGAATCCATACAGACGGATTGGATCCATTTGCACCAAGTCAGAGTGTGATCGGAGAGTCTATGGTCTGGAAGTCAGAACAAGATGTGTCCTGCTTTAGATTTGATTTCTGGGAGAGACAGGGCCGGGGGGGGGGGGGGGGGGGGGGGTAGTTGGGTAAGTAGGATACAGTTGGTTTGTTGCTGTGCGTCCTCTTTGCTTTTCTTGTCGTTTAAAAGAGTTGGATCATGGACTCCCTGGACTTGCCCACTCCGATCCATTTGACTGAGGAGACAAAGCAGAGGTTAAGGACAGGGAAGTTTCTCAACAACTGGACTTTCATCATAGCTGCATAAATAAAATGTAAGTGACAAAAGCCGGATTTAAAAAAAATGGCTGCAATCTGTTTGTTGGAATGATAATAAATACAGCAGCAGGCAGCAATACACCAGGTCCAGTTTAGTCGTGTTCGGTACGTTTTCAGCGTTTCTGCGGCGCCGGAGTCAGACTACACAAAATCCGGCCAATTCTGACCCGATTCTGTCGTTGCCGACAAATTTCCAGCGTCGGACCCGAACATGAACGCCAGGAAAGGCGAACGGGCGTCTTTACCCCGTGTAGTGTAAACTTCAATTCAAACTCACCTTATGTTGCCTCTGCACGGTAGCAGACGGCCAAATGTTGTAATAATCTATCCAATGAGTCATTTTGCCATGCACCGCGTTCCGCCATCTTATTTTACACTCGCTCCCATGTGCATGCAAGTAACGTAAAGAACCGTCTCGTAAAATATTAGCGTAAGCAGTTCTGGCAGAACGCGGCGCTTGGCGAAATTACTTATTGGATGGATTATTACAGCATTCAGCCGTCTGCTACCACGCAGCGGTGACATAAGGTGAGAGTAAATTAAAGTTTACATCTTCAATTTTGCAACATACATTTATACCGTGGGCATGGTATTACAGGGAAAGGCTTATGGTTCAGAACCCTAGTTGCTTCATAACGTAGTATACCTGAAAACATTATACCATTACACCCCTAATTATAATTGATCCATGCAGGGTGGACACAAAAGAAAGGGACGGTTTCGCCAAAGTTTCAAAGTGCAAAGACGCCTTCTGTGATCGATTATATTTTTCAGGGTTTTGTGAAACACAACACGAGTTACAGTTTTCACAGTTTCCATTAGACGCAGCATCTGCTTGTGTTGTCTGCCTCTGTGTAGCAAGCGCTATGCAGTCCATACGGCGCATTACTTGGATGCAAATAACTTCCAAGAGACGAAGCTTGGACTTCTACAACTTTGGATGATGATGTCACAAAGCAGCCCGCTCCTGAGACTTCTGGTAAAATCCCAACAGTATTGTTTTTTTAACAAATCTGTGCTCCAAATAACATCGATCAAACTCAAACAACAAGGGTCTCAAATGTCCCGGTTCGAACGAGACCTCAACCATATCTGTGCGTACTGCGGTTGTCGTGTTTCAGATACTTTTAGCCCGAAAAACTGAAAAGCAGACAAGATTAAGAAAAAAAATTCCGGCAATATCAATAGGGATCCTGCCCTGCGGGCTGGACCGCTAATTAAAGTGAAAATCCTTAATGTCGTCTGTATTGGGAATTCCAATAGAAACAGCAAGGTTTGTGTTTTTACCCTCGTGTTCGCTCCAAGACGGCCACTTCCTTTTCTTTGAATGATGCCATTTTCTGATTCTGATTTTGTGGTCACTTGAGGTAATATCTGTTCACCCGAGGGTGCACATAGAGCACGTGCAGAATGCAAATACCTTGAATGGCTGTTTTTTAAAAAGTACCAGCAAAATTATATATATATATATATTTTTTTTTTTTTTTTTTTTTTTTAATATTTTTTTTTTACAGATTACCACTTTAAAATAAAATGAGCATTAAATATTTTGAAAAAAAATAAACTTGACCCTGCTAGTTCCTTTTTATGCTTCATGCACTTTGTGTGTGTGCGCGTGAGAGAAATCGTACCAGGCACTCCAATGCTGTCTTCAACGTAGCGGACATATTTCTGGGCATTCTCAGGTAGCTCCTCGAAGGTCCTGGCAGCTGAAGTATCGCTGTTCCAACCAGGAAGCGTCACATACTGCACCTCCACATGCTGCAGCACCTCCTGGTTGGCTGCACACACACACACACACACACACGCACACGCACACACACAGGCACACGCTTTATTTGGGAAAATCATTAGAGGTTATTGATTTTTAAATTAAAACCCTTAATTAAATTGTGTTGACTAATATTTAACTACATTTAATAGACGCCTGAATTGTTACATTCCCACAAGATCTTATTTGTGTAGGTTTTTAAGCATATTTATTAACCAACACATCTCATTATGAGATGTTGCGGCCCTATTGGACTGTATTTAAGCACGGAGTGCAATTTCTAAATAGTAAAGCTTTCAGCGAGATTGTACAGTTGTGACTGATGGGAACCATAATTTGCCTGGATAAAATGTGAACCAATCACTGGGGCGATTGTGCAAAACTCCAATCTTCGATGGCAGTATTTATTATTTACAAGTAAAGTATTTACACAAAAACGTCCACTTTTTACTGAATGAAGTACCATAGCACGTGACGCGCCACGGGACAGTGTTGATTTGTAACAGGATTTTCTGGGGGTCCGATTTTTAGGGGTCCTGTTTTTTTTGGAATAGGAAGGAATCGGACTGCAGGACAGGGTGGGAAAAAAAAAACTCCACGCCAACTCTCTGAGTTAGGTTTACATCTCTGAGTTAAGTCACAACTATGAGAGGGGAACCATCAGAGTATTTATTTATTTTTAAACACAATACAACACCTTTACACAATAAAGATTATAAATAACCAATAATAAATCCAAAAAATCTCTGAGCACAGAGCCTCTCCGCTCTCTCCCTCCACCCCCTTTCATTAATGTCAATCGATGGCTGACTGACGATTTAATCGTCAATCTGCCCCAGCCTACCTTCAAGCACAAGTATTTGTTTTGTTTGGGAGGCTTGAATTACCATATACTGTATGTTAAATGGCAAATTGTGGACTAATAGTGATGACTGTGCAGTCTGCAGCACAAGATAGTTGTCAAGCCAATTGCTTGTGTCACTGGAATACAGTGAGTTGTGAAATTAATGGCAATAATCATATCCAATCCGGCGCCAAATTAGAGTAAGGAAAGAAAAGTGTCACCAGATACACTGGTGACAATTTATGACATTCTTTTGCACATATATAAACAAGCTCTCACTCAACGGTTGGCTTGCACACCAGCTCACCTGGGAAATGAGGTATAGACTGGTTGTCGACTTTGTATTCCACGCCAACTTTGATCTCCGGGAGCACGTCCAGGATGTCCAGCTTGGTCAGCGCGAGGCTGCAGGATACAAAATGTTGCAGCATAAGGTGTGAATCAGAAATCAGTTCACGTGCACACGGCGCCCGGGACTCACGCCGTGAAGCCGTTGATCATGTGGGCGTATTTGATGAGCACTAGATCCAGCCAACCGCATCTCCTCTTTCTGCCGGTGGTCACGCCCACTTCCTTTCCTCGAGTTTGAAGGAGCTCGCCGACCTCCTAACAGAGACCAATGACCAGATCAGAGATGACCAAGTACATTACGTTACCTTGTGCTGGTTAAATTGAATTAAGACATTTTAATAACGTCACAGCACTCAGTATTTCAGTACACAGCAGGGATGCTATGGATGGCAAATGCCGTGAGGATTGTTTGTGTATAAAGCAGATATCTGAGTTCTTGTGGAGCACCAGAAATACCAAAATCATATTTAAATCTATTTATTTTCATTTGAACTTAAATTTCAATTTCAATGTTTTGTTCCCCTATTATTCCAGTATAAGGGCCCCTATTAAGTGTACTTTTAGTGCAATCTAGTGCTTATTAGTTTGACGCCACCGTTTTAGCTGATAATTGATGCAGTAGTGCTAAATCTCCACCAGGTGGTGCAATTTCAAAAACCTACCCATAACATCCACCTGTTAAATGTTGTTAACACATATATTTGAACGCTTTACTTCAGGAGAAATGCTGTCTCTCATTTAAAATGGATGTCTGAAAAGTAAAAAGAGTTACCATATCTTTCCTCATACTTTCTCCCGGTTTGGAACTTAAAAAGTTATTTAAGCATGAAAACCGACCAAAGAGGAAGATGTCCGTGTCGAACCCAAATGTCGAGGGGCTGTCTATTTTACCGACGTCTCTGGTGAGTTACATTTGGCAAACGCACATATTTGACCCTAAAGACTCCACAATAGAAAGGTAAGACCTTGTGGTGCGTCTCCTGAATATACTGTACGTACATTTCTCTTCATTCATTCCATTCATGGGATGGTAGCTCAGGCGGTAGAGCTGGTGGTCTAGTAATCTAAACGTTGCTGGTTTGATCCCAGGCTCCTCCTGCTAGCATGCTGTAGTGTCCTTGAGCAAGACACTTAACCCCTGATGGCTGCGTCCATCGGTGTTTGAACAACTGTAAGTCGCTTTGGATAAAAGCGTCTGCTAAATGAAATGAAATGAAATTCAACTCTACACCAATTAAGTCAAATATGTGTGTTCCCATGATCACGTCAGCTGTAGGTAGGTTTTAAATTGCCATTTCCAAGGGCCATGAATGCATTTTTGGTGTATGTGTGTGTCCCCTTACATTGTTCTGCTCAGAGGGAAAGGCTCCTATTCCCACCCGGGTGGTGTAGGCCTTGACCACCCCGAACACCTCGCCCACATTTCGGGGAGGCATACCAAGGCCCGTGCACACCCCACCCACCGTGCAGTTAGAGGACGTTACAAAGGGGTAGGTGCCTACAAAAAAAACAAAAACATCCAGCAATTAAATATAGTTAAACATATGATATTGATTTGGGTGGAAAAACAAAAACAAACAAACATCTTGTGATGACTTTGGGGTGTGCAACCTCTCACCCTAGGGCGCAAGCAAAAGTGGATGACGTGTTTTCTGGGTTGTTTTGAACTTACAACTACAATGTGTTCATATAATATGAAAGAAGTTTATCTACAGTATCTCAAATAATGTCTAGCACCTCTGTCCATGTCTTCTGTCTGTTCATGGGGAGGGAAGTCCCAGTGGCAGTTACTGGACAAGGCTCCATGTTGACAGCACAGGGTGGCTGAGCAGGTGAGCCGGGTCTTTGGTCTCACCTAATAGACCCGATAGATTTAAATTCCCTTGCAGCACCAGACAAGCTCAATCAACCACAATGACTGTTCTCAAATATCCTGTTTTTGGCCTTCCTAATGTCAATTAGTATGCCAATCAATACTGTAATTAGATGTTCTGAAAAAGTATGAACCCCGCTAACCATGAACCGCTTAGTTCAAATACAAACACAGGCTGTTGTTTGAAGTAATTTGAGACCCTGGACTGTAAAAAAACTGGAAGGTTTCCATCAGAGGACAACGTCACTAAACATCACTTAAGAGGCGAGCGGCACACTCTTTTTTCCTTGAGAAAGAAAATGATTTCCTTGTAGCTTGGCTTGCTAGGAGTCTCCAATTGTTCTACGGGCAACAAACACTGAGCGGTGCAGTTGTGCTCAAGCACAGTAACCACACAGAGAATCCTTATAGCTTCAGGAGTTTTTGGGCTTGTACGCTTCATCAATGAGGCTTTGGTGAGCTAAAGAATTTAGCTAGCTAGGTTCACTATTCAAATTAAAAACGTTCCACTATTTTCAAAAGTTGGACATTTTTAGCACTAGCGCCGCATTCATGCATGAATGGAGGTTAACGTGACGGTGCGCGATTTTATTTGTGATTGTGGGCATCACACGTGCACACTTACCATGCACTACAGTGACTGTCAGTAAACTCACCAATCTGACAAGTCTGACCTCTGAGCCGGCGTTTGTAAAAAGCATCAGATTATACAAGTTTCATCATTAAATCTCAGTTAATCACAACTTCACCGAGTGAAACCAACAAGTTTAATGCTAATATGTAAGATGAGCGACATGGAAAAGCAGGATCGACTGAGCTAAAAATAAAAAGCACATTAAAAGTGAAAGGCTTGCTTACTGACCGAAGTCTATGTCCAGAAGGGCTGCGTTGGCTCCTTCCACAAGGATGTTCTTAGGAGGGCCGTGGAGAGCCTCATACATGTAGTGCACACCGTCTCTCACCATGGGCTTAATCCTCTCCCCATAGTCCTACACACACACACACACACACACACACACACACACACACACACACACACACACACACACACACACACACACACACACACACACACACACATACACACACACACACACACACACACAACTCTACTGTTTGAAGTTGAAATAATCTTAAATGTAGGCTTTTGTGCTTAAAATTCCTCTACCTTGAGTTTGACCAACTCCCCCTCAATGTCAATTTCCAGAGTAGGGTACATGGCTTTGTACTGCTGGGCCAACACCTTATACCTGACAAAAAGGGAAATGTTGTGACAAACACATCACAATGGGCGTCAGTGTTCATATACCTATTCACATGAGAGAGGGATGAGCTCAAAATGAGAAGATGACGTGTCTTAAAGTTCATCTGAAAGCCAGAGAAGTAGCCTTAGAGTGTCAGAAAGGTCAGAACTGACCTTTCTGAGAAATGGCTGAAGTCCGAGAGAAGGTCACATATCCTGAGGCCACTACGCGCTGCCTTAGCAGAGTAGACTGGACCGATCCCCTTCTTTGTGGTTCCCAGGCTGAAAGGGGCAAAGTAGAGCGAGGGATGTTAATTAAAGACCAAGTCATTTAAAGGATGACAACACTCTAATCAATGGTCCAAGGTGTTATAAGGCACTTTTCTAGTCAGGCCAAACCACGGTTGGTAACGGTGCTGAGAATGCGGTAAAATGCTACCTAAACCATTTGCCAACATAAAGTAAGGTGTATGATGCTCCTGTGCTTTCTAACATCCACTGCGTTATTAGAAAGCATGTATGAATGTAAACCCATAAATCAGTACTATCAACAAGCAGAAAGTACACAAGAGTGAGTAGTGAGTACTCGCCCCACTCGTCATCCATAGTTTTTATATTTGCTGTCAATAAGTAAGAACTTGTTTTAATTGATACATGGAGAAAATTAAAGATGTACACGGCTCTCGCTTCTCTCATGCTTCTTCTGTGTAATTAGTGTAATTCATTGGAGATGTCTCACAATCGTGTCATTACATTACATTTATCAGACGCTTTTATCCAAAGCGACTTACAATTATTCAAACACCGACGGACGCAGCCATCAGGAGCAATTAGGGGTCTAAGTGTCTTGCTCAAGGACACTACAGCATGCTAGCAGGAGGAGCCTGGGATCAAACCAGCAACCTTTAGATTACTAGACGACCAGCTCTACCTCCTGAGCTACCGTCCCGCCAAGCTCTAGTGATTCCACTCAAAAACCAAAGCCTGTCCTGCAGGTGAAACCCAAGTTGTCTGATCTGCTTGTTTGACCTCATGACTTCTTTCAGCTTCAGTATCTGGCAGCGATACCTGGCAGCCCACCAGAGCAATCCGCTAGAAGCCTGTAGTGTCCGGACCATTAAGGCAGGCTTGCAAAGCCTGTATATTGTATATTATTTTACACACACACACACACACACACACACACCCACACACCCACCCCCGCTTGGGGCTTTGCTGATTGAGTGGGTAAAGCCAAGCCAGTCTTGGGTCTCTGTAGGCTAAGGCTTAAAATATGGATTGCCCCAAGCCAAGCTCAACATTCCTGCAGATATGGTTCAATGTCTGGGCTACCGGAGCAAGAAGCCACCAGCGGATGCAATGAAAAGACCTATTTGGGCCTAGAATACATTAGCGTCAGCATGTTAATAGCCTTGAAAACACCGGGAATATCGACAACCTTGCAACCGTCACTATCGGCTGTGGACCTGAGCAGAGTATGTGCTATGACTTGGCGAGGCTGTGTGAGGTGAATACGAGAATCAGCCATTAATTGTGATTAATCACAGCAAATTTTGTGATTAATTTCTTTAAAGCATTTCACAGCCCTACATTCCAATACATTCCAGCCGTTGTCAGCACTGGTTCAATTGTCTTCTTTGTGAGGAAACAATGTCTCTGCTCTCTGGAGAGTGTGTGCATTTTTCAGTGTGTTCCTGACATGTAATGAAACGGATTTAATGTTATTTCCCATTCTGTCACTGGGGCAGAATGACTCATACAACGCACAGTAGATTTTCCGGAAAAATTAGTCAGTACCTCCTGGCATTGGGAGTCCCAAAAGGAGATAGGAATCTATTTAGGCTCCATTTCACCCACTGGCTGCATATCACAATTAATCACCAGTACAAGATGCTCTTGCCTGCAGCGGATTGTGTTTTTAAGCACGTTGTGGTCGAGCTCTTACTTTTTGCCTGCTTGCTCTTGTCTCAGCTGCTCCTGAACACCATCAACTGCTTGGTGGAAGTCAAACACTGGAGGAGGCAAAGAGGGGACACACTCACACACCTCAGAGCAACCACGGCCCACACAGAACACAGACATACATACAGCAAACACATTTGCAGAAAGGACTTACCAATGTGTGCTCTGTCGGAGATGATCAATCTTTTGTCCCAGCCCTTCAGGCCTAGACAAACAGAAATATAAGTTATATGTAAGAATATGTAAATATAGGACTGAAGCACGGCACAATTTTTCTCTTAGTCTACCATACAATCTAAAATATGTTTGACACACACCTTTTCCTTTGCGTTCATTCTTTGTTGCCTCTTCAAACAGGCCAGGAAGATGGATAACAACCCCATTGCCTGAGGTTAAAAAATATAATACAATGAGATGAAAACATTCATGGAAGCCACCACGATGAATTGACTTTTAATTATTTACTTTGTGATTTATGCGAGAGGATAACCGCTAACCACAAAAATGCAAATAAACAACACATTTTAGAATGCCTTCAAACAACAGCAAACACACCTGAACACAACAAACACCACTGGTATGCACACAAGATAGAAAAGAAATCAGACCTGCTTATCCTGCTCAAGACTACACTCCCTGGCACATGAGACGCTAACCACAGCCCAGTAAATAGGAGCAAATCTACACTCTGGAATAAGACAACTAGTATATTAGCACCTTACTAAGGCTTCAAGACTGTTCAACTTTGTGATTCAATATGCATTGTGAGGAAAATGCCGTTTCAGAATTTAAGCAATTACAATTTAAACCAGCGTGGAAGGCGAACAATTCACACAAAATAATGTGCAAGGACATAACACCCAGCGTTACATTAAAAAAGTTTTCAGTGTACTTTGTAACATTTTAAGGAGGTTTCCCAAAGCAAATACTGCAAACAAAAGAGGCTTTGAGTGCTTAAATAGATATGAGGCTTCGGGGCAGAGGGCAAAATGGATTTTATCCATTCTAAATTCATCTAAGAATCGTCGTCCGTCTCTTAAGAATAAAGAGGAACAAAAATAAAAAACATAAAAGTAAAATAAATGACAGAAGCGATCTATATCATTGTCGGCGGAAACACACTAGGTTTTAAAGACAAGTTACTTAGTTGCCGAGTTGAATTCTCGAGGAGACAGATTCATTAATTCAATTAGAAAAATAAAAAGGACAAAAATTGCACAAAAAAAATTCCAGTATTTCAGTAGCAGGTACTAAGTTCTACTTCTGCAGCTACTCTGAAAAACAAATTAAGGATGTGTTAAAACGCTGAAAGGTAAAAGGGAATTTGGCCCTTGGCAGGAGTTGAAAGGTAGTAAAAAAGACCAACACAGGCAAATGTTGTAAAGGCAATTTTTAAGGGAATTATTGTTTTAGGGAACCTTGGTGTCTTGCAACTTGAGGGAGCGCTGACATGCCAGTCTGCTTTAAATTGTCATTAATGAAAAGAGCAACATTACTATATCTTATTGTCATTGACCATATTACAGTTTCAATACATTTGCAAATACATTTAGCTAAACCTATCTTGAACAAGCTTGTTGAGACAATTTCCTTCGTACATGACTTGTCATTGTTTTTTTACTAGGTTAATGTTTGAATATGTTAACAAGGGGATTTAAACTCCTCTATGCTATCCATAACAAACCGAACTTGTGACACGGGACTCCAATAAGAAAGACAATAATCTTTTAGAATTTGAAAGACGAGACAATTTATACATAGGCTATAATTAAATGAGCCATTGTACCAACGGTAAAAAGGGTCAGAGCGGTTGACAAGTCTTCAGAATAGATGACATTCTCAACAGTTCTCAGAATACAGCTATTGGGAGGTTGGACAAAGTTGGATCAGTTAAAAAAATGTGACAGGTTCCATAGGAACGGCCACGTGGTTAATGCATGGAACCTATTTATAGGTTTTAGGGGGTTCAATTCTCACAGAAACATCAGGTGCCATATATCAAAGGAGATTGGAAACCTGATAAGGTATTGGCAAACTATACAACTGTACATGTTAATGTGCACATGTGAGGATGCCAGAGAGAGGGAAAAAGACATCATTAGCTAATGAAGTGAGTGTAGATCAGTGGATGGGATGTTGCCTGCAAAAAGGCTGAATGACAAATCAAATCTTAACCAACATTGCAATTTAATAGATTGCAATTTTTTTTAATCATAAAGGCTGCGATCAAAAATATATTTTTTATTTTTTAAATGTTTCACAATCTAAACAATAGGGCTGACCAAGGCCGGCTCTTCCTCAAGGCGAGATAGGCGGCCGCCTAGATAGGGTGCAAAGAGGGGGCAATCTGTCTCCCTCTCTGACTGCACTGAAATGCGCACGCCAGCAATGGGGTGCCCACAATCGGCGCGCCAGAACAGTGTTTTATTTTACGTCCCCTAAGCGAACGAAAAAAGTGTGTATGGAACAAAACCGCGTGTAATAGGGACACTTTCTCTGTGACTCTCTTACCACCCCCACCTATAGCGTTTCTTTTAACCGAACCTCCTCACTGCCCCCCTGAGACCCAGTGCTCCCACATGGGCCACGGTGCGCTGTGCAGGGCATGTGCTGCTGGCAGAGCCCTGAACACATATAGAGTCCAGGCGGAGCTCGTCCAGAAAAGTGTGGCTGTTTTTTGTTTTGGGTTTTTTTTGTTTTTTTTTAATGAACATAAAGCTGTCCCTTAGCACACATGGATGTATGCGCACAGCATTAAAAATAATTACAAGTCTTGAAGTTAAATCAATCAGTTAATATCCTACTGTGATTGAAGGGTTTCATTTTAACAATTCAATAGTTAAATAAAGATATGTTAATCATATCATGCATCAATTCACCTAATTTCATCATAACATGATAACAGGAAAGTTCAGTTTATATGTTGACCGTACCCAATGTTGTGTTGGTCGTACGAGAATGATTTATTGCTTGTGTATCGTGAATAATACAGGAGATGAAGAACTTTAAAACAATTGCATACCAAATTGCAATATTGGTCAAAAATATTCCCCAAAAATATTCCACAAGTCATTCAGCCTGCAACCTGGCTGAGTGTCAAGCTGGTGGTTGCCACATGAATGTAATCTGCTACGATTCCAATGACAGCCAAGTTCCCAGGGACGCTTCTGATTCTACCATTGTAAGGAAATTATGTCTAAAGGAAATGGTTCTCAACTGGTGGCGAGTTGCAGGTCCCTCAAAGAGAACCACTGGGTCCACATACAACAACAATTCTTAACCATTGCTTTTACCTGGAAGAAGGCCGGTATCTGGCACAACCGGATAGCGTACAATACATGTAGGGGAAATGTCTTGCAGGGAACCAGGTTTGAAATCTGGGCTGTGGTCATATGCTGAATTTTAAGGCTTTTTCCAACTTCAAAAACACAATAGAAAGGTCCTTGAATCAAAGGGACATTACATTATTCCTTTCAAAGTAGGGAAAGGGCCACACATTGGTTATTCTCCAAATGTTACCATTATGGAATTACTCTTAATGACCAGAGTATTCGTTCATTCATTTCACAAGATTATTGATCAGGATATTTCTCTGCATGTCTAGTCCCCAGTACTCCTTTATTCATTTACACAAAGGTTTGTTTGCGGTTTTAAATGTGTGTGCGTGCGTGACTGACGGGTGCTTGGGTGTGTTGGCATGAGCCTTAGATATCCTGACTGCACATATCCTGATAAGTGTACGTGCGTGCATGTGTGTTACTCACCGATGAAGGCGGTAACCTTGGGGTTGATGATACCGCTGGGGAGGAGGTGGAAGTCGTACTCCACCGAGTCGACCACCACTGTGTGTCCAGCATTGTTACCGCCCTGTTGAGAGCGAGAATGTGGTATTAGATAGGAGAGAGAGAGAGAGAGAGAGAGAGAGAGAGAGAGAGAGAGAGAGAGAGAGACTTAATGGAAGCTCTGAGTCTTTGTTTAGCTGCGTCGCAAGACAGACTGAACAGTTTGGCGAGCACAGTAACAAGCAACGTATATAAACAGTGGCCAGGGAGTGATCCCTTGTTATTTTCACTGTAACCTGGAGACTCCAGTCTGCCATACAATCATAACAGAACTGATGTCCTGGCCTTGTTCAAATTCAAACTACATTGAGATTTATCAACTTGTGATACGTAAGATTCATCCAAGTTAAGCTGTGAAGTGAGCGATGTTCCACTCCAATGCCAAAAGCCATTGTTTAAAACTCAAGTTAATTCAGAACAACATGCAGTGATAGCACACTGATGTGAACCTTTCGAAGACACACTTTGCAAGATCACCAACTTTTTCTTGGAATATACCCGGTCTATGATTAACTCCAGGCGTAACTGTTCAACACTAACTGTCAGTTTCCTGTTAAGATTAAGAAGGGTTGAGGACCAGGCAGCTCAGACTATTTTGCGGCACGCAGGCTGTCATTAAGGGATTTCAGTGGTAAGCAATATTCCTCAAAAAGGCTTCTTATCATATAGGATCGCATTTAAATGTAGACTTGATTTTCCTCTATGGGGAAAGGGACAGAAGGGCAGTGGCACAAGTCGTCAAAAGAGAGCGTTGAGCTTTGCAGGAACATCTGAACCATCTGACTTTTCCCCACTACTCAATGTCACACACACATTTTCCATCTGTATCAGCAGTCCACTTTGAAGACCAAAACAAAGTGTCAGATTCTTTAAATGTCGGCCATGACCTTTCACACTTAATTTAGGCCACAATAAAACATTTGTGGTGTGTTACACTGGGAAGAGCGAACCTACTGCGGTCAGGAAATTTACAGTAATGAACATCTGGCTCAGATGTTATGCGGGCAGTAGCTAAGAGGGTAGGGCGGTGAGTGATAGTGAGCGGAAGATTGCCACTAGGACGGGCAAAGCTGCTTACCCCCAACAATATATTTTTGAGTAACAGTCCGATTGGTGTCCTATAAGCTGTTGTATAAACCATTTCTTCAAGCAGCAGGGTAGTTGAATGACTGGCCGGAAAGGAAATTCTGTGGCACAGTGCCTCACAGTAAGAAGGTCCACGGTTCGATTCTCGCCTGGGGCGCTGTTGGCACCGGCTCGGGCGGGTTATCTCCCGTTAGGGGTGATGTACATTAACACTCAGCGACTCTTGCTTGAACTCTCGAATTGGGATGCCGGTCTTTCAGGTACTTTGCAAGGTTTGATGTTAGTCTACTTTCTTTGGAAATGCTCATGTGTGGTTTTTCAGTTTTTTGAGCATCTATAATTGTCTTGCGATCGTCTGCCTCATAGATAAAAGTACTTCCACATACAACTCTGGCTCCTTTTCTTTGCCATAAAGGTTACAGTAAGCTATCCGTCCATTGGCAGATTCTAGACCTAGCTGCAGTCTTGCAAATGGGAGCGAATTGCCAGATAAATGTTGCAGGCCATATAGTCGCAAACCACTAGTTATGAAATACAGTCCAAAAAAATAAAAATAAATAAAAGCACAAAAGATAGAAGTATAAACCTAGAGACGAAAAGTAAAATAGGTATGTTTCTGGGGAGGCTGAATCGCAGAGAAAATATGTTTTCAGAAATATCCATATACATGTGGACAGGGCCTAGATTTGTTTAGTTTACAAACGTATCCATGTTTGTAACCTACCTATGTTCTATGTTTTCTTGTTATTATTTAGTAATTCATTTAATTTCATTTAGGCCCATTTATTTTTCTCTGTCTAAGGTTTCTACTCTGAGGTCTCGGATCAGCCTATTTAAAGGCTATAACGCACCCTGTTCTATGTTTAACGCGTTTGCCTTGGAGAAAATAATCCCCTTGGGTGAAAATATTGCTGACGATATTAGCTTAAATTCATCATTCAAATTAAAGATATGTTGTTTAATTTAAATTTTGTAATTTTGTTATTCCTTTGCTGATGTAGGTTTATTAGGCCTAATAGCTTGCATTTAAGCACCATGCGCTATCCGTGACATTGTAAGTCGCTTGTAAAATGAATGGCTATTGGTAACATAACTGCCTAATCATCAGTAGTAATTAGTGATAATTCATTTTTATATTGTGTAATGTTTAAATTACAATTTAATTAATTTTAATTTCAATTGTTTTTAAAAAGACAGACAAAATGCAGACAAATTAAGATGAGGGATTTAAATATATACTTACTATTGTAATTGTACATTTGTTCAAGTTCAAGTTCAAGTTCAAGAGATTATTTGTCACATACATATACATACGTTCATACATATATGCAGTGAAATGTCATGACACCCGGTGATTACGCACAATAAGCTCTATAAATACTAAAAAATGTTCAATAAACATGTGCATACCATGCCATAAAGGACACTGGACAGAGTGCGACTACGTTTTTATGAAAATAATAATAATTTCTGTTATTTGAGTGAAATATCATAAAGAGTTCAAATTGATTAATTTGAGTAAAGTTATCATTGAAAAAATGTAATTTATTATCATACATTTAAGTTTATTCATAAATATTAACGGTTATTTCGTTCAACAAAGCAAATAAATAGATAAATAGGCAGATAATATAGTTTATCAGAATTTTTTGCCCCCCTAAAATAGATACATCTGACAAAAAAAAAAACAACATATCGGTTATCCCCTAGTAAGGATTCATGGTTGAGTTGTTTCGTCGAAGCAAATTGACAGAGAGCTTTTAAACTTGAGAGCAAGCCTTGGAAAAAGTCACAAAAGTCACGTGTTTACAACTCGCCAGTTGATGTAACGTATACACTGTGATATAACTGAACTGTACAGATCAGGAAACAACCCTAGCAAGGAATGCTGGCAATAGAATGCATGGCTGATACTGCCATGGAGATAGTGACAGAGAACCTGCAGGCCTGCAACAGCAAAGCAAGTCAGTTGGCTGGACTCAAACAATGCGCACTAGCAGAAAGTAGTTAAAACAAGGGGCTGGAAGCTAGAGACTTGGGATTAAGAATACATTTTTAGGCAGCAACAAGACACAAGATAAGGACATTGAGTGCCACCAAGGGATCAAATCTAAGGAAGAGAGGCTATAAAATCAAAAGCTACAACTAGAAATTGGATATGAAGGGAGGGAAGCCTGAATGAAGGGGGCTTAGTCACTCAAACGTCAGATAAGTCGTTGCCATGTAACATGGGTGTGGACATGTGAAAGGGACTGAGACTGGCCTTCAAAATAAAACATGTCAGGAGATACATCACTTCTGTTTTGCCATTTATGCTATCAAACCTAATTTCCCTCCAATTCCTATCACCCACACAGGGGCACACATATACTGCTTTGCCTTCAGACTCATTTCTAAGTTCTTTGGCATGTGATGTAAGGAAAACCTGCAAAACGTGCTGGCTAGGCATATTTTAAAAACAGGTGAATATTACCCCCCCCCCCATAACATACAGACACACATGCATCATGAGACGGGTGGGGAGGTGCTATGCCAAGTGGTTTATTTTTACTTGCCTCCAGCCTTGGTAGGCAGCACTGTGGCTACGGAGAATCCTTACTATGTCAACCGGTTATCAATAACAGACATAGTGACGAAGACAGAGGAGGAACTACTGAAAAAAATGGAGAAAGAGTTTAAAGCCTAACGAGCGAAATAGCGGTAAGCGAAGTAGGGACACTCTAAATTGTAATAAAAAAAATTTAAAATAAAAAATAAACATGTAAGCTAGACAATTCCTGCATAAATTGTGGAAGGTGAGTGGGACCCTGTGCAGCCCTGAAGTTGTCAAACAGTTTGATGTATCATTTGTCCAAATAAAGTAGAAGAATTTACAGCCACTGTCTGACAGCCCCACCTGGCCCCTCCTCTTCCTGTCCACACCTGTCAGTCACCAAACACATCCACGACAAAGGCTCTTTTATCAACCACCTATATCAATAATATGAACATATATATACACATATACATTATTATCAAAACCATGTTATTATAGGATAATTATTATCTTAAATATTTTTTTATTATCATTAGCGGTCCAGCATGAGGTGCGGGGACCCTATTGCTTTGTTCAGATTATTATTCCACAACCATTTTCCGGCTGGGGCTCCGAAACCATGGAACCCACGGACACAAAACGAATTACAAATAAAGTATTCTAAATCTTAAACTATTTCAAACAGAAGAACAGCAGACACTACAGACATGGTCCGTGTATCGTAAAAACTCATACCTACGCCGATTCCCCTCGAATGTACAAGTGAGTGACACGTTCAAGATCCAGCCAGGTGTCAGAAAAATAGAAGCTGGGATATAATTACTTTCAGAAATACCACAATGTCTTTTGAATTTCATGGAAACATAGGTTATTGAAAATGTAATTCAAGGAAAAAAAAATCACCGCAAAAATTACAGGGTGACAGTGGCGCACTGCGTCAACCAGGAACGGTGGTAATATTTAAAACACCGTTCTTCATGGATATTTAAACTGAACGGCAGTAGCGAAATATGCAGACGTAATTCCATGCTGATCAGTCCAGACGTGAGTACACGATGTTTGTATGTTTTGCAACTTGTAATGCATTTCACAGAAACCGAAAACAGTAAAACATACCTAAAAGGAAAAAATGGGACCCCCTGTACTGCTGCCTGCAGCCATATTTATCATTATTGTATTAATGCAATTATGCAGCCGAGAAGTAGATGAACAGTTTGATGCATAATTTGTCCAAATGGAGTAAGAATTGAGGAAATTACAGCCATGTTCCCACAGCCCCCATGATCCCCACCTTCTCTGCCCACTGCTCCCCTGCCCCTCTGTGTGTTACTATAGCAACGGTACTAATCAGCACTCCGTGTCAGAGCAGAGAAAATAAAAAAAGATCCATAGGTTTTCATTGGATTTATGAAGGTGTGTGCAAATTGTGGGAGCTGTGGCAGGATAGAAATGTTTGGCTAATTTTGGGAAGCGCCTCTGTAGATTCCCATCTACTCATCATTGTGAACAGTTTGGCTCTAAGACTTGAAAACCGTAGGGCGAAATCTTTCTACAAAGTAATAGCACAGGACTTCTGACTGAGCTGCTCGATTTGATGTACTTCATATTTTTGATGTGTATCAAAAGCCCTGGGAGGAGATATGTGGCAAACTTTGCTTAAATAATAATAACCCTTTCCCACTGCATCAAAACCCACTAACACCTGGCATTTGTCATCAGTGGGAAAGTAAGAACAGGGGGTTTTAATCAGCTCCACCTCCAATCGGCTCCGATGTGAACAGGAAACCCGGGTTGACCCGCTCATTTTGGCCCCTTTACAGACGGGATGCGCCGAGCGTCGGACTTCCGTACGTTGGCGTAAAAATAGACAGAAATATCCGTGTATCATTCCACCATTTCTTACTCCATTTAGAATCCCGTAAAAATTGGAAGTTAAGACTTTTTTTTAATGTTTATTTTTTTTTATGTTGAGTGTGGGGATCGCACTATGGGGAGCGGAGAACCCCCACGCTCCCCGCCCTACTCCAAGTCACTCCAGCATCGCCCGAAGCCGGTCTCCAAACCAGACGAGCGTCCCCGCTCCCCACTGCCGAAGGACCGGTGCTGCGGGTGCTCCACGCTGCTTATACTGTAGTGTTGAGTTGTCCATGAACGATCCGATTCTTTCGAACAGCTCAAAATTTTACAGTTTTTTGTCATTGTTTGTTTTGTGCCATGGGCACATTACACAACATCCAAAGTCATCAGACGGCTGTCCTGCTCACAATACACAACTTTCTGTCTTGTGATCGGGAATCTTGCCTTCTCTCCTTCCTTCTCGAATCCTCCCCTCCCCCGTGGCTGCTCTCAACATGTTGATTTTCAGAATCGTGTAGTGTAAACTCTGCCTGAGTTGCTGTCTCCTCTACTTTCTCCCCCCAAACACGCTGGAACCATGACACGCCCCTTTTCCGAAGCATTTGTGACATGAACGCAACACACAAGAAAAGAAAGGCATTTCTCCTGGCAATGGGAAAGGTGCCAAACGCCTATTTTTTTTTAGCCAGTTTAAAAAACCCGGGTCAACCTGCTATTTTTGGTGTGAAAATGGCTTGTCACACACAATTACACAAAGTACATGTAGAGTGTATATTCATATTTATGCAAAACTGCACAACATGTTTTCCCCAGAATGTGAATTATTTATTGATTAGAGGTTTATTCTTAAGGTTTTAGGTTTATTAGATATTGCCAAATATTTTCCCTTTTTAGGTTTATTATATACCAGGTTTTTCATCTTTTATCACACACACACACACACACACACACACACACACACACACACACACACACACACACACACACAAATATACATTCTTTTATGTCAACACTGGGATGAATAAAGGCTACTATCTATCTAATCACGTTGTAAGCAGATCTTACAGATCATAACATTTTCTAATTGATATAGTGGCAACAAGGAACAATTGAAAAGCTTATAGTGTCTAACGTGCAATTAAAATGTTTGGGTTAAATTTGACGGTTGGAGCAACCTGTCTGCTGCTGCTGCTGGCAAAAAAACGAGCAGATCTTCGAAACACGCTGAGGCGCGTACCAAACCCGTCGGAAACGCCTCATTCTTCTCCGCCTGGTTGGTAAACAACAAAGGCGCCTCGCGTCGTCATAACTTCGCTGAACACAGCGCACGTCACCCCGGCACAGCTCCACTCCTGCTTCAGCCCGAGTGGGCCGATTTGTGACGGTTTCGCTCAAGGTTTCACGAGCTTTGCTGCCTGCCCCCGCCGACCGCTCCCATGCGGCGTCTGCGCGGACCCGTTAAGGCGGCACACTCAGCCGCAGAAAGGCGAATAAGGGAGGGCACACACGGGGTCACGGCGATCCGACCACGGGGGTCAGGGCAAACGGAACCAACTTAACCCACGTACATAAATGCCGGCCCAAATCAAACACCCACTCACAGGCGCGGTTAACCGGCCGTGCTGGTCTGAGCTGCCCGGGGCACGGGGTGACGGTGGTCGCGGACCCGACAGACATGTGCACACGACAGGAAACGACTTATCTCCGCCTTAGCTCCCCAGCTAGCAAAGCACCCAAGGTGACATTAGCGAATGCCGAAAACGACAAACCGGACGGTCGGTCGCCGAGCGGGTCCACGCTAGCTGTAGCGGGGGACAAACAAACGGACCACTGGCCACTTCACGGTGAGCGGCGTGGCGCCGTCCGGTAAGCTCGCGCGCCAACGTTGACTTCGCTCGGTTTGAAAAGCCCCGCGTCGAGAGCCCCCGGCGCCGCACCTGGCATCTGCACACGATGTCCGCGTCTTGCGCCAGCAGGTCCACCACTTTGCCTTTGCCCTCGTCGCCCCACTGGGCGCCCAACACCACCGCAACTCTGTTGCCGACGGCCGCCGGTCCGGGTCGCACCGCGTCGCCGTCGCCGCCGCCGCCGCTCGGAGACCCCGCGGCGTCCCGACTCCCGCTCTCCGACATGGCTGCTCCGTTTTGGGGGGGGGGGGGGGCTCGCGCGACACTTTCCCGGACGCGCTCGCGCTGCTCTCGACGCGGGAACGCCCACCAACCCGGGAGGGGGGGGGGGGGGGGGGGCGGCGCCGCTGCGTTCGAGTCGCGTGGGAAATAGCGGTTTCGCCGACCGGGGCGGTTTGCTCCAAACGAAGCATCGTGAAGGCGCAACGCGTGACGTCCGCCGGGACCTCTCCACCGAAAGGACAACAAACAAGATGGAGTCGGGTGACGTCGGGAGTAGCGCGGGCCCCGTGGGAGTTGTAGTCTCCCTTCGCCACGCGTTCTCTGGAAACGTTCCCTCCATCGATTCCATTTGATTTCATTTGATTTTGATTGTATTTTATTTTATTCTATATATATATATTTTTTTATCTTATTCTATAAGTATTCAACTTACTGTAATACGTTTTAGGAGTCAGTTAGTCGGTCTATTAGAAATATTTTTTTTTTATTGTGTGTTATCACCGGGTGCGTTGCATTACATTTCACTGCATATATGTATGAAAGTATGTATATGTATGTGACGAATAAAAATCTTGAATCTTGAATCTTGAATCTCTTACGGGGACTGTCCCGCGACCGTTTCCGCGAGGGGACACGCAGATAACGGCAATATCTAACCCTGCTCCCTGAAACAAGAATTAGTAAAGTGACAGCGCAACAGAAGAAGTACAGCACAGCACAAAAAATAAAGGAGTAGAAAAAAAGCTAGAGAACTTTAGGTCGGGCTCTCGCCACATCGGGTATCCCCGCGTTGCCCGGAAGTTGTAGCATTAGCGGGGAAGACGCCATGACAGGCGATCGAATTAAACGCTCCGTTACGAATATTAAAACTACAATACAATGACGCATTTCTTTGCGTTTGAAAATTGTTGGAAACATTTGGGATAATGTCAGTACACAACCCAACAAAAATATACAACACATGTCTTGTTGTTTTTAGATATTTGAGTGTATAAAAGTTACATATTGTGTAAGTAAGTTTGGTCAAGCTCCTTGACCTTGGACGAACCAGGCCGAACCCATTTTTCGCTAAAATGGAGACTTGATGGAAATGTATCTATATGTTATTATATTGACTATTATTATTACTATAATTATTGTTATTATTATGATTAACGATTACACACACACAATAACAGCATGGTAAGCTAAATTATATTTGTAGGAATTCAGTAATTAGAAGTTAATCACATCAATGTAATAGTTCATGTAGAAATAAGAGGCTCTGTATATCATAGTCTAACAGAGACCAGGGATGTCTCCGGCGATAATCCATGATAGTGTCGTCTACATAAGTGGCGACTGGCGATCTGAGCAAACCGGGTTCTCTAAACGCCGCTTGGAGCTTAAATAGTCGGAAGCAGTGAAGTCTGGATATGTGGCAGTGAAGCCGATTATAGTTTTTGGGGTTTTGTGTAAAGCAACATGAGTGAGAGTTTTCCAAGTTTCCATTAAGCGCAGCATCTGTGCGGGTTGTCCGTCAGCTGGATGTGAATGACTTCCGAGAGACGAAGCTTGGACTCACAGGTGACGTGTATAACATTGCTCCTCTGGTTCCAATGGCACCTGTCAAGGGGTGGGATATATTAGGCAGCAAGTGAACAGTCAGTTCTGCGTTGGAAGCATGAAAAATGGGCAAGCGTAAGGATCTCAGAGCATCTCCAAAACAACAGGTCTTGTGGGGTGTTCCTGCTATGCAGTGGTTAGAACCCTCCAAAAGTGGTCCAAGGAAGGACCCCAGTCATAGTCTGTCTGGTCTAATCCCACAAAAGAGCTACTCTAGCACAAATTGCCAAAACAGCTAATGCCGGTTATAGAAAGGTGTCAGAACACACAGTGCCCAGCTTGCTGTGTATGTGGCTGTGTAGCCGCAGACCGGTCAGAGAGCCCAAGTTGACCCCTGTTCATCGCCAAAAGCGCCTACAATAGGCACGTAAGCATTAGATCTGGACAATGGCGCAAAGGAAGAAGGTGGTCTGATGAATCACGTTTTCTTCCACATCATGTGGATGTGCAGGGTTAGGATCCGAATTGATGGAGCATCTGTGGGATGTGCTGGAACAACAAGCCCAATCCATGGGGGCCCCATTTTGCAACTTACAGGACTTAAAGGATCTGCTGCTAGCGTCTTGATGCCAGATACCATAGGACACCTTCAGAGGTCTTGTGGAGTCCATGCCTCCACGGGTCAGAGCTGTTTTGGCGGCACGAGGGGGAGTAGAGGTAATTAGGGGTGGTTTAAATGTTGTGGCTGATTGTTGTAGATGACTTCAGAAGATGATGTCACAAAGCACCCTGCTCATTAAACCAATCAAATCAGCGTCAATGTTCTTCTACTTCTGGTAACTTTACAACAGTTTTTCCACAAAAATCTGCTCCAAATGTATATGTGCAAACGCAATGCAGTCCACAGGGCACAATCATTGGATGCAAATGACATGATGATGTCACAAAGCAAACTCGAACAGCAAGACGTCTGAAATATCCTGGTTCTCACAGGACTTAAATTATGTGTGTGCGTGCTGTGGTTGCCATGTTTCAGATACTTTTAGCCCAAAAAACACCAAGAAAATTAAAAATTAATAAAAATCAGCGCAAAAATAATAGGGTTCCAGCCCCCGCCCCTTCGGGGCAGACCCCCTAATTATCACTGTAATGCCATTTGACGGGCTGATTCTCAGCCAGAGGTTGGACTGCATTCCAGCATGGATGAATGAGGAATGGCAGTATATTACATGTTGAAGTATCCTAAAAAGTAACTTGTAGAGACAGCCAGACATTATTGACTTGGGTTTGTGACTTTAGGTAGAATTTATTTAATCAGAGTTTTTACTTCTAAAATTGTCTCTGTATTTATTGGTATGTTGACTCAAACTCATACTTACCCATTGTAGGCTAACGTGCGGGGGATACAACATGAAGAAAAAAGAGCAGTGTTTTTTTAAATCAAGAAAGAGTGCCGATCAAATGAAAACAAATCCCTTCACCCCTATTCAGTTTGCCCTGGCAGTTAACAAAAACATAACCACTGACATTTCAAAAGTCATTCAATTTACTGCGGTGTTCCCGCAGTAAAGTGATTTCAAATGTGAGGTTTATTTTGACTTAATTTATTATTTATTTATTTATTTTGGCTTCATTCAGAGACTCGCCGGTCAAGGTATTTTCAAGAGGAAATGTCTAATAGGTTTAAAGTCTTTATAACCTTTACGATATAGCCAGCCAATATATATTTAACTTCTATTTTGTTTTGAATTCAAATTGCTTCAAAAGACGTAAGTAAGAGCTCCTCATGTATCTAACCTTACTCTAGACTTTAAAAAGAGTCGGCACTGTGAAGTCCAGCTGTCTTCCATTATAACCGTTTATTTCATTAAATCAAATGTATGTGTCTAAACAGCATCATCTTCCCTAGGTACTGGGACTCAACCATCCCAATACATGTCCTCTCCAGTTTGAATAAACACTCATTACAGTGTCTTCTTCTTCTGTCTGTGTTGTAGATTACACCTTCTTGCCCTGATGCTCCTTGAGTTTATTATCAAAAAATTCAAGCAGCTTGGACACTTCCTGTTGGTGTTTTGTCTTGAGGTGACGGTGTACATGGCTTGTTGTTTGTTGTTGTTGTTTGTTAAAATCTTGGGACATACCACGAACAGCGGTAACGGTTGGTCTTCTGTGCCTGTCCAAAAACATACAAATTATAAATATTCAGCGCTATACTTTCTCAGTCTTTCTTCTTTTATTTGACAGGCGGGGCAGCCCCGCCTGTCTGATCCATTTTGATTATTACTGCAAGTTCAAAAATGTACAGAATCACGTCGATCGTGGTCCGGCTTGGATGTAGTACGCCCTTACATAAGTTGCTATCTATCAGTGATTATGCATTTTTGAAGGTTTTAAAGAAAAAATACCATAATTTTTTTTTTTTTTTTTTACATTTGAAAATGTTTTTGTAGTTAATACATTTTTTCATTTCAATTTTTTCAATAAAATCTATGTATCTTGCCCATGATTTGGTGGAGCAGTTGCAATACCATCATGGCCCACCAGTGGGCCAAGGCCCATAGCTTGGGAATCACTGTTGTAGGCTATACTGACCAATCATAGAAGGTTCTTGTAGACTACTCACCGGTATGGAGTACCGGCACTTCTACCTTTTACTCTTTGTCGTACCAGAACTTTTTCTTGAGCATCGGCACTTCTCACAAGCTGCCAGTACCCTGTTCTGCCCTCTCAAGTGGACAAATCAAGTGGTTATATTGTAAAATAGATCATATTTTATTGAGTCATTCATTGAGTTATTCTATTATTGTAACGCACAAGCTGCAAAGTCTGGCTCGGGGTTGCCATGAGATCATTGACCATACAGAACATGGACATGGACGGGGGATTTCTTTAGATCGTGGTTGTCCGTGTTTGTTCTTTCTATTTCCCACCTTTTTAGTAGAAACAGCGGGTTTCCCTCTTTATCCCTTCCACCATTTCTGGGGCCATCGTTTGTACAGGCTGTTGCCTGCCCTCAGGTTAGGGCGGATTCGAAACTCCAAATTCGCCTTGGGTCAAGGCAGCAGGAAGTGATACTGCATTCCATGGAAACTCGGAAATCTGTTATTTGATTGGTGGTCCCTTAAATTACCGTTCCTTTACACTTTTCTAAGTACAAGGTGGGATTTTAAAGAGTTCCGACTTCAATTGAACACAGCATTAGCAGTTCTACAAACACGTGAAAGGACCCTTACTTTTATATATTTCTTTATTATAAAGCAGATTACCCATAGTATAGTAAGAGCCAAAATCATCATTCTCTCGATACAAAATTGGGATATCGGCACATGAAAATAGACTAGTATATCAAAACAAAATCATAAACAATTATTGTACAGATATTGAGCAAAATTCTTTCATTGTCCTGTTGCCAAGTTAGTTGTTCTGATTGTTGCTGGCAAAGGATATTTGGAATATACAGTATACCATTATGAAATCCATCCAAGTAGACATACTTAATAGACATATATTTATACTTTAAATTACAAACACTTCCTTGTAACTTGTGTGCTTTTGTTTGTTGTTTAATTGTTTTATTTTAGGATTTCTTTGTGCCTGTTTTTGTGTGCTCAAGTGCATCTCCCAGTCAGAGTGGTTATCTCTCTGTAAGTCTGTCTGTTTGTCTGTAGATCTGCACGTCTGTCTGTTTCTGTGCTGCAAGCCCAGGGGTGTTCTTACGCTGGAGCTACTTCGAAGCCAGATGGGTATAACGTCTGCAAATTGCCTACAAATCATATCGGCCTGCCCTCAGTTTGCCTGCATGGGCTCTTCAATATCCACATTGGCTGTGAGTAGGAAGGGGGTTATTTGATTTTTCAGTGGGGATTTAGTGTTTGTTTTTGCATCGCGAATGTCTTTGAGCCTCCACTGCCTCACAAATCCCTTTGTAATATCTTCAGTTTGTTCGGCATTTGGCAGCACATTATCTCATCCTTTTGCAAAGTCTTTTGGTATTTGTTTTCTGCTACCACCTGTCATTTTGTCTACACTGAAGATTTCCCATTTTTGGGTTGGCTGCCCACCAAATAAACATGTAGCAAGGTGCACTCATTGCACTCACAATTTAACATTGATAAATTATAGAAAATAGCCTGCTGTATTTGCTTCCAAACCATCAAAGGTGTTAAGTGTTTTGCAACTACACCATCCTTGAACCTGCACAATTCCCTGATTATGAGGGAACCTGCTCTACCTCTTCACCAACTGGATGTTGAAAGTTCAAGGGCAAGTAGTGGGATTGAACATGCAACCTTGTGATGACTAGAACTTTATAGTGCTGGATAAACTCAACAGTCAGTCTGTCTTTTCATGTGAAGCTGTATGCCTAAAGTGGAATGGCCACCATGGGATTGAACCTGCGGCCTTTGCGCTATTAGCACCACACAACCACCACCTTAGAAAACTGGTCTGTGGGATGAATAGCCTGTAGATTCTGTCAGACCACATGCTACCACACTTTTTTATGGGTCAGTTGAATTGGTCAGCTACTCCCTCCTACCCTGCCTGCTTTGCTTTGTTGTCTTCATGTTAACATTCAAATTTTATGAACAAGTACATGGATGAAGTTAGCAATATCTAGAATAACATCTGATGTATCTAGGAGCAGAGGGCTGCCAAATAGCAGAAGGCGCATAACTAGTTTCAACCGGCAGAAGTTCATGAGGACTTCATTGCAAGTGAAATGTCTAAGGCCTCAAGCATCTGCGCACAAGAAGTTCAATGGCCAGTACGGGGATCTGACCCATGACCTTGGTGTTACTAGCACCAGGCTCTAGCCAACTGAGCTAACCGGCCTGTAATTTGAAGATTAACCAACTGAGTTGACCAGCCTATGTTGCTCACTGCTTGTCGATTCTGTCAGACAAGTCGTCAGTGTCACATGCTTCCACACCATATACTCACGCATTTATCTGGGCATGTAATTCAAGATTCAAGATTCAAGATTCAAGATTTTTATTTGTCACATACATATACATACTTCCATACATATATGCAGTGAAATGTAATGCAACGCACCCGGTGATAGCACACAATAAGTCCTAGGAAAAAGTACAAAAATAAAATAAAATAAAAAGTAGAAAATTCCTTTCTAATAGACCGACTAACTGACTCCTAAAACGTAATACAGGAAGTGGAATACTTATAGAATAAGATAAAAAATATATAGAATAAAATACAATAAAAAATAAATTGAAATAAAATGGAATAGGTTGAAGGAATATGGCTATGTATATACAGATATGTGCATAATACATACACATACACAATAGTGTTTGGGATAATACAGCACAGTATACAACAGTACGGCGCAGCAATACGGCATCACGAACAACCCTGAACAGTGATACAGTATGCGGTACAGTATGCTACATACAGTACTGTAGGTAGTGGAGCCTAGTGCATGGCTCAGTTAGGACCCCTGGTGAGGTCAGCGTTGACAGTTCTGATGGCTTGAGGGAAGAAACTCCGTCTCAGTCTCTCTGTTCTCGCTGCGTGACTGCGGAGGCGCTTGCCTGACCGCAGCAGCTGAAACAGTCGGTTGTTGGGGTGATGAGGATCCTTCATGATCCTACGGGCTCTGCTACTACACCTCCTGGTGTATAACTCCTGCAAGGGGGGGAGGGTAGTTCCAGTGGTACGTTCAGCTGAACACACCACCCTCTGCAGGGCCCGCCTGTCCTGGGCAGTACAGTTCCCAAACCAGGCAGTGATGTTGCCTGTCAGGATGCTCTCCACTGCTCCAGAGTAGAAGGACTTGAGGATCCTCACCGAGACCCGGAATTTCCTCAGCTGCCTGAGGTGGTAGAGACGCTGCCTCGCCTTTCTCGCCAGAGTGTCTGTATGAACAGTCCATGTTAAGTCCTCTGTGATGTGGACTCCCAGATATCTGAAGCTGCTCACCCTATCGACAGAAGTCCCATTAATCCACAAGGGCGCGTGCGTCCTCGATTGTGATCCACGCCTAAAGTCCACAATCAGCTCCTTGGTTTTGCTGACGTTCAGGTGGAGGCTGTTGTCCTGGCACCAGAGTGACAGGTCAGCCACCTCCTCGCGGTAGGCCTTCTCATCGCAGTCGGTGATCAGGCCCACGACCACGGTGTCGTCAGCAAACTTGATGATGGTGTTGGAGCTGGACCTGGCCACACAGTCATGTGTGTACAGGGAGTACAGTAGGGGGCTGAGGACGCAGCCCTGGGGGGATCCTGTATTCAGGGTGAGGGAGCTTGACATGTACTTCCCCACCTTGACCACCTGGGGGCGGCCTGTGAGGAAGTCCAGGATCCAGGTGCAACCGGGGCAACCAGTCCCTTCTGACCTGCCTGCTTTGTTGCAGCAGGCTCAGACTTCGCGAACTGAGCCTGCACTTTTTGATTCTGCCTGACAATAACTATGATCAACTCCTAAAATCGTGTTACGTCCTCTGATTGACGCTCCAACCCATCAACGAGCATGCAGAGAACCTCGAAGGTAATTGTTATACTTGAATTGATCAACAGAAGTTTAGTAATTGATCAAAACAGGTTTAAATTGCTCAATCAACAGAAGAGAGTAATTGATTGAAACAGGTTTTCCACAAACATCCCCAAGGATTATATTCTCAAACAATATGTACATGGACGAAGTTGGGAATATCTAGAAAAACATCTGATGTATCTAAAGCAGAGGGCTAAAAAATAGCAGCAGTCTCACAACTACTTTCAACTGGCAGAAGTTGATGAGAGCTTGGTGTCCAGAGACAGAAACATTCTCATGCTGAAAGTTCAATAGCCAGTACGGGGATTGGACCCGTGACCTTGGCGTTATTAGCACCACGCTCTAGCCAACTGAGCTAACCGGCCTGTAAAGCGGAGTTTTAGCCAACTGAGTTGACCATCCTGTTTTGCGCACAGCTTGTAGTTTCTGTCAGATAAGTCGACAGCGCCACATGCTCCCACACCATAGACTCATGCATTTATCAGGGCAGGTAATTTAGGCAACCAGTCCCTTCCGCCCTGCCTGCTTGCTTTGTTGCAGCAGAAAGTCAACGGCGGTCAATAAATTGTGTTTAAACGTCTCCAATGTTGGAACATTAAAAGGTAGATTTGGGCGTCATTGAGTTACCATTTAAAATTGATGTAGATGTACATGAATGAAGTTGGGAAGATGTAGAATAACATCTGATGTATCTAAGAGCAGAGGGCAGCGGTCTCACACGACTTTCAACTGGAAGAAGTTGATGCGCGCTTGGTGTCCAGAGAAAGAAAGATCCTCATGCTGAAAGTTCAATAGCCAGTACAGGGATTGGACCCATGACCTTGGCGTTATTAGCACCACGCTCTAGCCAACTGAGCTAACCGGCCTGTAAAGCGACGTTTTAGCCAACTGAGTCGACCAGCCTGTTTTGCGCACAGCTTGTAGTGTCTGTCAGATAAGTCGACAGCGCCACATGCTCCCACACCATATACATACACATTTATCTGGGCAGGTAATTTAGGCAACCAGTCCCTTCTGCCCTGCCTGCTTTGTTGCAGCAGAAAGTCAATGGCGGTCTTTAAATTGTGCTTAAACATCTCCAATGTTGGTACAATATAGGGAAGATTTGGGTGTCATCAGGTTAACATTTGAATTTGATTCCCCGGATATTTACATGGATGATGTTGGCAATGTTAAGACTAACATTTGATATATCTAGGAGCAGAGGGCTGCCAAACATAGGAAGGATCTCTATTACTTTCAACAGTCACAAATTGCTGAGAATTTGATAGCATGTGAAATGTATATAGCCTCTGCAAAGCAAAGGTTCAATGGCCAGTATGGGGATTGAACCCATGACCTTGGCGTTATTAGCACCACGCTCTAGCCAACTGAGCTAACTGGCCTGTAAAGGGGAGTGTTAGCCAACTGAGTTGACCAGCCATTTTTGCGCCACATGCTACCACACCATATACTCACACATTTATCTGGGCAGGAAATTTAGGCAAACAGTCCCTTCTGCCCTGCCTGCTTTGTTGCAGCAGAAAATCCACTCCCGACTTTAAAATCTGCTTAAACATCTCCAATGTTGGAACATTAAGAGTTGGATTTGGGTGTCATGGAGTTACCATTGAAATTTGATGTATTTGTACATGGATGAAGTTGGGAATATCTAGAATAACATCTGATGTATCTAAGAGCAGAGGGCAGCCAAATAGCAGCAGTCACACAATGACTTTCAACTGGAAGAAGTTGATGAGAGCTTGGTGTCCAGAGACAGAAACATTCTCATGCAGAAAGTTCAATAGCCAGTACGGGGATTGGACCCGTGACCTTGGCGTTATTAGCACCACGCTCTAGCCAACTGAGCTAACGCGCCTGTTTTGCGCACAGCTTGTAGTTTCTGTCAGATAAGTCGACAGCGCCACATGCTCCCACACCATAGACTCATGCATTTATCTGGGCAGGTAATTTAGGCAACCAGTCCCTTCTGCCCTGCCTGCTTTGTTGCAGCAGAAAGTCAAGGCGGTCTTTAAATTGTGCTCAAACATCTCCAATGTTGGTACAATATATGGAAGATTTGGGTGTCATCAGGTTAACATTTGAATTCGATTCAACGGATATTTACATGGATGAAGTTGGCAATGTTAAGACTAACTTTTGATATATCTAGGAGCAGAGGGCTGCCAAACATAGGACGGATCTTAACTACTTTCAACAGGCACAAATCGCTGAGAATTTGATAGCATGTGAAATGTATATAGCCTCTGCAAAGCAAAGGTTCATTGGCCAGTATGGGGATTGAACGCATGACCTTGGTGTTATTAGCACCACGCTCTAGCTAACTGAGCTAAGCAGCCAAGGGAAGATTTAGCCAACTGAGTCGACCAGCATGTTTTGCGCACAGCTTGTAGTTTCTGTCAGATAAGTCGACAGCGCCACATGCTCCCACACCATAGACTCATGCATTTATCTGGGCAGGTAATTTAGGCAACCAGTCCCTTCTGCCCTGGCTGCTTTGTTGCAGCAGAAAATTCACTCCCGACTTTAAATTGTGCTTAAACATTTCTAATGTTTGAACATTAAGAGGTGGATTTGGGTGTCATGGAGTTACCATTGAAATTTGATGTATTTGTACATGGATGAAGTTGGGAATATCTAGAATAACATGTGACTTTCAACTGGAAGAAGTTCATGGGCGCTTGCTGTCCAGAGACAGAAAGATCCTCATGCTGAAAGTTCAATAGCCAGTACGGGGAATGGACCCGTGACCTTGGCGTTATTAGCACCACGCTCTAGCCAACTGAGCTAACCGGCCTGCATTTTGCTATTCAACCAACTGAGTTGACGTGCTTTTTTGCTCAGATGCTTGTAGTTTCTGTCAGACAAGTCAACAGCGCCACATTCAACCACACCATATACTCATGAATGTATCTGGGCAGGTAATTTAGACAACCACTCCCTTCTGCACTGCCTGCTTTGTTGCAGCAGAAAGTCAACGGCGGTCTTTAAATTGTGCTTAAACATCTCAAATGTTTGTACAATATGAGGTAGATTTGCGTGTCATGGGGATACCATTGAAGTTTGATGTATATGTACATGGATGAAGTTGGGAAGATGTAGAATAACATCTGATGTATCTAAGAGCAGAGGGCAGCCAAATAGCAGCAGTCTCACACGACTTTCGACTGGAAGAAGATGACGAGAGCTTGGTGTCCAGAGACAGAAAGATCCTCATGCTGAAAGTTCAATAGCCAGTACGGGGATTGGACCCGTGACCTTGGCGTTATTAGCACCACGCTCTAGCCAACTGAGCTAACCGGCCTGTAAAGGGAGTTTTAGCCAACTGAGTTGACCAGCCTGTTTTGCGCACAGCTTGTATTTACTGTCAGATAAGTCGACAGCGCCACATGCTACCACACCATATACTCACACATTTATCTGGGCAGGTAATTTAGGCAACCAGTCCCTTCTGCCCTGCCTGCTTTTTTGCAGCTGAAAATCCACTCCTGACTTCAAAATCTGCTTAAACATCTCCAATGTTGGAACATTAAGAGGTGGATTTGGGTGTCATGGAGTTACCATTTAAAATTGATGTATATGCACATGGATGAAGTTGGGAAGATGTAGAATAACATGTGATGTATCTAAGAGCAGAGGGCCAAATAGCAGCAGTCTCACAATGACTTTCAACTGGAAGAAGTTGATGGGCGCTTGGTGTCCAGAGACAGAAAGATCCTCATGCTGAAAGTTCAATAGCCAGTACGGGGATTGGACCCGTGACCTTGGCGTTATTAGCACCACGCTCTAGCCAACTGAGCTAACCGGCCTATAAAGGGAGTTTTAGCCAACTGAGTTGACCATCCAGTTTTGCCCCCGTTGTAGTTTCTGTCAGATAAGTCGACAGCGCCACATGCTACCACACCATATACTCAGACATTTATCTTGGCAGGTAAATTAGGCAACCAGTCCCTTCTGCCCTGCCTGCTTTGTTGCAGCAGAAAGTCAACGGCGGTCTATAAATTGTGCTTAAACATCTCCAATGTTGGAACATTAAAAGGTAGATTTGGGTGTCATTGAGTTACCATTTAAAATTGATGTATATGTACATGAATGAAGTTGGGAAGATGTAGAATAACATGTGATGTATCTAAGAGCAGAGGGCAGCCAAATAGCAGCAGTCTCACAATGACCTTCAACTGGAAGAAGTTGATGAGCGCTTGGTGTCCAGAGACAGAAAGATCCTCATGCTGAAAGTTCAATAGCCAGTACGGGGATTGGACCCATGACCTTGGCATTATTAGCACCACGCTCTAGCCAACTGAGCTAACCGGCCTGTAAAGGGGAGTTTGAGCCAACTGAGTTGACCAGCCTGTTTTGCGCACAGCTTGTAGTTTCTGTCAGATAAGTCGACAGCGCCACATGCTCCCACACCATAGACTCATGCATTTATCTGGGCAGGTAATTTAGGCAACCAGTCCTTTCTGCCCTGCCTGCTTTGTTGCAGCAGAAAATCCACTCCTGACTTCAAAATCGGCTTAAACATCTCCAATGTTGGAACATTAAGAGGTGGATTTGGGTGTCATGGAGTTACCATTTAAAATTGATGTATATGCACATGGATGAAGTTGGGTAGATGTAGAATAACATGTGATGTATCTAAGAGCAGAGGGCTGCCAAATAGCAGCAGTCTCACAATGACTTTCAACTGGAAGAAGTTGATGGGCGCTTGGTGTCCAGAGACAGAAAGATCCTCATGCTGAAAGTTCAATAGCCAGTACGGGGATTGGACCCGTGACCTTGGCGTTATTAGCACCACGCTCTAGCCAACTGAGCTAACCGGCCTGTAAAGGGGAGTTTGAGCCAACTGAGTCGACCAGCCTGTTTTGCGCACAGCTTGTAGTTTCTGTCAGATAAGTCGACAGCGCCACATGCTCCCACACCATAGACTCATGCATTTATCTGGGCAGGTAATTTAGGCAACCAGTCCCTTCTGCCCTGCCTGCTTTGTTGCAGCAGAAAGTCAACGGCCATCTTTAAATTGTGCTCAAACATCTCCAATGTTGGTACAATATAAGGAAGATTTGGGTGTCATCAGGTTAACTTTGATTCACCGGTTATTTACATGGATGTAGTTGGCAATGTTAAGACTAACTTTTGATATATCTAGGAGCAGAGGGCTGCCAAACATAGGACGGATCTTAACTACTTTCAACAGGCACAAATTGCTGAGAATTTGATAGCATGTGAAATGTATATAGCCTCTGCAAAGCAAGGGTTCAATGGCCAGTATGGGGATTGAACCCATGACCTTGGCGTTATTAGCACCATGCTCTAGCCAACTGAGCTAACCGGCCTGTAAGTTGAGCCAACTGAGACGACCAGCCTGTTTTGCGCACAGCTTGTAGTTTCTGTCAGATAAGTCGACAGCGCCACATGCTACCACACCATATACTCACACATTTATCTTGGCAGGTAATTTAGGCAACCAGTCCCTTCTGCCCTGCCTGCTTTGTTGCAGCAGAAAGTCAACGGCGGTCTATAAATTGTGCTTAAACATCTCCAATGTTGGAACATTAAAAGGTAGATTTGGGTGTCATTGAGTTACCATTTAAAATTGATGTATATGTACATGAATGAAGTTGGGAAGATGTAGAATAACATGTGATGTATCTAAGAGCAGAGGGCAGCCAAATAGCAGCAGTCTCACAATGACCTTCAACTGGAAGAAGTTGATGAGCGCTTGGTGTCCAGAGACAGAAAGATCCTCATGCTGAAAGTTCAATAGCCAGTACGGGGATTGGACCCATGACCTTGGCGTTATTAGCACCACGCGCTAGCCAACTGAGCTAACCGGCCTGTAAAGGGGAGTTTGAGCCAACTGAGTTGACCATCCAGTTTTGCCCCCGTTGTAGTTTCTGTCAGATAAGTCGACAGCGCCACATGCTACCACACCATATACTCAGACATTTATCTTGGCAGGTAAATTAGGCAACCAGTCCCTTCTGCCCTGCCTGCTTTGTTGCAGCAGAAAGTCAACGGCGGTCTATAAATTGTGCTTAAACATCTCCAATGTTGGAACATTAAAAGGTAGATTTGGGTGTCATTGAGTTACCATTTAAAATTGATGTATATGTACATGAATGAAGTTGGGAAGATGTAGAATAACATGTGATGTATCTAAGAGCAGAGGGCAGCCAAATAGCAGCAGTCTCACAATGACCTTCAACTGGAAGAAGTTGATGAGCGCTTGGTGTCCAGAGACAGAAAGATCCTCATGCTGAAAGTTCAATAGCCAGTACGGGGATTGGACCCATGATCTTGGCATTATTAGCACCACGCTCTAGCCAACTGAGCTAACCGGCCTGTAAAGGGGAGTTTGAGCCAACTGAGTTGACCAGCCTGTTTTGCGCACAGCTTGTAGTTTCTGTCAGATAAGTCGACAGCGCCACATGCTCCCACACCATAGACTCATGCATTTATCTGGGCAGGTAATTTAGGCAACCAGTCCTTTCTGCCCTGCCTGCTTTGTTGCAGCAGAAAATCCACTCCTGACTTCAAAATCGGCTTAAACATCTCCAATGTTGGAACATTAAGAGGTGGATTTGGGTGTCATGGAGTTACCATTTAAAATTGATGTATATGCACATGGATGAAGTTGGGTAGACGTAGAATAACATGTGATGTATCTAAGAGCAGAGGGCTGCCAAATAGCAGCAGTCTCACAATGACTTTCAACTGGAAGAAGTTGATGGGCGCTTGGTGTCCAGAGACAGAAAGATCCTCATGCTGAAAGTTCAATAGCCAGTACGGGGATTGGACCCGTGACCTTGGCGTTATTAGCACCACGCTCTAGCCAACTGAGCTAACCGGCCTGTAAAGGGGAGTTTGAGCCAACTGAGTTGACCAGCCTGTTTTGCGCACAGCTTGTAGTTTCTGTCAGATAAGTCGACAGCGCCACATGCTCCCACACCATAGACTCATGCATTTATCTGGGCAGGTAATTTAGGCAACCAGTCCCTTCTGCCCTGCCTGCTTTGTTGCAGCAGAAAGTCAACGGCCATCTTTAAATTGTGCTTAAACATCTCCAATGTTGGTACAATATAAGGAAGATTTGGGTGTCATCAGGTTAACTTTGATTCACCGGATATTTATATGGATGAAGTTGGCAATGTTAAGACTAACTTTTGATATATCTAGGAGCAGAGGGCTGCCAAACATAGGATGGATCTTAACTACTTTCAACAGGCACAAATTGCTGAGAATTTGATAGCATGTGAAATGTATACAGCCTCTGCAAAGCAAAGGTTCAATGGCCAGTATGGGGATTGGACCCATGACCTTGGCGTTATTAGCTCCACGCTCTAGCCAACTGAGCTAACCGGCCTATAAAGGGCGCTTTAGCCAACTGAGTTGACCATCCAGTTTTGCCCCCGCTTGTAGTTTCTGTCAGATAAGTCGACAGCGCCACATGCTACCACACCATATAGTCAGACATTTATCTTGGCAGGTAATTTAGGCAACCAGTCCCTTCTGCCCTGCCTGCTTTGTTGCAGCAGAAAGTCAGTGGCGGTCTATAAATTGTGCTTAAACATCTCCAATGTCGGAACGTTAAAAGGTAGATTTGGGTGTCATTGAGTTACCATTTAAAATTGATGTATATGTACATGAATGAAGTTGGGAAGATGTAGAATAACATCTGATGTATCTAAGAGCAGAGGGCTGCCAAATAGCAGCAGTCTCACAATGACTTTCAACTGCAAGAAGTTGATGAGCGCTTGGTGTCCAGAGACAGAAAGATCCTCATGCTGAAAGTTCAATAGCCAGTACGGGGATTGGACCCGTGACCTTGGCGTTATTAGCACCACGCTCTAGCCAACTGAGCTAACCGGCCTGTAAAGGGGAGTTTGAGCCAACTGAGTCGACCAGCCTGTTTTGCGCACAGCTTGTAGTTTCTGTCAGATAAGTCGACAGCGCCACATGCTCCCACACCATAGACTCATGCATTTATCTGGGCAGGTAATTTAGGCAACCAGTCCCTTCTGCCCTGCCTGCTTTGTTGCAGCAGAAAGTCAACGGCCATCTTTAAATTGTGCTCAAACATCTCCAATGTTGGTACAATATAAGGAAGATTTGGGTGTCATCAGGTTAACTTTGATTCACCGGATATTTACATGGATGAAGTTGGCAATGTTAAGACTAACTTTTGATATATCTAGGAGCAGAGGGCTGCCAAACATAAGACGGATCTTAACTACTTTCAACAGGCACAAATTGCTGAGAATTTGATAGCATGTGAAATGTATACAGCCTCTGCAAAGCAAAGGTTCAATGGCCAGTATGGGGATTGAACCTTTGACCTTGGCGTTATTAGCACCACGCTCTAGCCAACTGAGCTAACCGGCCTATAAAGGGAGTTTTAGCCAACTGAGTTGACCATCCAGTTTTGCCCCCGCTTGTAGTTTCTGTCAGATAAGTCGACAGCACCACATGCTACCACACCATATACTCAGACATTTATCTTGGCAGGTAATTTAGGCAACCAGTCCCTTCTGCCCTGCCTGCTTTGTTGCAGCAGAAAATCCACTCCTGACTTCAAAATCTGCTTAAACATCTCCAATGTTGGAACATTAAGAGGTGGATTTGGGTGTCATGGAGTTACCATTTAAAATTGATGTATATGTACATGGATGAAGTTTGGAAGATGAAGAATAACATCTGATGTATCAAAGAGCAGCCGTCTCACAAGACTTTCAACTGGAAGAAGTTGATGAGAGCTTGGTGTCCAGAGACGGAAACATCCTCATGCTGAAAGTTCAATAGCCAGTACGGGGATCGGACCCGTGACCTTGGCGTTATTAGCACCACGCTCTAGCCAACTGAGCTAACCGGTCTGTAAAGGGGACTTTGAGCCAACTGAGTCGACCAGCCTGTTTTGCGCACAGCTTGTAGTTTCTGTCAGATAAGTCGACAGCGCCACATGCTCCCACACCATAGACTCATGCATTTATCTGGGCAGGTAATTTAGGCAACCAGTCCCTTCTGCCCTGCCTGCTTTGGTGCAGCAGAAAGTCAACGGCCATCTTTAAATTGTGCTCAAACATCTCCAATGTTGGTACAATATAAGGAAGATTTGGGTGTCATCAGGTTAACTTTGATTCACCGGTTATTTACATGGATGAAGTTGGCAATGTTAAGACTAACTTTTGATATATCTAGGAGCAGAGGGCTGCCAAACATAGGACGGATCTTAACTACTTTCAACAGGCACAAATTGCTGAGAATTTGATAGCATGTGAAATGTATATAGCCTCTGCAAAGCAAAGGTTCAATGGCCAGTATGGGGATTGAACCCATGACCTTGGCGTTATTAGCACCACGCTCTAGCCAACTGAGCTAACCGGCCTGTAAAGGGGAGTTTGAGCCAACTGAGTCGACCAGCCTGTTTTGCGCACAGCTTGTAGTTTCTGTCAGATAAGTCGACAGCGCCACATGCTACCACACCATATACTCACACATTTATCTTGGCAGGTAATTTAGGCAACCAGTCCCTTCTGCCCTGCCTGCTTTGTTGCAGCAGAAAGTCAACGGCGGTCTATAAATTGTGCTTAAACATCTCCAATGTTGGAACATTAAAAGGTAGATTTGGGTGTCATTGAGTTACCATTTAAAATTGATGTATATGTACATGAATGAAGTTGGGAAGATGTAGAATAACATGTGATGTATCTAAGAGCAGAGGGCAGCCAAATAGCAGCAGTCTCACAATGACCTTCAACTGGAAGAAGTTGATGAGCGCTTGGTGTCCAGAGACAGAAAGATCCTCATGCTGAAAGTTCAATAGCCAGTACGGGGATTGGACCCGTGACCTTGGCGTTATTAGCACCACGCTCTAGCCAACTGAGCTAACCGGCCTGTAAAGGGGAGTTTGAGCCAACTGAGTTGACCAGCCTGTTTTGCGCACAGCTTGTAGTTTCTGTCAGATAAGTCGACAGCGCCACATGCTCCCACACCATAGACTCATGCATTTATCTGGGCAGGTAATTTAGGCAACCAGTCCCTTCTGCCCTGCCTGCTTTGTTGCAGCAGAAAGTCAACGGCCATCTTTAAATTGTGCTCAAACATCTCCAATGTTGGTACAATATAAGGAAGATTTGGGTGTCATCAGGTTAACTTTGATTCACCGGTTATTTACATGGATGAAGTTGGCAATGTTAAGACTAACTTTTGATATATCTAGGAGCAGAGGGCTGCCAAACATAGGACGGATCTTAACTACTTTCAACAGGCACAAATTGCTGAGAATTTGATAGCATGTGAAATGTATATAGCCTCTGCAAAGCAAAGGTTCAATGGCCAGTATGGGGATTGAACCCATGACCTTGGCGTTATTAGCACCACTCTCTAGCCAACTGAGCTAACCGGCCTGTAAAGGGGAGTTTGAGCCAACTGAGTCGACCAGCCTGTTTTGCGCACAGCTTGTAGTTTCTGTCAGATAAGTCGACAGCGCCACATGCTACCACACCATATACTCACACATTTATCTTGGCAGGTAATTTAGGCAACCAGTCCCTTCTGCCCTGCCTGCTTTGTTGCAGCAGAAAGTCAACGGCGGTCTATAAATTGTGCTTAAACATCTCCAATGTTGGAACATTAAAAGGTAGATTTGGGTGTCATTGAGTTACCATTTAAAATTGATGTATATGTACATGAATGAAGTTGGGAAGATGTAGAATAACATGTGATGTATCTAAGAGCAGAGGGCAGCCAAATAGCAGCAGTCTCACAATGACCTTCAACTGGAAGAAGTTGATGAGCGCTTGGTGTCCAGAGACAGAAAGATCCTCATGCTGAGAGTTCAATAGCCAGTACGGGGATTGGACCCGTGACCTTGGCGTTATTAGCACCACGCTCTAGCCAACTGAGCTAACCGGCCTGTAAAGGGGAGTTTGAGCCAACTGAGTTGACCAGCCTGTTTTGCGCACAGCTTGTAGTTTCTGTCAGATAAGTCGACAGCGCCACATGCTCCCACATCATAGACTCATGCATTTATCTGGGCAGGTAATTTAGGCAACCAGTCCTTTCTGCCCTGCCTGCTTTGTTGCAGCAGAAAATCCACTCCTGACTTCAAAATCGGCTTAAACATCTCCAATGTTGGAACATTAAGAGGTGGATTTGGGTGTCATGGAGTTACCATTTAAAATTGATGTTTATGCACATGGATGAAGTTGGGAAGATGTAGAATAACATGTGATGTATCTAAGAGCAGAGGGCTGCCAAATAGCAGCAGTCTCACAATGACTTTCAACTGGAAGAAGTTGATGGGCGCTTGGTGTCCAGAGACAGAAAGATCCTCATGCTGAAAGTTCAATAGCCAGTACGGGGATTGGACCCGTGACCTTGGCGTTATTAGCACCACGGTCTAGCCAACTGAGCTAACCGGCCTGTAAAGGGGAGTTTGAGCCAACTGAGTTGACCAGCCTGTTTTGCGCACAGCTTGTATTTTCTGTCAGATAAGTCGACAGCGCCACATGCTCCCACACCATAGACTCATGCATTTATCTGGGCAGGTAATTAAGGCAACCAGTCCCTTCTGCCCTGCCTGCTTTGTTGCAGCAGAAAGTCAACGGCCATCTTTAAATTGTGCTTAAACATCTCTAATGTTGGAACATTAAGAGGTGGATTTGGGTGTCATGGAGTTACCATTGAAATTTGATGTATTTGTACATGGATGAAGTTGGGAAGATGTAGAACATGTGACTTTCACCTGGAAGAAGTTCACGAGCGCTTGCTGTCCGGAGACAGAAAGATCCTCATGCTGAAAGTTCAATAGCCAGTACGGGGAATGGACCCGTGACCTTGGCGTTATTAGCACCACGCTCTAGCCAACTGAGCTAACCGGCCTGTAAAGGGGAGTTTGAGCCAACTGAGTCGACCAGCCTGTTTTGCGCACAGCTTGTAGTTTCTGTCAGATAAGTCGACAGCGCCACATGCTCCCACACCATAGACTCATGCATTTATCTGGGCAGGTAATTTAGGCAACCAGTCCCTTCTGCCCTGCCTGCTTTGTTGCAGCAGAAAGTCAACGGCCATCTTTAAATTGTGCTCAAACATCTCCAATGTTGGTACAATATAAGGAAGATTTGGGTGTCATCAGGTTAACTTTGATTCACCGGATATTTACATGGATGAAGTTGGCAATGTTAAGACTAACTTTTGATATATCTAGGAGCAGAGGGCTGCCAAACATAAGACGGATCTTAACTACTTTCAACAGGCACAAATTGCTGAGTATTTGATAGCATGTGAAATGTATACAGCCTCTGCAAAGCAAAGGTTCAATGGCCAGTATGGGGATTGAACCTTTGACCTTGGCGTTATTAGCACCACGCTCTAGCCAACTGAGCTAACCGGCCTATAAAGGGAGTTTTAGCCAACTGAGTTGACCATCCAGTTTTGCCCCCGCTTGTAGTTTCTGTCAGATAAGTCGACAGCACCACATGCTACCACACCATATACTCAGACATTTATCTTGGCAGGTAATTTAGGCAACCAGTCCCTTCTGCCCTGCCTGCTTTGTTGCAGCAGAAAATCCACTCCTGACTTGAAAATCTGCTTGAACATCTCCAATGTTGGAACATTAAGAGGTGGATTTGGGTGTCATGGAGTTACCATTTAAAATTGATGTATATGTACATGGATGAAGTTTGGAAGATGAAGAATAACATCTGATGTATCAAAGAGCAGCCGTCTCACAAGACTTTCAACTGGAAGAAGTTGATGAGAGCTTGGTGTCCAGAGACGGAAACATCCTCATGCTGAAAGTTCAATAGCCAGTACGGGGATCGGACCCGTGACCTTGGCGTTATTAGCACTACGCTCTAGCCAACTGAGCTAACCGGCCTGTAAAGGGGAGCTTTAGCCAACTGAGTTGACCAGCCTGTTTTGCGCACAGCTTGTATTTTCTGTCAGATAAGTCGACAGCGCCACATGCTCCCACACCATAGACTCATGCATTTATCTGGGCAGGTAATTTAGGCAACCAGTCCCTTCTGCCCTGCCTGCTTTGTTGCAGCAGAAAGTCAACGGCCATCTTTAAATTGTGCTTAAACATCTCCAATGTTGGTACAATATAAGGAAGATTTGGGTGTCATCAGGTTAACTTTGATTCACCGGATATTTACATGGATGAAGTTGGCAATGTTAAGACTAACTTTTGATATATCTAGGAGCAGAGGGCTGCCAAACATAAGACGGATCTTAACTACTTTCAACAGGCACAAATTGCTGAGAATTTGATAGCATGTATACAGCCTCTGCAAAGCAAAGGTTCAATGGCCAGTATGGGGATTGAACCCATGACCTTGGTGTTATTAGCACCACGCTCTAGCCAACTGAGCTAACCGGCCTATAAAGGGCGTTTTAGCCAACTGAGTTGACCATCCAGTTTTGCCCCCGCTTGTAGTTTCTGTCAGATAAGTCGACAGCACCACATGCTACCACACCATATAGTCAGACATTTATCTTGGCAGGTAAATTAGGCAACCAGTCCCTTCTGCCCTGCCTGCTTTGTTGCAGCAGAAAATCCACTCCTGACTTGAAAATCTGCTTAAACATCTCCAATGTTGGAACATTAAGAGGTGGATTTGGGTGTCATGGAGTTACCATTTAAAATTGATGTATATGTACATGGATGAAGTTTGGAAGATGAAGAATAACATCTGATGTATCAAAGAGCAGCCGTCTCACAAGACTTTCAACTGGAAGAAGTTGATGAGAGCTTGGTGTCCAGAGACGGAAACATCCTCATGCTGAAAGTTCAATAGCCAGTACGGGGATCGGACCCGTGACCTTGGCGTTATTAGCACCACGCTCTAGCCAACTGAGCTAACCGGCCTGTAAAGGGGAGTTTTAGCCAACTGAGTTGACCAGCCTGTTTTGCGCACAGCTTGTATTTTCTGTCAGATAAGTCGACAGCGCCACATGCTCCCACACCATAGACTCATTTATTTATCTGGGCAGGTAATTTAGGCAACCAGTCCCTTCTGCCCTGCCTGCTTTGTTGCAGCAGAAAGTCAACGGCGGTCTATAAATTGTGCTTAAACATCTCCAATGTTGGAACATTAAAAGGTAGATTTGGGTGTCATTGAGTTACCATTTAAAATTGATGTATATGTACATGAATGAAGTTGGGAAGATGTAGAATAACATCTGATGTATCTAAGAGCAGAGGGCTGCCAAATAGCAGCAGTCTCACAATGACTTTCAACTGCAAGAAGTTGATGAGCGCTTGGTGTCCAGAGACAGAAAGATCCTCATGCTGAAAGTTCAATAGCCAGTACGGGGATTGGACCCGTGACCTTGGCGTTATTAGCACCACGCTCTAGCCAACTGAGCTAACCGGCCTGTAAAGGGGAGTTTGAGCCAACTGAGTCGACCAGCCTGTTTTGCGCACAGCTTGTAGTTTCTGTCAGATAAGTCGACAGCGCCACATGCTCCCACACCATAGACTCATGCATTTATCTGGGCAGGTAATTTAGGCAACCAGTCCCTTCTGCCCTGCCTGCTTTGTTGCAGCAGAAAGTCAACGGCCATCTTAAATTGTGCTTAAACATCTCCAATGTTGGTACAATATAAGGAAGATTTGGGTGTCATCAGGTTAACTTTGATTCACCGGATATTTACATGGATGAAGTTGGCAATGTTAAGACTAACTTTTGATATATCTAGGAGCAGAGGGCTGCCAAACATAGGATGGATCTTAACTACTTTCAACAGGCACAAATTGCTGAGAATTTGATAGCATGTGAAATGTATACAGCCTCTGCAAAGCAAAGGTTCAATGGCCAGTATGGGGATTGAACCCATGACCTTGGCGTTATTAGCACCACGCTCTAGCCAACTGAGCTAACCGGCCTATAAAGGGTGCTTTAGCCAACTGAGTTGACCATCCAGTTTTGCCCCCGCTTGTAGTTTCTGTCAGATAAGTCGACAGCGCCACATGCTACCACACCATATAGTCAGACATTTATCTTGGCAGGTAAATTAGGCAACCAGTCCCTTCTGCCCTGCCTGCTTTGTTGCAGCAGAAAGTCAACGGCGGTCTATAAATTGTGCTTAAACATCTCCAATGTTGGAACATTAAAAGGTAGATTTGGGTGTCATTGAGTTACCATTTAAAATTGATGTATATGTACATGAATGAAGTTGGGAAGATGTAGAATAACATCTGATGTGTCTAAGAGCAGAGGGCTGCCAAATAGCAGCAGTCTCACAATGACTTTCAACTGCAAGAAGTTGATGAGCGCTTGGTGTCCAGAGACAGAAAGATCCTCATGCTGAAAGTTCAATAGCCAGTACGGGGATTGGACCCGTGACCTTGGCGTTATTAGCACCATGCTCTAGCCAACTGAGCTAACCGGCCTGTAAAGGGGAGTTTGAGCCAACTGAGTCGACCAGCCTGTTTTGCGCACAGCTTGTAGTTTCTGTCAGATAAGTCGACAGCGCCACATGCTCCCACACCATAGACTCATGCATTTATCTGGGCAGGTAATTTAGGCAACCAGTCCCTTCTGCCCTGCCTGCTTTGTTGCAGCAGAAAGTCAACGGCCATCTTTAAATTGTGCTTAAACATCTCCAATGTTGGTACAATATAAGGAAGATTTGGGTGTCATCAGGTTAACTTTGATTCACCGGATATTTACATGGATGAAGTTGGCAATGTTAAGACTAACTTTTGATATATCTAGGAGCAGAGGGCTGCCAAACATAGGACGGATCTTAACTACTTTCAACAGGCACAAATTGCTGAGAATTTGATAGCATGTGAAATGTATATAGCCTCTGCAAAGCAGAGGTTCAATGGCCAGTATGGGGATTGAACCCATGACCTTGGCGTTATTAGCACCACGCTCTAGCCAACTGAGCTAACCGGCCTATAATAGGAGTTTTAGCCAACTGAGTTGACCATCCAGTTTTGCCCCCGCTTGTAGTTTCTGTCAGATAAGTCGACGGCGCCACATGCTACCACACCATATACTCAGACATTTATCTTGGCAGGTAATTTAGGCAAGCAGTCCTTTCTGCCCTGCCTGCTTTGTTGCAGCAGAAAATCCACTCCTGACTTCAAAATCTGCTTAAACATCTCCAATGTTGGAACATTAAGAGGTGGATTTGGGTGTCATGGAGTTACCATTTAAAATTGATGTATATGTACATGGATGAAGTTTGGAAGATGAAGAATAACATCTGATGTATCAAAGAGCAGCCGTCTCACAAGACTTTCAACTGGAAGAAGTTGATGAGAGCTTGGTGTCCAGAGACGGAAACATCCTCATGCTGAAAGTTCAATAGCCAGTACGGGGATCGGACCCGTGACCTTGGCGTTATTAGCACCACGCTCTAGCCAACTGAGCTAACCGGCCTGTAAAGGGGAGTTTTAGCCAACTGAGTTGACCAGCCTGTTTTGCGCACAGCTTGTATTTTCTGTCAGATAAGTCGACAGCGCCACATGCTCCCACACCATAGACTCGTGCATTTATCTGGGCAGGTAATTTAGGCAACCAGTCCCTTCTGCCCTGCCTGCTTTGTTGCAGCAGAAAGTCAACGGCGGTCTATAAATTGTGCTTAAACATCTCCAATGTTGGAACATTAAAAGGTAGATTTGGGTGTCATTGAGTTACCGTTTAAAATTGATGTATATGTACATGAATGAAGTTGGGAAGATGTAGAATAACGTGATGTATCTAAGAGCAGAGGGCTGCCAAATAGCAGCAGTCTCACAATGACTTTCAACTGGAAGAAGTTGATGAGCGCTTGGTGTCCAGAGACAGAAAGATCCTCATGCTGAAAGTTCAATAGCCAGTACGGGGATTGGACCCGTGACCTTGGCGTTATTAGCACCACGCTCTAGCCAACTGAGCTAACCGGCCTGTAAAGGGGAGTTTGAGCCAACTGAGTCGACCAGCCTGTTTTGCGCACAGCTTGTAGTTTCTGTCAGATAAGTCGACAGCGCCACATGCTCCCACACCATAGACTCATGCATTTATCTGGGCAGGTAATTTAGGCAACCAGTCCCTTCTGCCCTGCCTGCTTTGTTGCAGCAGAAAGTCAACGGCCATCTTTAAATTGTGCTTAAACATCTCCAATGTTGGTACAATATAAGGAAGATTTGGGTGTCATCAGGTTAACTTTGATTCACCGGATATTTACATGGATGAAGTTGGCAATGTTAAGACTAACTTTTGATATATCTAGGAGCAGAGGGCTGCCAAACATAGGACGGATCTTAACTACTTTCAACAGGCACAAATTGCTGAGAATTTGATAGCATGTGAAATGTATATAGCCTCTGCAAAGCAAAGGTTCAATGGCCAGTATGGGGATTGAACCCATGACCTTGGCGTTATTAGCACCACGCTCTAGCCAACTGAGCTAACCGGCCTATAAAGGGTGCTTTAGCCAACTGAGTTGACCATCCAGTTTTGCCCCCGCTTGTAGTTTCTGTCAGATAAGTCGACAGCGCCACATGCTACCACACCATATAGTCAGACATTTATCTTGGCAGGTAAATTAGGCAACCAGTCCCTTCTGCCCTGCCTGCTTTGTTGCAGCAGAAAGTCAACGGCGGTCTATAAATTGTGCTTAAACATCTCCAATGTTGGAACATTAAAAGGTAGATTTGGGTGTCATTGAGTTACCATTTAAAATTGATGTATATGTACATGAATGAAGTTGGGAAGATGTAGAATAACATCTGATGTATCTAAGAGCAGAGGGCTGCCAAATAGCAGCAGTCTCACAATGACTTTCAACTGCAAGAAGTTGATGAGCGCTTGGTGTCCAGAGACAGAAAGATCCTCATGCTGAAAGTTCAATAGCCAGTACGGGGATTGGACCCGTGACCTTGGCGTTATTAGCACCACGCTCTAGCCAACTGAGCTAACCGGCCTGTAAAGGGGAGTTTGAGCCAACTGAGTCGACCAGCCTGTTTTGCGCACAGCTTGTAGTTTCTGTCAGATAAGTCGACAGCGCCACATGCTCCCACACCATAGACTCATGCATTTATCTGGGCAGGTAATTTAGGCAACCAGTCCCTTCTGCCCTGCCTGCTTTGTTGCAGCAGAAAGTCAACGGCCATCTTTAAATTGTGCTTAAACATCTCCAATGTTGGTACAATATAAGGAAGATTTGGGTGTCATCAGGTTAACTTTGATTCACCGGATATTTACATGGATGAAGTTGGCAATGTTAAGACTAACTTTTGATATATCTAGGAGCAGAGGGCTGCCAAACATAGGACGGATCTTAACTACTTTCAACAGGCACAAATTGCTGAGAATTTGATAGCATGTGAAATGTATATAGCCTCTGCAAAGCAGAGGTTCAATGGCCAGTATGGGGATTGAACCCATGACCTTGGCGTTATTAGCACCACGCTCTAGCCAACTGAGCTAACCGGCCTATAAAGGGTGCTTTAGCCAACTGAGTTGACCATCCAGTTTTGCCCCCGCTTGTAGTTTCTGTCAGATAAGTCGACAGCGCCACATGCTACCACACCATATAGTCAGACATTTATCTTGGCAGGTAAATTAGGCAACCAGTCCCTTCTGCCCTGCCTGCTTTGTTGCAGCAGAAAGTCAACGGCGGTCTATAAATTGTGCTTAAACATCTCCAATGTTGGAACATTAAAAGGTAGATTTGGGTGTCATTGAGTTACCATTTAAAATTGATGTATATGTACATGAATGAAGTTGGGAAGATGTAGAATAACATCTGATGTATCTAAGAGCAGAGGGCTGCCAAATAGCAGCAGTCTCACAATGACTTTCAACTGCAAGAAGTTGATGAGCGCTTGGTGTCCAGAGACAGAAAGATCCTCATGCTGAAAGTTCAATAGCCAGTACGGGGATTGGACCCGTGACCTTGGCGTTATTAGCACCACGCTCTAGCCAACTGAGCTAACCGGCCTGTAAAGGGGAGTTTGAGCCAACTGAGTCGACCAGCCTGTTTTGCGCACAGCTTGTAGTTTCTGTCAGATAAGTCGACAGCGCCACATGCTCCCACACCATAGACTCATGCATTTATCTGGGCAGGTAATTTAGGCAACCAGTCCCTTCTGCCCTGCCTGCTTTGTTGCAGCAGAAAGTCAACGGCGGTCTATAAATTGTGCTTAAACATCTCCAATGTTGGTACAATATAAGGAAGATTTGGGTGTCATCAGGTTAACTTTGATTCACCGGATATTTACATGGATGAAGTTGGCAATGTTAAGACTAACTTTTGATATATCTAGGAGCAGAGGGCTGCCAAACATAGGACGGATCTTAACTACTTTCAACAGGCACAAATTGCTGAGAATTTGATAGCATGTGAAATGTATATAGCCTCTGCAAAGCAGAGGTTCAATGGCCAGTATGGGGATTGAACCCATGACCTTGGCGTTATTAGCACCACGCTCTAGCCAGCTGAGCTAACCGGCCTATAATAGGAGTTTTAGCCAACTGAGTTGACCATCCAGTTTTGCCCCCGCTTGTAGTTTCTGTCAGATAAGTCGACGGCGCCACATGCTACCACACCATATACTCAGACATTTATCTTGGCAGGTAATTTAGGCAAGCAGTCCTTTCTGCCCTGCCTGCTTTGTTGCAGCAGAAAATCCACTCCTGACTTCAAAATCTGCTTAAACATCTCCAATGTTGGAACATTAAGAGGTGGATTTGGGTGTCATGGAGTTACCATTTAAAATTGATGTATATGTACATGGATGAAGTTTGGAAGATGAAGAATAACATCTGATGTATCAAAGAGCAGCCGTCTCACAAGACTTTCAACTGGAAGAAGTTGATGAGAGCTTGGTGTCCAGAGACGGAAACATCCTCATGCTGAAAGTTCAATAGCCAGTACGGGGATCGGACCCGTGACCTTGGCGTTATTAGCACCACGCTCTAGCCAACTGAGCTAACCGGCCTGTAAAGGGGAGTTTTAGCCAACTGAGTTGACCAGCCTGTTTTGCGCACAGCTTGTATTTTCTGTCAGATAAGTCGACAGCGCCACATGCTCCCACACCATAGACTCGTGCATTTATCTGGGCAGGTAATTTAGGCAACCAGTCCCTTCTGCCCTGCCTGCTTTGTTGCAGCAGAAAGTCAACGGCGGTCTATAAATTGTGCTTAAACATCTCCAATGTTGGAACATTAAAAGGTAGATTTGGGTGTCATTGAGTTACTGTTTAAAATTGATGTATATGTACATGAATGAAGTTGGGAAGATGTAAGTGATAATGATAAGTACAATATAAGGAAGATTTGAGTGTCATCAGGTTAACTTTGATTCACCGGATATTTACATGGATGAAGTTGGCAATGTTAAGACTAACTTTTGATATATCTAGGAGCAGAGGGCTGCCAAACATAGGACGGATCTTAACTACTTTCAACAGGCACAAATTGCTGAGAATTTGATAGCATGTGAAATGTATATAGCCTCTGCAAAGTAAAGGTACAATGGCCAGTATGGGGATTGAACCCATGACCTTGGCGTTATTAGCACCACGCTCTAGCCAACTGAGCTAACCGGCCTGTAAAGGGAGGTTTAGCCAACTGAGTTTACCATCCAGTTCTGCGCACCGCTTGTAGTTTCTGTCAGATAAGTCGACAGCGCCACATGCTACCACACCATATACTCACACATTTATCTGGGCAGGTAATTTAGGCAACCAGTCCCTTCTGCCCTGCCTGCTTTGTTGCAGCAGAAAATCCACTCCTGACTTCAAAATCTGCTTAAACATTTCCAATGTTGGAACATTAAGAGGTGGATTTGGGTGTCATGGAGTTACCATTTAAAATTAATGTATATGCACATGGATGAAGTTGGGAAGATGTAGAATAACATGTGATGTATCTAAGAGCAGAGGGCTGCCAAATAGCAGCAGTCTCACAATGACTTTCAACTGCAAGAAGTTGATGAGCGCTTGGTGTCCAGAGACAGAAAGATCCTCATGCTGAAAGTTCAATAGCCAGTACGGGGATTGGACCCGTGACCTTGGCGTTATTAGCACCACGCTCTAGCCAACTGAGCTAACCGGCCTGTAAAGGGGAGTTTGAGCCAACTGAGTCGACCATCCAGTTTTGCCCCCGCTTGTAGTTTCTGTCAGATAAGTCGACGGCGCCACATGCTACCACACCATATACTCAGACATTTATCTTGGCAGGTAATTTAGGCAAGCAGTCCTTTCTGCCCTGCCTGCTTTGTTGCAGCAGAAAATCCACTCCTGACTTCAAAATCTGCTTAAACATCTCCAATGTTGGAACATTAAGAGGTGGATTTGGGTGTCATGGAGTTACCATTTAAAATTGATGTATATGTACATGGATGAAGTTTGGAAGATGAAGAATAACATCTGATGTATCAAAGAGCAGCCGTCTCACAAGACTTTCAACTGGAAGAAGTTGATGAGAGCTTGGTGTCCAGAGACGGAAACATCCTCATGCTGAAAGTTCAATAGCCAGTACGGGGATCGGACCCGTGACCTTGGCGTTATTAGCACCACGCTCTAGCCAACTGAGCTAACCGGCCTGTAAAGGGGAGTTTTAGCCAACTGAGTTGACCAGCCTGTTTTGCGCACAGCTTGTATTTTCTGTCAGATAAGTCGACAGCGCCACATGCTCCCACACCATAGACTCGTGCATTTATCTGGGCAGGTAATTTAGGCAACCAGTCCCTTCTGCCCTGCCTGCTTTGTTGCAGCAGAAAGTCAACGGCGGTCTATAAATTGTGCTTAAACATCTCCAATGTTGGAACATTAAAAGGTAGATTTGGGTGTCATTGAGTTACCGTTTAAAATTGATGTATATGTACATGAATGAAGTTGGGAAGATGTAAGTGATAATGATAAGTACAATATAAGGAAGATTTGAGTGTCATCAGGTTAACTTTGATTCACCGGATATTTACATGGATGAAGTTGGCAATGTTAAGACTAACTTTTGATATATCTAGGAGCAGAGGGCTGCCAAACATAGGACGGATCTTAACTACTTTCAACAGGCACAAATTGCTGAGAATTTGATAGCATGTGAAATGTATATAGCCTCTGCAAAGTAAAGGTACAATGGCCAGTATGGGGATTGAACCCATGACCTTGGCGTTATTAGCACCACGCTCTAGCCAACTGAGCTAACCGGCCTGTAAAGGGAGGTTTAGCCAACTGAGTTTACCATCCAGTTCTGCGCACCGCTTGTAGTTTCTGTCAGATAAGTCGACAGCGCCACATGCTACCACACCATATACTCACACATTTATCTGGGCAGGTAATTTAGGCAACCAGTCCCTTCTGCCCTGCCTGCTTTGTTGCAGCAGAAAATCCACTCCTGACTTCAAAATCTGCTTAAACATTTCCAATGTTGGAACATTAAGAGGTGGATTTGGGTGTCATGGAGTTACCATTTAAAATTAATGTATATGCACATGGATGAAGTTGGGAAGATGTAGAATAACATGTGATGTATCTAAGAGCAGAGGGCTGCCAAATAGCAGCAGTCTCACAATGACTTTCAACTGCAAGAAGTTGATGAGCGCTTGGTGTCCAGAGACAGAAAGATCCTCATGCTGAAAGTTCAATAGCCAGTACGGGGATTGGACCCGTGACCTTGGCGTTATTAGCACCACGCTCTAGCCAACTGAGCTAACCGGCCTGTAAAGGGGAGTTTGAGCCAACTGAGTCGACCAGCCTGTTTTGCGCACAGCTTGTAGTTTCTGTCAGATAAGTCGACAGCGCCACATGCTCCCACACCATAGACTCATGCATTTATCTGGGCAGGTAATTTAGGCAACCAGTCCCTTCTGCCCTGCCTGCTTTGTTGCAGCAGAAAGTCAACGGCCATCTTTAAATTGTGCTTAAACATCTCCAATGTTGGTACAATATAAGGAAGATTTGGGTGTCATCAGGTTAACTTTGATTCACCGGATATTTACATGGATGAAGTTGGCAATGTTAAGACTAACTTTTGATATATCTAGGAGCAGAGGGCTGCCAAACATAGGATGGATCTTAACTACTTTCAACAGGCACAAATTGCTGAGAATTTGATAGCATGTGAAATGTATACAGCCTCTGCAAAGCAAAGGTTCATTGGCCAGTATGGGGATTGAACCCATGACCTTGGCGTTATTAGCACCACGCTCTAGCCAACTGAGCTAACCGGCCTATAAAGGGTGCTTTAGCCAACTGAGTTGACCATCCAGTTTTGCCCCCGCTTGTAGTTTCTGTCAGATAAGTCGACAGCGCCACATGCTACCACACCATATAGTCAGACATTTATCTTGGCAGGTAAATTAGGCAACCAGTCCCTTCTGCCCTGCCTGCTTTGTTGCAGCAGAAAGTCAACGGCGGTCTATAAATTGTGCTTAAACATCTCCAATGTTGGAACATTAAAAGGTAGATTTGGGTGTCATTGAGTTACCATTTAAAATTGATGTATATGTACATGAATGAAGTTGGGAAGATGTAGAATAACATCTGATGTATCTAAGAGCAGAGGGCTGCCAAATAGCAGCAGTCTCACAATGACTTTCAACTGCAAGAAGTTGATGAGCGCTTGGTGTCCAGAGACAGAAAGATCCTCATGCTGAAAGTTCAATAGCCAGTACGGGGATTGGACCCGTGACCTTGGCGTTATTAGCACCACGCTCTAGCCAGTTGAGCTAACCGGCCTGTAAAGGGGAGTTTGAGCCAACTGAGTCGACCAGCCTGTTTTGCGCACAGCTTGTAGTTTCTGTCAGATAAGTCGACAGCGCCACATGCTCCCACACCATAGACTCATGCATTTATCTGGGCAGGTAATTTAGGCAACCAGTCCCTTCTGCCCTGCCTGCTTTGTTGCAGCAGAAAGTCAACGGCCATCTTTAAATTGTGCTTAAACATCTCCAATGTTGGTACAATATAAGGAAGATTTGGGTGTCATCAGGTTAACTTTGATTCACCGGATATTTACATGGATGAAGTTGGCAATGTTAAGACTAACTTTTGATATATCTAGGAGCAGAGGGCTGCCAAACATAGGACGGATCTTAACTACTTTCAACGGGCACAAATTGCTGAGAATTTGATAGCATGTGAAATGTATATAGCCTCTGCAAAGCAGAGGTTCAATGGCCAGTATGGGGATTGAACCCATGACCTTGGCGTTATTAGCACCACGCTCTAGCCAACTGAGCTAACCGGCCTATAATAGGAGTTTTAGCCAACTGAGTTGACCATCCAGTTTTGCCCCCGCTTGTAGTTTCTGTCAGATAAGTCGACGGCGCCACATGCTACCACACCATATACTCAGACATTTATCTTGGCAGGTAATTTAGGCAAGCAGTCCTTTCTGCCCTGCCTGCTTTGTTGCAGCAGAAAATCCACTCCTGACTTCAAAATCTGCTTAAACATCTCCAATGTTGGAACATTAAGAGGTGGATTTGGGTGTCATGGAGTTACCATTTAAAATTGATGTATATGTACATGGATGAAGTTTGGAAGATGAAGAATAACATCTGATGTATCAAAGAGCAGCCGTCTCACAAGACTTTCAACTGGAAGAAGTTGATGAGAGCTTGGTGTCCAGAGACGGAAACATCCTCATGCTGAAAGTTCAATAGCCAGTACGGGGATCGGACCCGTGACCTTGGCGTTATTAGCACCACGCTCTAGCCAACTGAGCTAACCGGCCTGTAAAGGGGAGTTTTAGCCAACTGAGTTGACCAGCCTGTTTTGCGCACAGCTTGTATTTTCTGTCAGATAAGTCGACAGCGCCACATGCTCCCACACCATAGACTCGTGCATTTATCTGGGCAGGTAATTTAGGCAACCAGTCCCTTCTGCCCTGCCTGCTTTGTTGCAGCAGAAAGTCAACGGCGGTCTATAAATTGTGCTTAAACATCTCCAATGTTGGAACATTAAAAGGTAGATTTGGGTGTCATTGAGTTACCGTTTAAAATTGATGTATATGTACATGAATGAAGTTGGGAAGATGTAGAATAACATCTGATGTATCTAAGAGCAGAGGGCTGCCAAATAGCAGCAGTCTAACAATGACTTTCAACTGGAAGAAGTTGATGAGCGCTTGGTGTCCAGAGACAGAAAGATCCTCATGCTGAAAGTTCAATAGCCAGTATGGGGATTGGACCCGTGACCTTGGCGTTATTAGCACCACGCTCTAGCCAACTGAGCTAACCGGCCTGTAAAGGGGAGTTTGAGCCAACTGAGTCGACCAGACTGTTTTGCGCACAGCTTGTAGTTTCTGTCAGATAAGTCGACAGCGCCACATGCTCCCACACCATAGACTCATGCATTTATCTGGGCAGGTAATTTAGGCAACCAGTCCCTTCTGCCCTGCCTGCTTTGTTGCAGCAGAAAGTCAACGGCCATCTTTAAATTGTGCTTAAACATCTCCAATGTTGGTACAATATAAGGAAGATTTGGGTGTCATCAGGTTAACTTTGATTCACCGGATATTTACATGGATGAAGTTGGCAATGTTAAGACTAACTTTTGATATATCTAGGAGCAGAGGGCTGCCAAACATAGGACGGATCTTAACTACTTTCAACAGGCACAAATTGCTGAGAATTTGATAGCATGTGAAATGTATATAGCCTCTGCAAAGCAAAGGTTCAATGGCCAGTACGGGGATTGGACCCGTGACCTTGGCGTTATTAGCACCACGCTCTAGCCAACTGAGCTAACCGGCCTGTAAAGGGGAGTTTGAGGCAACTGAGTCGACCAGCCTGTTTTGCGCACAGCTTGTAGTTTCTGTCAGATAAGTCGACAGCGCCACATGCTCCCACACCATAGACTCATGCATTTATCTGGGCAGGTAATTTAGGCAACCAGTCCCTTCTGCCCTGCCTGCTTTGTTGCAGCAGAAAATCCACTCCTGACTTCAAAATCGGCTTAAACATCTCCACTGTTTGAACATTAAGAGGTGGATTTGGGTGTCATGGAGTTACCATTTAAAATTGATGTATATGTACATGGATGAAGTTTGGAAGATGAAGAATAACATCTGATGTATCAAAGAGCAGCCGTCTCACAAGACTTTCAACTGGAAGAAGTTGATGAGAGCTTGGTGTCCAGAGACGGAAACATCCTCATGCTGAAAGTTCAATAGCCAGTATGGGGATCGGACCTGTGACCTTGGCGTTATTAGCACCACGCTCTAGCCAACTGAGCTAACCGGCCTGTAAAGGGGAGATTTAGCCAACTGAGTTGACCAGCCTGTTTTGCGCACAGCTTGTATTTTCTGTCAGATAAGTCGACAGCGCCACATGCTCCCACACCATAGACTCATGCATTTATCTGGGCAGGTAATTTAGGCAACCAGTCCCTTCTGCCCTGCCTGCTTTGTTGCAGCAGAAAGTCAACGGCGGTCTATAAATTGTGCTTAAACATCTCCAATGTTGGAACATTAAAAGGTAGATTTGGGTGTCATTGAGTTACCGTTTAAAATTGATGTATATGTACATGAATGAAGTTGAGAAGATGTAGAATAACATGTGATGTATCTAAGAGCAGAGGGCTGACAAATAGCAGCAGTCTCACAATGACTTTCAACTGGAAGAAGTTGATGAGCGCTTGGTGTCCAGAGACAGAAAGATCCTCATGCTGAAAGTTCAATAGCCAGTACGGGGATTGGACCCGTGACCTTGGCGTTATTAGCACCACGCTCTAGCCAACTGAGCTAACCGGCCTGTAAAGGGGAGTTTGAGCCAACTGAGTCGACCAGCCTGTTTTGCGCACAGCTTGTAGTTTCTGTCAGATAAGTCGACAGCGCCACATGCTCCCACACCATAGACTCATGCATTTATCTGGGCAGGTAATTTAGGCCACCAGTCCCTTCTGCCCTGCCTGCTTTGTTGCAGCAGAAAGTCAACGGCCATCTTTAAATTGTGCTTAAACATCTCCAATGTTGGTACAATATAAGGAAGACTTGGGTGTCATCAGGTTAACTTTGATTCACCGGATATTTACATGGATGAAGTTGGCAACGTTAAGACTAACTTTTGATATATCTAGGAGCAGAGGGCTGCCAAACATAGGACGGATCTTAACTACTTTCAACAGGCACAAATTGCTGAGAATTTGATAGCATGTGAAATGTATATAGCCTCTGCAAAGCAAAGGTTCAATGGCCAGTATGGGGATTGAACCCATGACCTTGGCGTTATTAGCACCATGCTCTAGCCAACTGAGCTAACCGGCCTGTAAAGGGAGGTTTAGCCAACTGAGTTGACCATCCAGTTTTGCACACCGCTTGTAGTTTCTGTCAGATAAGTCGACAGCGCCACATGCTCCCACACCATATACTCACACATTTATCTGGGCAGGTAATTTAGGCAACCAGTCCCTTCTGCCCTGCCTGCTTTGTTGCAGCAGAAAATCCACTCCTGACTTCAAAATCTGCTTAAACATCTCCAATGTTGGAACATTAAGAGGTGGATTTGGGTGTCATGGAGTTACCATTTAAAATTGATGTATATGCACATGGATGAAGTTGGGAAGATGTAGAATAACATGTGATGTATCTAAGAGCAGAGGGCTGCCAAATAGCAGCAGTCTCACAATGACTTTCAACTGGAAGAAGTTGATGGGCGCTTGGTGTCCAGAGACAGAAAGATCCTCATGCTGAAAGTTCAATAGCCAGTACGGGGATTGGACCCCGTAACCTTGGCGTTATTAGCACCACGCTCTAGCCAACTGAGCTAACCGGCCTGTAAAGGGGAGTTTGAGCCAACTGAGTCGACCAGCCTGTTTTGCGCACAGCTTGTAGTTTCTGTCAGATAAGTCGACAGCGCCACATGCTCCCACACCATAGACTCAAGCATTTATCTGGGCAGGTAATTTAGGCAACCAGTCCCTTCTGCCCTGCCTGCTTTGTTGCAGCAGAAAGTCAACGGCGGTCTATAAATTGTGCTTAAACATCTCCAATGTTGGAACATTAAGAGGTGGATTTGGGTGTCATGGAGTTACCATTGAAATTTGATGTATTTGTACATGGATGAAGTTGGGAAGATGTAGAATAACATCTGATGTATCTAAGAGCAGAGGGCAGCCAAATAGCAGCAGTCTCACACGACTTTCAATTGTAAGAAGTTAATGAGCGCTTGGTGTCCAGAGACAGAAAGATCCTCGTGCTGGAAGTTCAAAAGCCAGTACGGGGATAGGACCCGTGACCTTGGTGTTATTAGCACCACGCTCTAGCCAACTGAGCTAACCCGCCTGTAAAGGGGGAGTTTTAGCCAACTGAGTCGACCAGCCTGTTTTGCTCACAGCTTGTAGTTTCTGTCAGATAAGTCGACAGCGCCACATGCTCCCACACCATAGACTCATGCATTTATCTGGGCAGGTAACTTAGGCAACCAGTCCCTTCTGCCCTGCCTGCTTTGTTGCAGCAGAAAGTCAATGGCCATCTTTAAATTGTGCTCAAACATCTCCAATGTTGGTACAATATAAGGAAGATTTAGGTGTCATCGGGTTAACATTTGAATTTGATTCACCGGATATTTACATGGATGAAGTTGGCAATGTTAATACTAACTTTTGATATATCTAGGAGCAGAGGGCTGCCAAACATAGGAAGGATCTTAACTACTTTCAACAGGCACATATTTCTGAGAATTTGATAGCATGTTAAATGTATATTGCCTCTGCAAAGCAAAGGTTCAATGGCCAGTATGGGGATTGAACCCATGACGTGGCGTTATTAGCACCATGCGCCAGCAAACTGAGCTAACCAGCCAGTAATTTCCAACTGAGTTGATGTGCCATATTTGCTTAGATACTTGTAGATTCTGTCAGACAAGTCGAAAGCACACCATCATATACTCACGCATTTATCTGGGCAGGTCATTAAGGCAACCAATCCCTTCTGCCCTGCCTGCTTTGTTGCAGCAGAAAGTCCACGGCCGTCTTTAAATTGTGCTTGAACATCTCCAATTTTGGAACATTAAAAGGTAGATTTGGGGGTCACCATTGAAATTTGATGTATATGTACATGAATGAAGTTGGGAATATCTTGAATAACATCTGATTTATCTCAGAGCGGAGGACTGCCAAATGGCAGCAGTCTCAACACTAGTCTCATCCTGCAGAACCTGTAATTCGAGTTTCAACCAATTGACTTGACCAGCCTGTGTTGCTCACAGCTTGTAGATTCTGTTAGTCAAGTCGACAGCGCCACTTGCTACCACACCTTATCCTCACACATTTATCAGGGCAGAGCAGAGCATTCATGAAATATGTCCTCACTCTCCAGATCTTTTTAAAAACACAGTTGAATCTCCGTGGACGATGGACCGTTTAAAAATGTATGTCCTCCTCTCTCCGGAATATAAAGAAAGAGGATAAAAACTATTTAGGTGTGCAAAATACCAATCAAAAGACAAGGTATGCAATGATACAACAGATAGAGAAAAACAATGGGATATGACTCAAAATATTCACTCACATCATACATGTTTATTATTCCAGTTCTTGATGTATTATTGATAATAATAATATTGATAATAAGTAATGCATAATGCATAAATTAAAGAAACAAAAAGGTAAACCGCAATACCATGGCTATTCATGCCACCACTTATATGCTGATTATTTCCCTCTGACATCAACTGTCACATTTTTAAATGTCTTGCAGATTATTTGTTTAAGTAAAAAGTAACCAGAAAAGCAATATATCAAATTTCCATAAACATAAGAAAATAATTACAAAGGTACACAACCATAGCGCGTAGAGACAGAATATGAGTGGGGAGCACTGGGAAAACGAGTCACATTGACAGTCGGGACTATTCTGAGTCATATGCAAGTGTCTGCATGTCTCTTGATGATATGGTTGCGCACTATAACTATTTTTTCCACTTGTACTTTTTGTTTTGTCAATAGCGCCTATATTACTAGTTTATTAACAAAATATCAAAACTGGAATACCTTGCCTTGTATGAAAAACTGTAGTATTTTTGAGTCATATCTAAGTGTCTGCATGTTTCTATTATGCTATGTATTGCTGTGTACTGCTGTTTTAACAATTTTTAATATATACTTAAATAAACAATTGACAAAACTTATAAGCCTTTACAGGCTTTGTGGGTGTTTGGTGTGTACAGTATCTGTGTGTGTTTGTTCTGTATATACACTCACTTAAAGCAGCACTGTGTCGTACTGTTGTATATTATCTCCATATCTCTATACCTCCATACTCAATTATTCACATGCACTTTACTGCACATATCTTCATATACAAATAGCCTATCCCATATACATAACTCTATTCTCTATTTTGTACCCCCACTTTGTATTACCTTTTTGAGTCTTATTTCATTTTTATTTTATTTTATTTATATTATTCTATATATTATTCACTAACTGCATTACATTTTAGGAATCAGTTAGTTTAAGTCAGTTAGTCAGGTAGGAATTAGGTTAGCTATTATGTTCGGTTTAGTAACTATTGTGCATAATCTCCGGGTGCGTTGCAAAGACATTTCACTGCATAATTGTTTGAAAGTATGTATATGTATGTGACAAATAAACCTCTTGAATCTTAAATCTTGAATCTTAATCGAAGTCCATTCAGTAAGGTCTGCAAGGAAATCAGTAGGGGGATCATGTGGGCAAGCGTGTTTGTACAGAAATTTGTACGGAGAGAAAGAACATTTCTCTTAACATAAACTCTGGGCGCTCCTGGAAACACAGAGGCAATGTTTTAAATCCCCCCTCTACAGGTAGAGGTGGGGTAATGATATGATATGACTTTGCGAGGAGGAATGAACAAAAGGAAATACACAAAATCCAGTCAAGCAAGGTGATGCAGTTTCCAAGAGATACACCCTGTGCTTTGAGCCTGCCCTGCCTGCTGATTGGTTTAGGCAAAACTATTTGCTTTGCTCTTGCACCACAGAAAAAGATTGCATTTCATCTTTACTGCTTACTGGTTTTCAACGAGCAAAGGAGAAGAGATAAGTGTGAGAAGGTTTAAGTGGTGATTTTATATAAGAAGCAGCAAATACGACCCACACATTCTGAACTATAGAAATCTAAAATGTATTTTATGCCTTGTGTAAAGCACTTTGAGTAGCCCTTGTGTATGAAATGTGCTATAGAAAATAAATTTGTCTTGCCTTATTTTACTGTTATTTAATTTCTGTATTAACTTGTGACTTTGCTTTTCTTAGTTTCAAAGTCCGTGATGGATTCATTGGAATTAGTGAGCCCCTACCTGTTCAGTTACAAAAAGAAGAACTTTGTTGTGCAAGAAGGGCTACTGCCGAAGGACCTCGATGCTCTCCAGCATGTCGAAATTTGGCCTTCTGATATTTTCCTTGTTGCATATCCCAAGTCAGGTGGGTGGCTCACTTCCAGGTTCTCACACTAGACAAGAACAGGTTTGCTGGATGTGCATCCATGTTCTAATTATTATGATTTAGAAAGCTAAGTGGAGACTATATATATATATATTTATGTAGTGACAGCGATGAGTCACATTTCCAGTTTTCTGAACTAAGTCAATTATTTTTAGAATACAGTAATGGCCGCATTGTAAAAGCATACAGTCCAAGTTGTGGAAGAAATTCTTCTGCTATGATTGGTGAGGTTAATCTGCCTGCTACAAGAAAACAAAAACTGAGAATATTCAAGATTATTTATTCTGCAGAATAAAGAGCAAGGTTCAGTACTGCTCCAAAGCAGTGTTCAGACCAGTCTAATGTTATTTCTGATCAAGGGGGCTTTATACAACAACAGAGGGTGTGGCTTGGGTCAGAAGTCATTTACAAGTCTGTGTCTCTCAACTGTCTCCCTGGATGTTACATCAAACAGTGAATTCACAGGAACTTGTAAATGACCTGGCAGACGCGAATTCCAATCCCTTACAATGCACCTCCAGGCTCCCCTGTAGTTATTTTTCATCGCCATAGAAGATTAAACAGGACCAAATGTGATCTTGTTCTTCCATGTTAGAATTGACATTGTAAGAGAGATTTATGTTTACATAGCAAGACGCTTAACCCCTAAATGCTCCTGATGGCTGCGTCCATCGGTGTTTGAACAATTATATCGCTTTGGATAAAAGCGTCTGCTAAATGTAATGTTCTGTTCCTTGGACAAGGTCGTTAAGCGAATTGGTCGATAAGCAAGGACCCATGTTATTATGTTATTATTTTAATGGGGCGTCTATATAGTGTATACAGTATATAGCTGTGGCAGTTTTCACCACCACATGCCACCAAGTGGCTCTTCCAGGGACCTCCGACACAGAGACACAGATGAAGGGGGGTTGTTAGGACCGGTTTATTGTAGAGATGGGGCCAGGTGGAATTAACCAGGTGCAAATGGAACATGTCATGACGGGGCTCCTGTCCTGGCTGAATGTGTGGATGGGGTTTTAAACCAATGAGCGTCCCAAGCAATGAGCGTCAGGTGTGGCTGCTCAAGCCATCCCATCACCCACATACCCCCAAAAACAAACTGAGGCCATTCCAGGCCAAAGCCTAGCCCCCCCCCCCCCCCCCCCCAATTTACAGGTCCCATCCCAGAGGACATGAGTTCCCCAGAGCAGCAAGGTCGACCGGCCTTCCACCAGGGCGCCAACAGACTGCCCCCTCCTCCCTTCCGGAGCGTGGGGCCTCAGGCTGCTGTGCTGGCTTCTGACGGCGTGGCTAGACATGGCTTCTGCGAGGGCTGCTTGGAGGGGTGGCCTGGCTGCTGGATGGTCCCGGCGATGGCAGCAGGGTGGAGAAGCTAGTGTAGTTTAGTTTCTTGATGGGTGTGATGTGTTGAAGAATGAAGGAGTGACCGCTGACACTGACTCGAATAAAATAATGATTTTATTACACAAATCAGCATCAAACCAGACTTGCCATGGATGTCCTGGGACAGACCCGAGCCAGATGGAATCTCTCCCAAGTGACGCTCTGCACTCGCTTTTAAAGTTGTACAAAGATAACATACCACATCTGGTTCCAATCCATAGGTGCCCGCTCAGCCTATATCCTGTCCTAAATGTAAACCTTTCCTCCTCTGGTCGAGCTGGAAGAATCAACAAAATTCCTCTCCCATAGGACCTCTCAATAGACCCATTGTTGTTTTCGTTCTTCGTATGACATCAAGGCAATAAATCTAATACTTACATAGTTAATATTATGACCGCACTATATCTCAGCTTTGGGAGCTCAGTAACCTATTCACCTCAAACCCTCCAGACACCTCATATTCCCCCCTTCGAGACTACACAAAGTCTCGACAGAGAGAAGAGTAATTGAACATACGATGTTGATTGGCTTAACAGAAATCACTTAATAACAAACACAATTGGTTATAATATACCCCTCTGACCATGCTTAGTCATAGCAATACAGCAAATTTGTGGAGTGTGAGAGCGAAAAACCCATCTGGCAGCTTCATTTCTTAGAACATCCATCAATCAATCAAGACAGGAAAATTCTCTCACGGTCCCTCTGCCCCAGGCAACCACCTAAGGTACTCCAAATCAATTAACAGAAAAAGACGAAGGGTTTAGACTACTGTATAGGATGTTACATATAAATGCATACATTAAGAGCCTCAGAAATAAATCAAAAAATTTGTCCAAAGTCAGGCTGGTCGACCCATCGGACCTTCCAGTGGACCTTTCCCTGCCTAGCACCAATGTCCCTCAAAAACCGCAAAAAAAAAGAAAATACCTGAGGTCCCAATGTATTCACTTCATCCTACTACAGACACCTCAAAGAAAACAATAGCAAATCAAAGTAATATGTCTTGCTAAAAATATCTAGCGTAGAGTACAGGATATTCATCAATAATACAGGTTACATTGTAGTAAACAAACTCCAATATTATAAAAACATTCAGGACACACATGTATGTATTAAACTGTTGCTTTTTAACACCATCAACTTTTAATGATATTTCACTCAACACTCCTGATCATGATGTCTTCATTCAGGGTCCGCCGTCCATTTTCGAGTGTCCATGTTTGAATGTTCAAGTCCATTAGGCAGTTAGGATCTCTGGACACAGCCATCCTCTGACTGGTCCTGAAAGAAAGAATCACCAGCCAGTATCTTGCACATACATCAAATACAGTATAATAATTTCACTTTTGCATTATACTTTAACATTATTCCAACATATGATTAACTTTTTCCTTTCCCCCCTTTGTCCATGTATTTCCCTTGTTAACAATAGTGTTGAGTAAATGATGGAATCAGATATTTAGAATGGGTATTTCTCTACAAGTGTTAGCTCCTAACTACACACCTCTACCCAATTCAGACTTGTATGCTGACAGATTTTAACAATGCGATTTTTCAGCACACCATTCATTTTTTCACAAACTCCTTGGCTTTGTGGATGATAAACAGCTCCTAAACGTTGTTTAATTCCCAATTTTTGCAGAATTAATTTTACTGTTCTATCCACGAACTCTTTCCCATTATCTGAGGATATCCGATCTGGAAGTCCCCACCTGCTTATGACCTCACGACACAAGAACTTGGCAACCGACTGAGCATCTTTACGCTTGGTTGGACATGCCTCAGGCCACCGTGAAAATCTATCCACGACGACTAGCATGTATCTTTTACCTCCTATTGGTCTTATCATGTCAACAAAATCCACAACCAACTCACGCATAGGACCTGTCGGAGTTGGAATGTGACCGGGTGGACTCAACACACCCCTCCGAACGTTATTTTTAAGACAGATTGTGCATCTGCCTATGACATAATCAATTTGCTCAAGCAAGTACGGTGCCCAAAAACCATACTCTTTCGTGATCTTTCTCCTTACCTCCCCCCTTGCAACATGGGCTAACCCATGTGCTTCCTGAATCATCAGACCTAGTAGGTCAGGGGGTGCTACCATCAGTCCTTCATGATTTCTCCACAGACCAGTAGAATCTTGTGTGGCCCCTCGGTCCAACCATAATTGTTTATCGATGGCTGACGCCGCCTCTTGCATCGCGATCACATCTCTGAGCGTGATTTTATCTTCCAAGTCCACTTCATGAGTGACCAGAAGAACCTTGCCTGCTTTGTTTGCTCCTGTAACTGCTTTAGCAGCCTCATCAGCCGCTTTGTTACCTTGTGTGACCCTTGACGTGTCCATTTTGTGTGCTGCACACTTAGCTACAGCTATTTCCTTTGGTTTCATCATTGCATGCAACAATTTCATTATTTGGGCATGATGCTGTATCGGAGAACCATCGGTTTTCTTAAATCCTCGATTTTTCCACACTGATCCAAATAAATGACACACATTATGTGCATATGCCGAATCTGTATATATTGTCACTCGCTTGCCTTCGGCCAATAGACAAGCTTCAGTCAGGCCCACAAGCTCAGCAAGCTGTGCAGAAGCAGGTTGTGGTATTACTTCTGCTTTCTCAACAACAAATTCAGTTCCCTGGGCTTTGACTACTGCATAACCAGCACTCAATGTGTCTCCTATTCGATAGCAGGACCCGTCAGTCCAATACTCCACATCTGACACATGAAGTGGGAAAGCTTGCAAGTCTGATCTGAGCTTTGCATATCTCTCTACTTCCTGAATACAATCATGTGGCTCTCCATCCCCTGGTGTTGGTAAATTATCAGCTGGATTTACCGTGACGCACCTTACTAAGATGACATCTTCCTGCTCTAAGAGCCTATGATAGTCTCTTAGCCTAGACATAGTCAATGTACATTTACCGAAGTTCAAAAGATTTCTGAGACTATGATGGGTAAGAATTGTCACTGGGTAACCCATAGTTACTGATGATGCTTTCTCATACATTAGATAAACTCCCACCATTGCTCTGTAGCACAGTGGTAGCCCCGATTCTACTTCTGAATAGGCAGTAGAATAATACGACACAGGTTGAGGACTTGTCCCTGTACCTGTTGGCTGACAAAGAACTGCACATGCATATTTGCCTCCAGTGGACGTGGCCACATACAGCAAAAAGTTCTTAGAGTAGTCTGGCAGCGCTAGCGCTGGAGCTTCTTGTAGCCTCTGTTTGATCGTTTCAAATGCCATAAGACCTTCCTGGGTCCAGGTGAGGTTACAATGGAGTTGAGCATTCCCAGTCTCTTTTATCATGGCTCTCAAAGGCCCTGTTAGGCAGGCATAATCTTCTACCCAGGCTGAAGAATATCCCGCAATGCCAAGAAATGTCATCATCTCTCTGACTGTTCTAGGCTTTGGTGCCGTTCGAATGGCTTCCAAATTACTCTCAGAGATGCTTCTGTGTCCATGGGTTATTGTTTGACCCAAATAAACAACTTTTTCTTGACAATACTGTAGCTTCTTCTGAGAGGCCTTGTGACCTTTGTCTGCCAATTGCTGTAACAGTTTGATTGAATCCTCATGGCATGTTTCCTTATCCGGTGAACAGATGACGATGTCGTCCACATACTGAATGACAGTACTTTTCAAGATCTGATCAATTCCAGCCAAGTCATCCTGCAATACTTTATTGAAAATGTGAGGGCTGTGTTTGAATCCTTGAGGGAGCCTCTTGTACTTGAAGGTTTGTCCTTTGTACGTGAACCCAAACAATCCTTGACTTTCTTCGCTCAATGGAACACTGAAAAATGCTCCACACAAATCCAACACTGTGAAGTGTGTAGCCTCTGGAGGAATTTGGGCTAACAAGGTATGTGGATCTGGTACATCTGCTGGAAAATCCTGCACCACTTCATTTATCGCTCTTAAATCATGTACCAAGCGATAGGACTCATCTGGTTTCTTTAAAGGCAATATAGGTGTATTGCTCTGAGGATCCAAACATATTTCCACTACACCTGCTTTTAACAGTCCTTCAATTTGTGGTTCAATCCCTTTGATTGCCTCCTCCTTTAGTGGATATTGGTTCTTCCAAGGAGGTTTGGTTCCTGGTCTCAGTTCAACTCTCACCGGTTGGGCTGACTTCACAAGTCCGATGTCCGTACTATGTCGTGACCACAAACATTCTGGAATTTGTTGCAGCATCTCCTCTCTCATGCTGTCTGAGTCCAATTTAGCGCTGAACATTGACTCATGTGTCATCTGTATCACTTGTGGTTGTCCTTGTCCTTGAGCTGAAATCATGATTTTCATGAACTTCTGTTCTTCACTTATCCAGATAGCAAGATTCTCCATTATTGGTGAAAAAATGGCTTCCTCAGCTTCTGCCATCATTTCTCCTATTTGCTTCTGCTCAAATCCTTCAGCCACCATTAAAGTCACATGTGGCACACTTTTCACAATGTCATACTCTTTCTCAAGATATTCATTGGTGTTTATCTTCATAGCTGCTCCTTGTGGTCCCACAATTATGCAGCATGAGGTCAGCTGAACATGCTTCGGTTGACTACTCAACCATTCTTCTGGATCCAATTGGTCAGTTTTCTTGAAATATTTCAACGTGCAGTGATGTGGATACTCAGGGGGCTTAGCATCAGGCATATTTGCCACAATGAACTTCTCCCACAGCTTGGCTGGCTCTAATAGCTCTGGACTAAGATTTCCAATCCAATATACTGAAGAAGTCTCGGTCTCTGGTGCGCTAAATAATTGGTGGTAGACATCAGGTGGCACATCCACCAGACAGCCGTCCGGTGTACACCGTATTGTGCAATTTAGTTTGCACATAGCATCTCTTCCCAAGAGTGCAATGGGCGTACGTTCTGACACCAAAATAGGTAGTGTGATTTTCCGATTTCTACAGCAGAGCTCAATTGGTTTTGTGAGAGGAATCAGCTGTTTCACACCCTCAAACCCGATTGTCCGTACCAATTGGTCAGACATGGGGAGATGTATAGCATCTTCAGGCCGAACACAGGTGATTGCTGCTCCGCAATCTGCCATTACTTCCAATGACTTATCATTTATTTTCACCTCTATTTTTGGATCTTGCTCCGGCCCTGATACTACCAGCTGACACCTCCCTTTCGAGTCTTCTGGGCACCCCTAGAAACCAGGTTCCGGACCCCTGTAAGGGTTCGCTGGTCCTCTGGGTGGCTGTGGTTGTCCTCTGAAGCCTCCTCTGAAGCCTCCTCTGAAGCCTCCTCTGAAGCCTCCTCTGAACTTGTAGCAGTCACGTACAAAATGACCTTGTTGTCCACAATTATGACACGCTCCTTGAGACTGTTGGAAATTTCCTCCTCTTCCTCTTCCTAAATTTCCTTGGCCTCTTCCTCTCCATGTTTGTGGTTGGTCAAAAACTGGCTGTGGAAAGGAGACAGTGGGGACCACAGGTGGTAGAACCTGAATCTGTTCTTGCTGTGGTTGTGGTGGTACTTGATTTGATTGTGACTGGCTCTGCATAACCACAGCTTGTTTCTTTTCCTTCTTCTTGTTATCCACCAACTGTATTTGGTTGAGTTTTCTGAGAGTCTCCTGGTCCTGTTCCTTCTGGTCATGCTCCTTTTTCCGATATAGCTCTACTTGATGTGCTATGTGGTCCGTATAAACACTTTTGGTCATGCTTCCAAGACCAACCACTTCGGCCAATTTGCTCCTCACTTGTAGAGGCAGCCCCTTCTGTATTTTAGCTCGGAGAATCGATTTCTCCATTTGATTCAGTTCTGGATCATTTCCTGTGACATTTCTCCACACTTGATGAGTTCTTGACACATAAGCTCTTGGATTTTCCTGTGGGCCCAATGCCTCGATAAAGATGTTGTCCGGGTGTACGTTTGTTGGAAAAGCATCTTTCAATGCTCTCCACATTCGACCTCTGCTTGCAGCAAACAATTCTGGGTCATATACAGCAGTTGCCACGTATCTGTTAAGGCCTGCCGTCTGCAGGATCTCTTCCATAGCTGGGACTCCAATGAGGCTAGCCAGAAGTCTCTTAATATCTCCCATGGCAGGCTGTGTTCCCACCAAAACCTCTTCCAGCTTTGAGATCCATGGATGTGCTCCATCTTGAAGAGTGGGTAACTTTTCAAGTATGTTAGACATATCTGTATTCTGCCAAGGCTTGTATTCTAAGTTTTGTCCTCGAATTATCACTGGACACATTTTGTTGGGTCTCTTTCCTTTTCTTGGACGTAACCCATACCTCAACGTGTCTGGCTTTTGAGGCTTTTTCTTCTGGAGTTTCTTCTCTGTTATTTGCAATTCGTGTAATTGCCTTTCCAATACTTGTTGAACTTCTGGACAGGTGGAGTCACTTATGTCCTCCAGGCATCTGTCTATACTCCTCTCAATCTCTCTTAAAATCATGCGTCTGTCATCTCCTACCACAGTGCTGGCTGCTAATGGTTGAAAACAGGAAGGACCTTCTTTCTCCGATTCTTCATCGCTTTCACCCTGTTCACTTTCATCCGTGTCGTCCGTTCCTGGTGACATTTTCCTCACTGGTCGATCTCCCTTTTTCTCTGCTTTAGCCAACATCCGTCTGACTGCTGGGTCGTATCCTCCAATAGCTTCGTCAGAGTCACTCCCAATCTCTTCTCCTATTTCCAGACTTCTGACTCGTTGTTGGCTTCCCAGACGGTTCCTTCTCTTGGTATTGTTGGAGCTTGGATACATCTTTATGGTTGTTGTAGCCTTGCCCATTTCTATTATTTGCTCATCTTCATCTTTGCAGAGATAGTTGCCTTCCTGTGTAATCACTGGGAGCTGGGGATAAACATCAGTAAACTTCACCTCCTTCTCATAAGGCGGGGGCTTCTGTAAAGATGCTGTATGTGAGAAGGGCGTGGTAATCTTCTCCATCAATTTTTCTGTTTCCTTTTCATTCTTCTTTATTTCTTGTCTACTTTGTTCTCTTTTTTCCTTTGCAGCTTCGAACCATGTCTGTCCCTCCTTTGCAAACAGTTGCAGAACGCCAAGTTCTGTTTGTCTTTTCTCCGTGCGTCTCTTTCCTTTCTTGCCTTTCTTTTGATTTACCTTATATGTGGACACAAGCACCTGCATTGTTTTAATCACATCCGGGTTAAGAGTTCCTTCAACTGGCCATGGTTGTTCAATGTCTGGCCAACGCTTGCTCCATTTTCCTGATATTTTTGCAATATCTTTAATAAGGGGATTGTTCTTTTGCACTACGTCAATAGGAGTGATTACTTTTGTGATTTTAGTATCCATTTTTGACATCCTAATGACTCTCTTATTTTTCTTTTATTATAAATCAATTTGAATTATTTTAAAAATGTCTTTATAAAGCACCGTGTAATCACACTCAACCAACAACAGCTGAATTTGCCAACCCCAAAGGAGACCAATCGCTTCCCACTTGTGAAAGCCAATTCACTTGTTCACTATCTGATGCATCTGATCACCCTCATTTATGTTCAATTATCAAAATTACATCAGTGTTCATTCTCAAAACAGCATAGATAAATCATACCCAGATAATGAAACCAATATTCACCGAACAGTATTTAAATCAAATCAGCTTTTCCATATGTGATCAATCAATTAATCAATAATACTCCATTAATTAGGCAAATGCCTTAATTGGTCAGTCTGTTGCCAAGTCTCTCACTAAATAATTGCAAATGCAATGTATGAAAAAGAACTACTACAAACCCATATGTGAAAACAAGCTAAACACATTTATTGTAACTAAATTTATAGGCATATAGGTAAATGCAGGTGAGGTCTGTTGAAAGAGTTTGTGGATAAAACCGTACTGGCCTTTAATTGATTTGGATGGATTCAGGATTCCAGAACGTTGTCATCCGCAAGCCTCGTGTCTGTGAAGATCTGCCAGATGTCTTGTCATCTGCCCTATGGATGATTCAGTTCAGACTCATTCCATCTTTTCTGTCTTTCCCCAGCTTTCACTCAGCATAGTAAAAGAGAGGAAGAAAGAAAAAAGAAAAAGAACAACAGAAGAGTTCAATGCCTTAGGCTCACTCTAAATTCTTATACACACTGTAATACAATTCAGTGTGACATACATTATCAGCTTTTTATTTTGCGCACACTTGAAATAAAGCAATGGTTACTTTTAATCATGCAATGCATTTGAAGTCCAAAGAGTATATTAGTCAATCTGATATCACCTTTAATTAGTTATTTTTATTCTATTTATCTATTTATTTTTATTTTATTCTATTATTTTTATTCTATTTATCTATTTAATTGTATTTTATCCTTTTTATTCTTTCTTCTAACTACTGAGAGAAAAGAGTAGAGAGGGGGCTCACCAGCCCCTCTTGTCAGGAGGAGTTAACTAAATTCCACTCTTGTGTGAAGCACCACCCCTTGCTCCACCTCTTATGTTTAGCAAAGACTTCCAGTATGGACTGGTCGTCAGCGAGTGAACATCCTGTTTTGGCTCCCGTAGGGACAGCCCAGCTCAATGCAGTTACACGCACTCGTAAATCAAAGCTGTTTTCTCTCAGCAGTCGAAACACAAAACCTCTTTTCTTGCATCAAGAACCAGAGTCTCCCTTCACCCCAACAAGACCATCTGCTCTTTTAACCAGACAGGATTCACAGAAATCACCGCCACACACACCCCAAGCATAAAAAGAAAAAGAAAAAAAAAAACCCACACGCCAATCAAACAAATCACAAATCCTCCTTCCAATTCAGAGCAGGAGATTTTCTTTTCTTTTCTGGATGTGTTCATGTATGTGTAGGCAGACTGTGGCTCTAGTCCTTCAGAAGGCTCATTTTGTTATCAAATATATAAAGTCCTGTAAAGGTTCATAACCTTTATCAAATGCACAAACGTCCTTGGAAAAAAAGCTCATATATATTTATCAAACGTCCTTAGAGAAAAAGGCTCATATATATTTATCAAAAGTCCTTAAAGAAAGGCTCATATATTTTTATCAAAAGTCCTTAAACAGGCTCATATATGTTTATCAACTTTACAAAGTCCGTATACAGGCTCATATATGTTTATCACTAAAGGGGCAAGAAATGTTTTTCTTTATGTATTATTCAACTGCTCACCACATATGTATACCTATTTAATAACACATATATTCTATATCACATACACATACACAAAACATTACACAAAGCTCTTCTACCTCTGCAGCCGCGGCACTTTCACACTCACACACACAAAAAGAAAAAAAGAAAAAGAAAGATATGTCTGACCAGCAGAACATCTAATCCCCAGAGACTTCAACAGCGCTTAGCTTTATGTTTTACGTCGACTCATTTATACTTTTCTAATTTCATCAAAATTTTCACTTTGGCCAGACTTTTAAAATTTTACTTTGGCCACACTTTTAACAAATTCTTTTTAATCAGATTCTCTCATCATGCATGTTCACTAGTTCTCCAGAGCAGGTTCTGCCCTGTTTTTCCTCACTTTTCTTTACAAACTTTATTTTTTCATCTTTTGAGCCTTTAACTTGTAACTGTTTTTATTTCACTTTATCCTTTTCATCTTACTTTAGCTCAAACTTTATTTTTCATCTTTAGCCTTTAACTTGTAACTCTTTTTATTTGACTTTATCTTTTTCATCTCACTTTAGGCTTTTAACTTTTATCTCTTTTTCACTTTTCATCTTACTTTAGGCTTTTAACTTTTATCTCTTTTTTCACTTTACTTTCTTCTTTTTCATCTTTATTCATATAATTTTATTTTAAGTCAATTCCCCTGGCCAGGGTTATTTCCTCTTGTTTTTTCCTACCTAGATTTGACTATATTATATCTTCATTCGGCCAACTTTCACACAGCATTTAATGTACACATGTCTTACTGTTTAACGAGATACGGGCCCTGTCTTCGTTTATCTTGCGTGGTTATTTAAATAACTTTTGGCTACTAATTCTGCCATTCTACAATTACTTTTTATTTCTACTTTCTCAACATCTTTTAAGCCTTTAACTTTTCTCATCTCTATTCTCTATTTCAACTCTTAACTTTTATTTCTCTCATCTCTATTCTCTATTTCAACTTAATTCTCTTTTTCTTCACTTATTATTCTCTTATTCCCCTTATTTACGTCTTTTACATCTTAATTAACCCCAATTTAGACGGAAACTCACTTCACACATCAACACATCATCTCCATCCCCGCATAATCTCAGTGTAGTCTCCCTGCCAAAAACATACTGCTCCTAGCCCACATAACAGCTCAATTTTTTGAGAGGTCACTCACCCTGAGAGCGGCAGTTCGCTGGAGCAGGCAGCATCGGCAGATGAGGCCCAACAGATCCTGTTCGTGATGCCACTTTGTAGTTTAGTTTCTTGATGGGTGTGATGTGTTGAAGAATGAAGGAGTGACCGCTGACACTGACTCGAATAAAATAATGATTTTATTACACAAATCAGCATCAAACCAGACTTGCCATGGATGTCCTGGGAGAGACCCGAGCCAGATGGAATCTCTCCCAAGTGACGCTCTGCACTCGCTTTTAAAGCTGTACAAAGATAACATACCACATCTGGTTCCAATCCATAGGTGCCCGCTCAGCCTATATCCTGTCCTAAATGTAAACCTTTCCTCCTCTGGTCGAGCTGGAAGAATCAACAAAATTCCTCTCCCATAGGACCTCTCAATAGAACCATTGTTGTTTTCGTTCTTCGTATGACATCAAGGCAATAAATCTAATACTAACATAGTTAATATTATGACCGCACTATATCTCAGCTTTGGGAGCTCAGTAACCTATTCACCTCAAACCTTCCAGACACCTCACTAGCTGCCAGCGTTTACCTATGGTGATTGCTGCGCTGCTTCACCCCCGGTCCTCCACCCAATCCCCTAGGTGCTGCTGCTGCCAGTCGAGAGAGGGTTGGTCTGGCTGCTGGGCTGCTGGATGGTCCCAGTGATGCCTAGTGGATGGAGAAGCTAGCTGCCAGCGGTTTCCTGTGGTGGTTGACTGCGCTGCTTCTCCCCCGGTCCTCCGCCGGACCCCCTAGGTGCTGCTGCTGCCAGTCGGGAGAGGGTTGGTGCTGGGGCTGCCCGTTGAACCACTGGTGGCTCCAGGGTGTCTTCGGACGGCCCTTCTGTGTCCCTTCCCCGTGCCCCGTGGCACCACTGTGGCCGTTTCGCCACCACCCGCCGTCCAAGTGGCATTTCCAGGGACCTTCGGCACAGAGACACAGATGAAGGGGGGTTGTTAAGACCAGTATATTGTAGAGAAGAGGCCTCGGTGGAATTAGCCAGGGGCAGAGGGAACATGCCATGACAGGTCCCCTCTTCTGACTGAGTGTGTGGATGGGGTTCTAAACTTGATGCTCGTTGGCCAACCAACAAGCGTTAGTTGTGGCTGCTCAAGCCATCCCATCACCCACATACCCCCAACACGAAACTGAGGCCAAAGCCTACCCCCCCCCCCCCCCCCCCCAATTTACAGGTCCCATCCCAGAGGACCTGAGTTCCCTGGAGCAGCACGGTCGACCAGCATCCTTCCACCAGGGCGCCGACAAACTGCCCCCTCCTCCCTTCCGGAGCGTGGGGCCTCGGGCTGCTGTGCTGGCTTGTGACGCCGTGGCCAGACATGGCTGCTGCGTGGGCTGCTTGGAGGGGTGGCCTGGCTGCTGCATGGTCCCGGCGATGGCTGAAGGGCGGAGAAGTTAGCTGCCAGCATTTACCTATGGTGATTGCTGCGCTGCTACATTTAGCACCACTGTGGCAGTTTCGCCACCACCTGCTGCCCAAGTGGCATTTCCAGGGACCTTCGGCACAGTTACACAGATGAAGGGGGTTGTTAAGACCAGTTTATTGTAGAGATGAGGCTAGGTGGAATTAGCCAGGGGCAGATGGAACATGCCATGACAGGTCCCCTCTTCTGACTGAGTGTGTGGATGGGGTTCTAAACTTGCCGCTCGTTGGCCAACCAACAAGCATTAGTTGTGGCTGCTCGAGCCATCCCATCCACCAGAATAGTGTATATAGTGTATATAGTGTACAGAGTACATATGTGACCCACCGCAGACTTAGGTCATTTGGCGGCTTTTGACTTTTTTTTCTCGCATTGCTCAGCACTGTTCATCGTCTCGGTAAGTGAACTGCTATGTTATCGAACGGGAATATTTAACTCTGCGGTTTAACATTTTTCTGCTATTTTTTTATCAAAAATGGTTTTGAAAATGCGTTGAGAGATTAAAAAAAAAACACAAAGGAACACGAATCTGGAAAGATCAAATTTTCCTTCAAGAAAGGTTTTTCAACTTATTTGGCTACTCCTGGCTATTTTAGAAATGCGCGAGATGGCGGCTTTTGCTGTGGTGGGTCACAGAGAGTGTATATAGTACTGTATATAAAGGGTATGTATGAGATGTTTGATGCTGAGACACCACATTATTGTACGCAGCGCACAATACTGACTGGTCAGAGAGCTGGTCGTCAGTCCAAACGGTCATTCAACAGGTAGGTCGTTAAGTGAGGAGTACCTGTATAACCCAAATAAGGGACATAGAGATGTAACGCCTGCAACGGACAGATTACTGGACAGCTGTGTCTATTTTCCGGTCGTTTTGTATAGGTACAGCATGGGTGCAGCAGATTCTGGTCCAGATAATGGATTTCTACTACCCCGAGCAGGTAGAGGACGCTAGTAATAGAGTGCGAGTTCCTTGGTTGGAGGCCAGTGTCCAAGACAACGCAGCCAGAGACCGGCCTGACCCCAGGCTGTTTCGGACGCACCTCCCCGTGGACATGCTGCCACATGGAATCCAAGCCAAGAGAGTCAAGGTGGGTTTTTAGGAAAATTACAATGCTCTTAATAGAATCCAGCCACTGGAGGTGCACAAGCCAGTGTATCATCAGTGTCGGCCCCAAGCCCGGATAAAAAGAGAGGGTTGCATCAGGAAGGGCATCCGGTGTAAAACCCATGCCAAATCAAACATGCAGACAACAATGAATCTGAAATCCATACCGGATCGTTCGATGCCCGGGTTAACAACAACCGCAACTGGTGCCGTTAGCCAACAGGGTGTCAGTGGAAATTGTGCTATTGTCGGCCGAAGAACAAGAAGAGGGGGAAGGGGTGTCCGGAGACAGCATGAGAGGAAGAATTGTAGGACAGTAGATTTGAGAGTAGGAACTTTGAACGTTGGCACTATGGAGAGAGAGCTGGCTGACATGATGGAGAGAAGGAAGGTAGATGTACTCTGTGTACAAGAGACCAGGTGGAAGGGGAGTAAGGCCAGGAGTATTGGAGCCTGGTACAAACTGTTCTACCATGGAGTGGATGGCAGGAGAAATGGGGTAGGGATAGTCTTGAAGGAAGGATGTGTCAAGAGTGTTTTGGAGGTGACGAGAGTGTCGGACAGAGTGATGAGCATGAAGCTGGAAATTGATGGGTTTCTAATGAATGTGGTCAGTGCATATGTTCCCCAAGTTGGGTGTGAGATGGAAGAGAAAGAAGAATTCTTTAGTAAGTTGGATGTAGTGGTGGAGAGTGTCCCCAAGGGAGAGAGAGTGGTCGTTGGAGAAGATCTCAATGTTGGCGAAGGGATCAGAGACATAGGTGACGAGAAGGTGATGGGTCCTCTGGGGGGTGGCGCCCGCTCCTTTGCCTGAGCTGAGCTGGCCTGTCTCCAGGGGTGGTGGGGCGAGACTTGCTCCCGGGGAGTACCTGCAGCTGGCGTCCGTGTGTGGGTTCCGGGCGTGGTTGTGGGTTCTGGGGCTTGGGCTGGGGGCGGGGCGTGTGGGTCGCTGGTTCGGGTCTCGGGCCCCGTGGTCGGCGGGTCGGCGCACCGCGGGGGTCGCCCGCCCTGCGGTGGGGTGGCTGGGCCTGCGTGTCCCTCTGCATCCCGTGGGGGGGGGGGGGGTGGCCCGTCATGCCGGGGCTGGTTGGGCGTTCCGTCTGGGCCTGTCAACCTGAGTCCTGAACCTGGCTGGCTGTGCTGGGCACAGGGCTCCCCATGTGGCCTTCTTCGTGGGTGGCGGTCTCCTGTCATCCGTGTGGTTGCTCCCCAGCCTGCTGCGCCCCTGGATGGATCCAGTCACGACTCGCCCATCTCTCCCAGTGCCAAAACTCATACTCAGCAAATATACCACACAATAGGCCGAGGGCTTGCAGGAAAGCGGGGTGCAAGCTATGTGGGTGGGGATGCGGCGGGCAGCTGCCATCTTGCCTGTCAGGCTCCTGCCCAAGCTTCTAGTCCGTCCCAAAATTTTAATCCCACTCACATTAGCTTCAAACACACACGCATTGGCACAGCAATCCTACTCCGACAAACACTCCATCGAACCAGGGTCTGCGAGACAGGAGGGGTGCGAGTGATTTGGGTTTGACTTGCCTAAAGGACTCGCACCCCCAGCCCTGCAATTTTAACTGCAGTTACCAACAGCACACATTGAGCACTGGGGTTTTCTGGGGTGGCCGGTCGCTGGCGAGTCGGTGTGGGGGCGTGGTTGGCCGGGGGGCAGTCTGGTGGGCCCCTTCTCCCGGCCTGGCTGGAGTCCTGACGGCTTGCGCCTGGTGGCTTGGCTTGTAATGTGCTGCAACCTGGTGGGGCTGCGGAGAGCACCGCCGGGTGCCTTCTGGGGCTCCTGGTGGGACTGCCTGTCATTGGGGTGTGGGTTGGGGTGTGGGGGGCGGCTGTTGGCCTTTTGCTTCTGCAGCGGGGCTTCTCTGCGGCGGGCGCAGTATACCTGGTGGCCTGCCGGCATCGCCTGGGGGGGGATGTAACATCGGGGTGCCCCGCGCTGGGCACTTGCTGCTACATGTATGGTCACTTGGCACTCGCGCCGGGCGGGGCTGCGGTGGGGCGGCCCCCTCCCCCCTTGTGCGGCCGTGGGTGGGCGTGGGGGTCTTGGTCATGCTCCTCGGACTGGGCGCGGAAGTTGCTTCTCTGGGGGCCCGAGGGTCTTCTGCAGCCAGGGGTTGTCCGCGGGGCTGTGGAGTTCGGGGGGCTTCTGGGCCCCTTGCGCTGTCTGGAGGCGCCGCAACAAAATACCGACCTTCTATACAAGTACCAATGTGGATAAGTCATGTACACTCACCGGTGGACATCTTACACACACACACCCACACCCACACACGCACGCATGCACACATGCACACACGCACCCCTGCTTGGAGTGCACCCCAGCAACCGGGGTGCTTTCCTCTCCTTTCCTACCTTATTTACTGCCATAACTTTGACAGGAAGAGGCCACGGGACCAGTTGTAGTTCCAGTTTTCCTGGACCTAATTCAGTTTTTCAATACATGTTGTCCAATGTTCATGTTTTTGTGTAAATGTCGTTTGTTTCTATGTTTATTTGTCTCACCGTGGTGATTCTCCCCCTCTTGGAGTAGTGATCAGTTGTTTATAGATTCATACATGATGAATAGTTCTCCAAAGAGGGGGGTCGGTGTTGGCTCTCCATAACCAAAACTGTGCTCTTGTCATTCTACAGGGCATCCACAGGACAGAGTTATTGCAGCAGTTCTTGATGATTTAAGAATTAATAAAGAGTTGCATTGCAGGTTGAGAACTTGAACTCCTCTTGCAGACTAACTCTGTCCTGGATGCAAATGGCATACAAATACTCTGTGTTGTATGCCCAGCATGCTGACAACACAAAAAAAAAAAAAAAAAAGAGAAGGTGATGGGTAGGTATGGTGTCAAGGAGAGGAATGTGGAAGGACAGATGGTGGTGGATTTCGCCAAAAGGATAGAATTGGCTGTTATGAATACGTATTTCAAGAAGAGGGAGGAACACAGGGTGACAAACAAGAGTGGAGGAAGGTGCACAGGTGGACTACAATTTATGCAGGAGGTGCAATCTGAAAGAGATTAGTGACTGCTAAGTGGTGGTAGAGAAGTGTGTTACTAGGCAGCATTAGATGGTGGTCTGTAGGATGACTCTGGAGGCCAAGAAAAGGAAGAGAGAGAAAGAAGAGCCAAAGATTAAATGGTGGAAGTTGAAAAAGGAGGAGTGTTGCATGCGGGAAGAGGAATGAAGACAAGTACTCATGGTGGTGGAATGAGGAAGTACAGGAGAGCATAAAGCAGAAGAGGTTGGCGAAAAGACATTGGATAGTCAGAGAGATGAAGAAAGTAGACAGGAGTACAAGCTGATGCTGCACAAGGCGAAGAGGAACATGGCAAAGGCAAAGGAAAAGGCAAAAAACGAGTTGTATGAGAGGTTGGACAGTGAGGAAGGAGAAAAGGACTTGTACCGATTGGCCAGACAAAGGGACCAAGCTGGGAAGGATGTACAGCAGGTTAGGGTGATGAAGGATAATGATGGGAATGCGCTGACTAGTGAGCAGAGTGTGTTGAGGAGGTGGAAGGAGTACTTTGAGGAGTTGATGAATGAAGAAAATAAGAGGGAGAGAAGAGTGGATGATGTGGGGATAGTGGATCAAGTAGTGCAGCAAATTAGCAAGGATGAGGTGAGAACAGCATTAAAGAAGCTGAAGAGTGGAAAGGCAGTTAGCCCAAATGACATACCTGGGGAAGCATGGAAAGGTTTAGATGATATGGCAGTGGCATTCCAAATGATACTGTTTAACACCATCCTGGAAAGGGAGAGGATGCTAGAGGAGTGGAGAAGACGTGTACTGGTACCCATCTTCAAGAATAAGGGAGACTTACAGAGCTGTAGTAACTACAGGGGAATAAAGTTGATCAGCCACAGCATGAAACTATGGGAAAGGGTAGTGGAGGCTGGGTTAAGAGGCGTGGGGATCAGCAAGCAGCAGTATGGTTTCATGTCAGGAAAGAGTACTACAGATGCAATGTTCAATGCTTCAATGCTTCAAATGCTTCAATGCTTTAAGAATGCTGGTGGAAAAGTACAGGCCAGAGGGAGTTGCACTGCGTCTTTGTGGATTTAGAAAAAGCATATGATAGGGTGCCGAGAGAGGAAGTGCGGTATTGCATGAGGAAGTCAGGGGTGGCAGAGAAGTACGTAAGAGTGGTACAAGATATGTATGAGGGCAGGCAAACAGTAGTAAGGTGTGCAGTAGGCGTGACGAAGGCTGTTAAAGCGGAGGTGGGATTGCATCAAGGATCAGCTCTGAGCCCTTTCTTGTTTGCAATGGTGATGGACAGGTTAACAGATGAAATCAGGCAGGAGTCTCCATGGACTATAATGTTCTTGGATGACATTGTGATCTGTAGTGAGAGTAGGGAGCAGGTTGAGGAGAGCCTGGAGAAATGGAGGCATCTATTAGAGATAAGAGGAATGAAAGTCAGCAGGAGTAAGACACAATACATGTGCCTGAATGGGAGGGAGGGCGGCGAAAAGCTGAGAATGAAAGGAGTGGAGGTGGAGACGGCGGATGAGTTGGGGTCGACCATCCAAAGCAGCGGAGAGTGTGGGAGAGAGGTGAAGAAGAGAGTACAGGCAGGATGGAGTGGGTGGAGAAGAGTGTCCTGTGATCTGTGGCAGAAGGGTTCCAGCAAGAGTGAAGGGGAAGGTCTACAGGACGGTAGTGAGACCAGCTATGTTGTACGGTTTAGAGGCGGTGGCACTGACAAAAAGGCAGGTGGCTAAACTGAAGGTTGCAAAGTTGAGGATGTTGAGATTTTCATTGGGAGTGACAAGGATGGACAGGATTAAGAATGAGTACGTTAGAGGGACAGCTCAGGTTGGACACTTTGGTGAAAGGGCAGGGTCGTGGGCGCCGATGGGCTCATTGATGCGTGTGGGGAGCGAAGTCTAGCGTGTCTGGTCCGATCCCACAGAAGAGCTACCAAAGCACAAATAGGTGAAAAAGTTCAGCTATTGGTCCCCGGTTGGTGGTAGGTTGGGATCATAGTGAAGAGATTGCTAACTTTTGAGGGTTGCTATTCAGCCAATTAAAGTGAATGGTGGGTTCATTCATTGGAGCAGATGGACTGTCCTTCCTACTGTCACCATCTAAAGGTAAAATGGGAGATTTAGTCCACTACTCCTGAGAATGGCTAAATTATTTTGAACGTTTTTTGTAGGCAGTTTATTGGATCTTGTAGGTATAGCAACACATAATCTGCGTAAAGGCTGATCTTGTAGTCTCAGGATGTGTATTGACAATAGAACCCAAATGCAGACAGGGGGCAGACAGAAGCTTTAACAGAGGCTGGGAAATAGTGCAGGTGAATCCAGGGAGAACAGTCTTGCAGAGGAAGCTGGTAGCAGACAAAAAGGGAAAGGATGGTCAGGATGGTTGTGGGGTATAATTCCCTCAATATTTTCATTTCTGTTGGATTGCTTTGGCAAGAAGTTCAATAAATATAGCAAACATGGCCAAATGGCAAAACATATTTATCCAATGTATTTATTGATGAAAATACGGCTTCTTATTTTCAGGTAGTGTACATCACCAGGAACCCCAAGGATGTGCTGGTGTCCCTCTATCATTTTGGTTTCAGTTGGAACATGCTGGAATCTCCAAAGAGTTTTGAGAGTTTTTTTGAACAGTTTCTGGATGGCAATGGTAAGTTTAATGTCATGCCCGAAAAATACATTTCAACAAAACCCACTGTCCAGATTTGAGAAGGTAAAAGGTATAACATTTATTCCACTTCAAGCAAGGGGTGCAACTTTGGATTGAATATTGGTGAGGTTTAGGTCTCCATTCATCCATGTGGATTATGAATGAGTGGAGCCATTTTTGATGGCAAATGATGGCTTCTCCTGGATTTTAAGGGAGGGGGAAACCAGGGCCCAGCTGTTCCATGAACTTAATAAACCAACCAGAAAACCATTTAATACAGCGGACAGTTTTGCAGATATGTTATCTGTGCGACTGACGTCTTTCTTCCTTCAACAGTTTTCATGGGATCGTGGTTCGATCATGTTCAAGAATATTACACAGCAAGAGACCAAATGGACATTGTATTCATGAGTTAAGAAGAGATGCTGAAGGTTCAGTATAATTTTTCTTTTTTTTTTTTTCAAGCTGCATTATTAGAAGAAATTCCAGGAAATTGTTGTAAACAAACCTGGCAGTGTTGAGCAATTTTTCACATAACAGAGAGTCTTGTGCTTCGTTTGGAGTTGCAGAAGTACAGTATGATGCAGCTTTAAGTCATTTGATTTGGACCTAACTAGTGACTGAGTCAGAAAGCAGTAGAAATAACTAAACTTCCATTGTATTCTGTTCTTATCAGTGAGACTGGGGCTGCCATTTGATATATTTTATGGATCAATAATCTACTGCCTGCCATCGTAAACTGAGACTCCAGCCTCCACCACCATGAACAGAATTAATGGGGTCAAATTAGGGCCCAATTTAATTATGTCAATATGCTGTTCAGCAATTTGGCAATAATAATGTGGAAAGACAGGAGTCAGAGCAGTATCTTTGCAGGGTGCGCACAGAAAGTGAGAGGCCCATGGAGCTTGTACTACAGTATACCACCAGGCTGATACTACCAGCAAGTTGTGGTCAGTAAACTGTCAATATGGATGAATATTCACAAAACAGAAGAGCACCAGCCGATGAGGAAATATCCCCGTCACCTCAAGTGACCAAGAATAAAGAACAAACCAATCGATCATAGGAACGTATGCATTCTCCAGAAAATAATTTGACTGTGTAACGCTAGGGTCATACCGCTGGCTTCTGTGCCCCTGGTATTTGTGGGTGTGTTGGTTCAAAATTGACTGGTTGTTGTGGGCGTACCAAAAATTTCAAACCTCTCTCCCTTTCCATATTTAATATACATTATATAGATAGATGGTGCAGTGTCTTCATTGTTTATAATTAAAATGGTGGAACTGTTTACTTAGAAAAACAAATTACTTCTTGAAAAAACTCCATAACTCGTCTTGCCATCCGTACCTTCAAATAAAGAATTATCCTTATTTGAGAAATAAAAAATTATGTGTTCCTTTTTTTATCGATAGTTTAACAGATTGACAATTATGGAGTGGTCCGGGCACTGCTCATTTGAATAAAGTTGAAACCCGCTCAACTTTTCCTCTGTGAAGTCGTCAGCTCGTCGCCGGTCACCACTCCGCCCCCTTCACCCGGATGATGCCGAGCTCCATTTGAAATGCATTACAGCCTGTTTCTGTCTTGTCTTTGCCCCGCCCTGTCGACTGCGGTGTGACCCTACCATGAGAGCGGGGATCAGGGAAAACCGGGATGTTGAGAAAAAAAAACCCTAACCCTAACCCTAACCCTAACCCTAACCCTAACCCTAACCCTAACCCTAACCCTAACCCTAACCCTAACCCTAACCCTAACCCTAACCCTAACCCTAACCCTAACCCTAACCCTAACCCTTTGTTTGTTTATAGTACAACACTGTTTAAATGTGACAAACTAGTTCCCGATGGTATTAAATACAGTATTATCTACATTTTGTTTCTGCATCTTTGCTTTTGTTAGGACCTCAGAGGGGAGGTTGTGAAGCTCTGTGCATTTCTGGGCAAAAATCTGACGGAAGAAGCCATCGATCAGGTTGTAGAAATGTCTACCTTCCACAACATGCAGAAGAACCCCAAAGCAAATTACAAAGACTTGCTTGAGAAGCAACGCTACAAAAGCGCAACAATGCGCAAAGGTCAGTTTGAATCATGTGTAATGTGATGGAAGAGGCTAACATGTGTAAATATCTACCGGCATCCTGCACTTCAATTCAGCATTTTTTGTTTTCTGTGAAGGTATCGCAGGAGACTGGAAGAACTTCTTCACAGTGGCCCAGAACAAGTGTTTTGATCAGGTGTTTGAGGAGAGGATGAGTGACCTGCCTATCGCTTTCATTTGGGACACCAAACAGTAGCTCAAATCTAACCAGGATGCTGTTTGAAGACCTAGAATTTGTTTTTGCTTTTAAAATGTAACCTCATGACTTGGAATCCAAATCCAATCCAAATTATTCTCTGTGCATACCTCTTTTCTGCATATTGTATTGTTTCCTTGATCATATTTTGAGCACACTTGTATTACATGACAATTTAGATCTTCTGACTTATTCTTTGACAATAAAGAATTCATGCACAAAGAATCAACTTACGTTGATTAACGGATCCAGTACAACTTTGAGTTCAAGTTGGGATTTGATCCTTATTTACTCCTACTCCTGCGGTTGTTTTCAATACAAGGTAATCCAAACATTTGAAGAACAGCTGAACCGCGCAGCAATACCGAACAACCCAGAACAGCGATACAGTATGCGGTACAGTATGCTACATACAGTACAGTGAGGTAGTGGAGCCTATGTGTGTGGCTCAGTGAGGACCCCTGGTGAGGTCAGCATTGACAGTTCTTATGGCTTGCGGGAAGAAACTCCGTCTCAGTCTCTCTGTTCTCGCTGTGTGACTGCGGAGGCGCTTGCCTGACCGCAGCAGCTGGAACAGTCCGCTGTTGGGGTGGTGAGGATCCTTCATGATCCTGCGGGCTCTGCTACTACACCTCCTGGTGTATTAGTCCTGCAGGAAGGGGAGGGTAGTTCCAGTGGTACGTTCAGCTGAACGCACCACCCTCTGCAGGGCCCGCCTGTCCTGAGCAGTACAGTTCCCAAACCAGTCCGTGATGTTGCCTGTCAGGATGCTCTCCACTGCTCCACAGTAGAAGGACTTGAGGATCCTCACCGAGACCAGGTATTTCCTCAGCTGCCTGAGGTGGTAAAGGTTTCTCACCAGACTGTCTGTTTGTAAAGTCCATCCTCTGTAAATCCTCTGTGATGTGGACTCCCAGGTACTTGAAGCTGCTCACCCTGTCGACAGAAGTCCCATTAATCACCAACGGTGCGTGCGTCCTCGGTTGTAAGCCAAGCCTAAAGTCCACAATCAGCTCCTTCGTTTTGCTGACGTTTAGGTGGAGGCTGTTGTCCAGGCACCAGAGTGACAGGTCAGTCACCTCCTCGCGGTAGGCCTTCTCATCGCCGTCGGTGATCAGGCCCATGACAACGGTGTCATCAGCAAACTTGATGATGGTGTTGGACCTGGACCTGGCCACGTGTGTGTACAGGGAGTACAGTAGGGGGCTGAGGACGCAGCCCTGGGGCGATCCTGTGTTCAGGGTGAGGGAGCTGGACATGTGCTTCCCCATCCTAACCACCTGGGGCCGGGCTGAGAGGAAGTCCAGGATCCAGGCACACAGCGGAGTGTTCAGTCCGAGCTCCTTCAGCTTGACAGACAGTCTGGTGGGGACTATGGTATTGAAAGCGTATGGCGTGGTCCAGCACCAGCGGGTTCAGCCATCTCTCTGTCAGGTAGAGGACACAACAGTCACTCGTATCCTGTTGGAATTTAATCCTCGCTCGAAGTTCATCCAGCTTGTTCTCCAGAGACTGAACGTTGGCAAGAAGGATGCTTGGCAGAGGTGGACGGTAATGTTGCGTCCCAAACTGTCCTGGTGTATGAGGTTGGAATGATATCGTAGTGCCTCCAAGCACGGAAAAGGCCCTGAAGCCACTCCTGACTCCTGCAGCCGTATAGACACCCCACAACGGCAGGAAAGCCCCGAGCACCCTGCCCTGCAGCCACAGCCCCCAGAGAAGCCGTAAGCCCATGGAGCAACACCCACACATGGCCCCGAGGAGCATCAACCAGTCCCAGATAGGGCTAGGAGACCCTGCAATCCCGAAGCGAACACATACAAACCACCCACACGTGCCAGCACAAGATGCACCCACAGGCGCAGAACGGACAGAATTGGAGCCAGGTCCCGCACTGATCGTCCAACACCCCGTGCCCACCAAAGCCCCACGCAAAGGCAAGGCCCACCATACTGCAACCAGCTAGATGCCCTACCAGGCCACAAGCCCTGAGTGCAGACAATCAGATATGTAGGTCCTCCACCACACCTGGCGTCCGGAGCACCCGCCACAGAAATGCCACCCCAACCCACAGCCATGATGGCGAGCAGCCTGCAAGGGGCACTGGAATGCACCTGGCAGCACTGCCAGCAGCCCAGCCACAGGTTGAGAAGTTGAACCCCACTTGCAGATTAACTCCTGGTTGCAATAGCATACAAACACTCTGTGTTGTATGCCAAGCATGCTGACAGCACAGGTTTAAAAAAAAAAGGTTCCCCTTTGATGAGGGATGTCAGGAGTCAGCTGGGGAAGCATGTCGCAGACCTTCAAACCATCAGCTCTGGCGCCCCTCAAGGCTGCGCTCTCTCTCCTCCTCTTTTCTATTGGTACACCAACGACTGCACTTCCATTAATGGCTTCACCTCCCGACACCAAACTGTCAAGCTTCTGGAAGTTTGCAGAGGCCACCACCCTCATTGGTCTCATCTACCCCCCTCATCTCTTTCAGGTCAACTCCATGAAGGTCAGAAGTTTAGAATTATGATTTTTACCTAAATTGACAGTTCTTTGTTATATATAGTCACACACTTTACTTACCGTGTGTGTTCATGTACAGTAGAGGAGGAAAAACAGAATGTATCCTTGACTCTATAGTAACAATCGGTTGATGCCACAAACAGGTTTATTGAGTCTTTTCTACCACTACTTTACTCTACCTCCCTACATTTAAGTAAATATATATATTTTTTTACTCTAAATTATCCTTTAATTTATGGAGACATTATACAATATAAAACATGACCTGTTTTATATATTATGTAGTTTATTTGTGATGTAAATGAAATTTATGTTGCACTTTGTATATCTGTAGATTCATAATAATATTCAAACCGAGTCTTTAATTTCTACTTCAGTTTCTACATCTCTAAATATGGATATGAACTGAAGATCTACTCTTCTAAAACACAGAATTCCCTTTTTAATCGGTTTTGAGTCGCTGCTAAATGCTACTTTAGGAGCTCTTCTGTACCTGTACTGACAGTACATAGCTGCAGCTTTTAATCCATTATTTATGCTGAGCACACACAAGTCCAAAGCACCAGGTGAAGAGGTCACCGCGTCCAGCTGGTCAAAGTGATCCAGATCAGGAAGTTGGACACATGTGGTCCACCTAAAACACACTGGAGCTTCGGACAGCAATGTAGTATTCGGAAAAGGAGAACAGCCAAAATCACAATCAGGTATCGTTAAAAGAAAAAAAAAAGGACTTTAATAATAAAAGTATTTCTCACATTTTCTGCTCCGTATTGATCTGCAAGTAGGTGACATTCTGTAAAAAAAAGTAAAATTTAAGTTGGATTTGATTCACAGTTGGGTCCTTGCCACTTTAGACAAAGTAAGATTTTTTTTTTAATATGTAACAAATGTGGCCCCATCAAAATGTTTAGTTTGTGTTTGTGGGTTTTGGCAGAAGAGTGACTTGAGCTTTAATGTTGACACAGCGAGGATTCAAACAGCCAATCGGAGAGGTGTACCTCCATTCAATAAAGACCTCAAACCCCTCAGCAGAGCAACAGACGATCGCACAAAGAGACAACAGGATGAGGTGGGTCGCTCTCCTGTCTCTACTCTGCTGGACCCAGAGCTCTCAGGCCCTGGTGAGGTAGGACTATTCAAACCACAACTCTTAATTGAACAATTTAACATTTATAAGGCATAAACCTGCATCCAAAAAGGTGTCTCTGAAGGTTACCGGCCTTCAATCTTAAAATTAAAATGGATTCCAATTTGAGGAGTGGGCCGTTTGGTTTGAAGACCCAGACTCAAAGGTTAATCACACGGCTCAGGTTTTTCAAACGACGAACGTCAGTTGTGTGTCAGTTGAGTTGCTACGAGGCTGAAATAATGTAAATACCCAAAAGAAACAAGGCAATCAGGTGGACTCAGGTGTTGTGCTGTCAATCAGATCTCAGCCATCGATTGATGACTAAACAAGAGGAAAGGTGGAATTTCTTCATACCTCAAAATGTTTCTGCAGACCCCCTGCAATTCCACCAAGTACCACTAGGAGTCACCCGATCCTAAAAAACACACAAACAGGCCCCTGATCGGCTCCAAAGGCCTCGAAAACACCCTCAGTGTTCAAAGTGCTGGTTGGAATCTTCGGTTCTCCAAGCTCCTGAGATGAGAAGCAGCTCATAAACTTAGTGCTCTCTCCTGCCAGGCTTCCTCTCAGAAAGCTGCAGACGGTTCGCAGTCAACTCAGGACTCTGGGGGTCCTGGAGGACTTTCTCAGGGACCATCGGCACGATGTGTTCAGCCGGCGCTATGCCCAGTGCTTCCCGCCGGGAACGCCCTCCCTGCGGCTCTCGAACTCCAGTGAAAGGCTCTACAACTTCATGGATGTGAGAGCCAGGCTGTAGCCAAAGAACGAGACAACAGCAATCAGCTATCTCCTGTATAGTATACATATATACACATACTGCATATGTGTGTGTGTGTGTGTGTGTGTGTGTGTGTGTGTGTGTGTGTGTGTGTGTGTGTGTGTGTGTGTGTGTGTGTGTGCATGTGCACAGGCTCAGTACTTCGGTGATATCAGCATTGGGACGCCAGAGCAGAACTTCACTGTGGTGTTTGACACCGGATCGGCTGACCTCTGGGTGCCATCGTCCTACTGCGTGAGCGAGGCGTGTGGTAAGACCTGCTGTGTGTGTGTGTGTGTGTGTATGTGTGTGTACAAGTGCTTACCCATGTTTGTCTTGGATGTTCTTCTTTGCTATTTTCAGTCCGTTTATTTGTAAATATAGTGGAATATTTGTGTGTGTGTGTGTGTGTGTGTGTGTGTGTGTGCGTGTGCAGTAACACACCAGCGTTTTAAGGCGTTCGGGTCGAGCTCATTCTCACAGGATGGAAGAATGTTTGGAATAAATTATGGATCAGGACACCTGCTAGGAGTGATGGCAAGAGATACCCTGAAGGTACCCTTCTGTCATACTACATGTCTGTCGGTCTGTCTGTGTCCCAGGCAACCTGTCTCTCCACCTGTCTCCCTCCAGGTCCAGGGTCTCACTGTGCTGAACCAGGAGTTCGGGGAATCAGTCTATGAGCCTGGTTCGGCTTTCGTCATGGCCCAGTTTGACGGGGTTCTAGGTCTGGCCTACCCGTCCCTGGCCCAGATCCTGGGAAAGCCGGTCTTTGACAGCATGATGGTCCAGAAGGCGGTGCTGCAGCCGCTGTTCTCCTTCTACCTCAGCCGGTACCAGAGTCCTCCACCGAGGGCCTCAGAAACAACGGAAGTTGAGACCACAGTTTGCTTACTATGAGAGTGAACTGCAAAGTAGTGATGCAAGACGATCCGTTCATAGCCAACAAATCTTTTAAATGAGTCTGGAGTCATTCCACCAAAACAGTCTTTTGTTTTGTTAGCTACTTGGTAACTGCACCCAGAACCATAGGCATTCACAGAGTCTAAATCTGGATTCACTGAGTCTGAATTCACTCAGTCTGAATCTGTAGTCCTCCCTAGCGAGTCCTGGCCTCAAAATCGTAAGTCCTCCCACACTCACCTTGTGTTAAACTAACCAAGAATCAGTGTGGCAGTTTCGCCTACCACACACCACCCAACTGGCGTATACAGGGCCCTCCGGCACAGAGACACAGATAACGGGGTTGTAGACACACAGTTTATTAGTTTGTTTATTGTAGGGAGAGGGCTAGTTGGAATTCAACTTCAACTCAAAAAAGAGTTGAACCATTCATCACTAATTTAAACAGGCCAGGGGTGATGGACAGCTAAGTCTCTCTCTCTCGCTCTGTAGGATGAGCGACCAGGGTGACCCAGACGGAGAGCTGTTGCTTGGCGGAATAGATGAGACGCTGTACGATGGAACGATCAACTGGCTCCCTGTCACCACAAAGGGATACTGGCAAATCAAGATGGACAGGTGACACTCACCATAAAAATACATTTGTATTAAAACAATATATCACAAAATAACAGAAATATATTTTATTAGTTATTGACCATACATGCGCGTGTCTGTGTGTGTGTCAGCCTCGCCGTGCAGGGTGTCCCATCATTTTGTACACAGGGTTGCCAGGCAATTGTGGACACGGGAACCTCTCTCATCACTGGCCCGACCAATGCCATTCTAAGGCTGCATGAGTTGATTGGAGCCACGGCCACAAACATCGGCGAGGTGAGACCGAAAGAGTGCATTTTTAGAAGGAACGCTCAATTGATTCCTGGCAGAGCCAACGGACCTAGCGTATGGAGCATCTGGAGCGTATGTGGTGTATCGTACATAGCATACTCTAATGGAAAGCCATGACAGGACTGCCTGTCTAGGGATATTCCTCCAAGCTGGTCAGGATGCTGTGGTCGGTAGTCAGGGATGAGAGCAGGATCCAGAATGTCCCTGGCTAAAACCCAGCTGCTCTCCTCCGGACCGTAGCCCTCCCAGTCTACCAGCTAATGGAGCCCTCTGCCTCGGCATTGGATATCCAGGAAACACCACACAATGTAGGTGAGCTGGTCGTTGATAAGATGGGGGGCCAGAGGGGCAGAGGGTCCACAGGAGATTATGCCAGTGGACTGATGACCACCGGCATGATGAGGGAGACGTGGGATGTCAGGTTGATGCGAGGCAGTTTGCTGGACTCGGTCCAAAGGGGCAGGTCTTTTCATAGAGACCTTCTAGGCTTTCACTAAGACCTGGAACTCAAGTAGCTTCTGAAGAACCAGGTGGACTTACTTGATAGGGCGATTTAGAAAAAAAACCAGGGGTGACCTAAAACAACAGGAACATGTGGTAAGTGAAATTATAGTGGCATAGTGGCTTTAGTGACACTATGTCCATCCAGGAGAGTGGTGTCCACGGGGGATCCAATGGTGTGGTAGTTATGCTCACCCCCCATGAGAGCAAAGTAAATAAAAACATTAATTGGCTCAGGAGTGAATGAGCACTGAGAGTGGATGTCTTGGAGGCTCATATCGACTTACTAGTATCCTCTCACTTACTTGTGAAGCAACTCCTTTACTGGGCACAAAGGACAAGAGGAGGTGAAATGTCCTTCTTCACTGACGCTCCGTGGGTGTCAACCTCTAGCAACCTGCATGGGCTGCACCTCCACCTCCTCTGAAGCGAACCCGGAGGCCATGGGGGAAGGTGCATCGGGCGAGTGACGAGGGAAGGATGGGCTCGTAGTAGGGCCTCCTTCTGCTGCAACATGTTGACTGGCAAGCAATCGCCGTCGCTCCCACCTCTGTTAATAAATCTTGTAGTTGATGCGGGTCACAAGTTCTTCTTTGATCGGACCCCTCATCTCCTGGACAAACAACGGGTAAGAGAAGCAGGTGGGCGCCTGATGGTCTTGGATGGGGGTCATCCAGGCACGTGCCTTACAGGCCAGGAGGGTTAGGGGGGTGTGGAGGTAGGACTCTCAGAGGAAGGAGGACAGCTGCAGGTCCAAGTCCGGCTAACACTGTGGTCGGAACGTAGATCACCATGATAGCGCTCAAGAGGTGGTCAGTGGGGCTCCTTGGGGGAGAGTAAGCTGGTGAGGAGGGCTGTCTCCTGGATCGGCCGGCTAGTGGTCTGGAGCTGATACCGGCTGACTGAATGCTATCAGATCCTGCAGAACTGAAGTCCACTGGGTGGGTCCATGTCTGGCTAGTTTGTACCGTAATAAAGTTGAAACTTGACTAGAGCCCAGCCCAAACACAGACCGGAGAGAGCTTGAGTCTTCTCAAAACTCAGTTAAATACACAAGAACTAAACAGGGATCAGTCACAAAACTACAAGGCTACAGGGTAACATGACTTTGAATCAAGACGGGTAATGGATAATGGGGAACAATTGAGCACAACACAAGGGAACACTGAGGAAACCAGGTGGCTAGGTGAGGTCAGGGTGTGTATCATACTATAGTTTTTGAGTCTGTATTTATATGGAGGAGATTCAATTATGTATTGTGTGCTTGTGTGCGTGCGCTTGTATGTGCGTGCAGTATCTGATGGACTGCGCACGGCTGTCCAGTTTGCCTCATGTCAGCATCACACTGGGAGGAGTAGAATACATCCTGACTGGAGAGAACTACGTTCGAAAGGTAACTCATTTGTGTATGTTTCTTTCATAGAGTATGCAGGGCCTCAGGGAATAATCCAAACAATGCATTATCTGACATAAAGTCCAATGAGGTAACTCAATGCTTTAGGCAAACCAATACAATTATAAATAATGCATAAATAGATAAATACAGAAACAGAAACATAAGAATAGTGTACAGTGAATCAAATCCCCCAAACCCCCAAGCCCATAACGCTATCCCGATCCCACCAGTCTCCAGTTCATAGGCAGTTTCCGAGAGGGTAGCGAGGGTCATTCTCATACATACTGTACATATACACACATATATGTATATACATACAGTATATAAAATCAGAATCCCTTTATTTTGCCAAGTACATTTTCAGATGCAAGGAATGTGTTGTGGTAAAGAACATGTAATGTACGCATACATACATATATACACACAATACATACACACATGTGCCGCGGCAAGACAATGTCAATCCACCTGTACGTGTCTGTCTCTCTACCTGTCGATCCCTCCAGGAGCTGCTTGGGGACAGGGAGATGTGTTTCAGCGGTTTCCAGGCGGTGGACATGATGTCGTCCTCTGGACCGCTCTGGATTCTGGGAGACGTCTTCCTGAGACAGTACTACAGCATCTACGACCGCGGTCAAGACCGGGTTGGGTTGGCCCGCGCCCGGCACCGAAACAACTGATGATCAAATATAAATTATCAACTAATTACCAATAAACTAAGTAATTAAGTAACAAATTTACAATAAAATACAACTAATAACCACAACGTGCTGTGCAACTTCCTGTAAAATGTCTGATACCGGGTTAACCGCCTCATATATGAGCCCCCTGGTGGTTAGAACAAATAGGAAATACAGTGGTGCCTCGATTTACGACTGCATCTACTTGCTTACATACGACCGTTCTCATAGAATGAATTACTGTCATAAGTCGAGTCACTGTACACAATCAATAACTTGTTCAATACGATTTAATCTCAGCGTCTAATATGATTTATATAGATTTATATATATTTTTTAAATACTTTTTCACATTTTCATTTCCTTCCTCATTTACATCATGTGTCACACACTTTACATCACATCAAGTGTTTTCACTTCAAGCAAAATATGTAAAGAAATGAAGGCACTTTTATAAGACATCATTTTATCTACGAATTATGATTTACTCCGGAGTATTTATTTAAAACTGTCTCCTCGCTCAGTTGGTCTCGTATCTTTCTTTCTAGGAGTTTGCTCTCCACTAGATGGTGGCAGTCAGTCATTTATTTTATCAAGTGCAGCTATTTCAAGTTCACTAAGACAAAGTCTGGTGCTTAATGAAAATAAACCACAGCTCTTCATTAATTAGCTCTAGTTATTTGATTTTTTTTCTAAGCATTCATTTAAATTGCAATCTCAGATTTTATATTCATGTCCCGCCCTGTTGGTATCCTGTCCTCCTTCACTATGCATAGCATCGCAGTGGAAATAGTCCTCTCAAAAATGTGTAATGATTATTTTTCTGTTTTTTTTTTTTTTTGATAGCAGATCTAATTCTTTCACGTGGAAAACCTTAATTTGATTAAATTTAATTTATTTTATTGTATTTTATTTACATTTATTTTCTTCTCTTTTATGGTATTTTATTTAAATCAAATCAAATTTAATTTAATTTATTTTATCTGACAATTACTCATTATACAGACAAGTGTACCGACACTCTAAAGGGCTGAGCACTACAGTATAAAACCACATTTCCACCTTGAAAGGTGGAACAATATAGACAAGACAGCTGAGAACCCACATTGTTTGAGTAAGAGGAAGGTTTAAATACCGCCACTTATCAAGTCCCTGGGTTTATCTATTACTGAATATAGATGGCCATGTTTGGATGTTTGGTGCAGTGCATCCTATCCAACATATAGGAATATGTGTGATAAGGATCTAGGAACATCTTTCCCCAAAAATGCACTATTTAAAGAATGTACCAAATAATTTGCAAACGTAAAACATTTGAAGAAATAAACAACCTCCACACATTATGCCATAATTACACACCATTAATCCCTTTTTTTTGGTCTGAGGTTTTGATGACAAAGCTCTGAAACTCTTTTGTTAGGATAAATCCTCAGGCAGGCTTGGAAATCTGAAAGACCAGGACAGGAGCTCAGTCAGGAACCCCAGAGTCTGGCAAGCTCCATTTAGGGATATAGATGTTTGGGATTCTACTGCTGAAAAGCTCATCATGGAGTTACACAACTTTGGCTAAGGAGACAAGACCACCACCAAACCCAGAGTCTGACCTCGTGTAAGACCATGATTGTCCTACAGACTTGTGACACTTTCGAAGTTATTATTATTATTATTATTATTATTATTATTATTATTATTATTATTATTATTATTATTATTATTATTATCACCATTATTATGATTATTATTATAATTTATTATTATAATTTTCACCATTCTTTTTATTATTTTTTATTTTTTTAATCACCATTATTATTATTATTATTTTACCATTATAATAATTAGTTATTATTCATTTTTATTTATAATAACAATATTATTATTATTGCTGTTGTTGTTGTTGTTGTTATTATTATCATTTTTTTATTTTAAATATTTCTCCTACTTCTATAGTTACTGATTATACAGACCTTTTCAGGCCAAACTAGGTTTGCTTGAGCTGTGCGTGGCCAGATATGTCAAAAACAAACATTTTCCCAAGGAGTGGTGGGGGTGTTAACGTCTCGTTAACTTAAGTTACGTGAAAATTATTTCATGGAATTAGAAAGGATTTCCCTCATCTGGGTCAGGCCCAAAACTGTGCTCCAGACCGGATCAATGTCTTTCGGGGGATTTCCTACAAGGTTATAAAATACAGCCCAGGGGGAACGGCTTTGTGGGGGAACGGCTTTGTGGGAAACCGGCGACGGGAAGGCCGCAGGGCGCCTTTGCCGTCTTCTTGGCTTCAGATCGCTCACCTCACAAGTGGCCCAACTTGCATTCTTTTCAAAGCTCCGCTATGAAGAGCAAGCACCGCGTTGACGCCTCACTCCTCGGCATTCATTCAAGTGTATTTTCATTCGCAGACGCCCTCTCTTGAGAGGTGACGTGCGCGTGGCGTCGACAGGCTCCGTCATTGCGGCCCCCAGCCGACGCCTCTCGTCGGCGCGTCGGGCGATCCGTGCCTTTCGTCCAACGCTCCCTCCGTCCGATCCGCAGGTAGGTGGGCACCCAGGGGGCTGCCGACCGTCCGCGTCCTATGTCAACACAGACTTGGAACGGACGTCTGCTCGCACAGGTTGCTCATTATTTCATGCGTACACTGTATGTATTGTAATATACAGTATATGTCATTCCATTGTACGTGTTTCAGCCGGTGCCTAATATGCACCTGGTGATCCCGGAAGGGGATCGACTTCAAGTCGTTTCAAGGTGATTCTCTGAGTAAGGATAGTCCTCCATTTAATCCCCTGTTGAACGTGGGCATCTTCAGCCATGAATTGCAAATATAACTGTGTTTCAGGCTTTAGGATTACCTTTACTTTACTTATATGGAATGCAAATGTGTATGTGTGTGTGTGTGTGTGCGTGCGTGCGTGCGTGCGTGCGTGCGTGCGTGCGTGTGTGTGTGTGAGTTTGTGCCCTTAAATTACAAATTGCTGCCTCGGGATCTTCATGGCTCTGGTCTTTGTCAGTCTGGGCACGTACACACACAAAGGCCCAATTAAAGCAGAAAGTTAAGAGATACCCATGAAATAGTCGGGTCCCGTTTCATATCTATTACAAAGGATCCGAGCGTCGCGTCTCAATTCTTCTCACATTATTCAAATGCAGTTTGACTATTTCAACTCTGCAGTTTGGTGGTGAATATGAGAAGCACAAAGTCAAACTGAGATGCACTCACAGCAGCCCCTCTTCTTATAGGTGCAACCTAAACCAACCTAAAAGAAACATGTTCTACAAAACATAAATATACTCTATATATATACAGTATTAGTGTATATTTACTTGCCAATACTGAAAAACACGGCAAAATATTTATGAATAAAAGAGTTGAGTAGGTACTGAGTGAGAGGTACATGCTGGTGGTTTGGGCCACGTCTGTGATGCAAATAGGAGTAAAAAATACAAATTGAGGAGTTAAAGTTGCACAGCGAGTGTTGGAATGTAGGCCATCCATCCACCCATCCACCCATCCACCCATCCACCCATCCATCCATCCATCCATCCATCCACCCATCCACCCACCCATCCATCCATCCATCCATCCATCCACTCACCCATCCATTCATCCAGCATCCATCATCTACCCATCCATTCATCCATCGATTCAGCATCCACCATCTATCCACCCACCCACCCACCGTCCCATCCATCCAGCCATCCATCCATCTATCATCCATCCATCTACCCATCCATCCACCCACCGACCCATCCATCCAATCACCCGTCCATTCATCCATCCATCCTCGCACCCAGCCATCCATCCACCGACCAATCTATATATCCATCCATCCTTATATCCATCCACCCATCCATCCATCCGTCCATCCATCCACCCATCCAGCTTTCCTCCATCCATCCTTCCATCATCCATCCATCAATCAAGCCACCCATCCATCTGTCCATCCATCCAGCCACCCATCTATCTTGCCCCATCAATCCTTCCCTCCCTTCCATCCATCCATACATCCATACATCCAGCCACCCATCCATCATTCCTTCCATCCATCCTTACATCCATCCATTCGTCAATCCAGCCACCCATCCATTCTTACATTCACCCATCTATCCATCCTTCCTGCCATCCTTCGCTCCATCCATCCATCCACCCAGCCACCCATCCATCTTTCCCCATCCATCCTTCCATCATCCATCTATCAATCAAGTCACCCATCCATCTTTCCCCCCTCCATCCGTCCTTCATTCCATCCATCCATCCATCCATACATCCATCCAGCCACCCATCCATCATTCCATCCACCCATCCTTACATCAATCCATCCATCAATCCAGCCACCCATCCATCCTTACATCCACCCATCTATCCATCCTTCCACCCATCCTTTGCTCCATCCATCCATCCAGCCACCCACCCAGCCTTACATGCATCCATCTATCCATCCATCCATCCATCCACCCATCCATCCTTCCATCGGGCCACCCATACATCTTTCCCCATCCATCCATCCATCCACCCAGCCATGCATCCAGCCTTACAACTATCCATCCATCCATCCTTACATCCATCCATCTAGCCACCCATCCACCCAGCAAACCATCCATCTTTCCCCATCCATACATTCATCCAGCCACCCATCCTTTCATCCATCCATCCATCCTTACATTCATCCATTATCCATCCACCCATCTACACACCCATCCTTACATTCATTCAGCCACCCATCCATCCATCCATCCATCTAACCTTACATCCATCCGCACATCTGTCCTTACATCCATCTCTACACCCATCCTTACATTCGTCCTTGCATCCCACCACCCATCCATCCACCCTTGCATCCATCCTTACATCCAACATCCATCCATCCGCCGTGCTGTCCTCTGCAGATCTGCGTCAGTTGATGTTGAGGGGTTCGCTCCCAAACTGAGCTATGACGGAGAAAGAAATCCAAAAAGGGACAATGAAGAGCTGTTAAGATGTGAGGACATCGCGAGGCAGCGTATGCGGGTGAGTCTCTCTTATATTATTATTACTATTATTATTGTTACTATTATTATTATTATTATTATTAAGACACGAAACACTGCGCCGGCACAGCGCGAAAAGGGGACGATGCGAGGAGCGTGAAGGACGCGGGCTGAAGGTTAAACACCGCACAGGGCTTTTAAAGGGCGTAGCGCTCCCCAAAATACAGACAGCCTTCACGGGGATATCCATCATATTCACAGTAAAGCTGCACTAAAGTTTTTACAAGGTCATTGATCTTCGCCTCGTGGGAAAGCTGGATTCCAGAATAGAAAGTGTCTGCGAACCAAACTCTTGACAGTCGTATTAAAGTGGTAATCCGGAACATTATTTTGAAAAAAAAAAACAAAAAAAAAACAAACAAACCCAAAACAACAACATATTTGATACCTTATTTAGCTGCGCTTTGTAAGAAACAGCCTCTCCATGTGTTTGTGCTCCTCTATACTGTACGCTTCCAATGGCGGTGGCGGGGTCCGCCTCTCTCTCGCTGGGCAAGAATTCAGCGAGGGGGCACGTCGAAGGAGTGAAAGGCCTACCGCAGTGATCGTGGTCGGGCAGGGCGTGGGCATGGGCGTGTTGGGTGGGTGGGTGGGTGGGGGTTCACCTTGCACGGTGGAGGATTCTTTCGGCGTCCCGGGGGCGTGCGCAGACGCGGCTTTTCGGGCTCTGAGCAAATGTAAAACCATCCAGCGTGGGGCGTGCTGCCGTTGTGCAATTTCTCCCGGAAAGCGCTGATTTCTGATTGAAATAGTGATGGCAGATACAAACAAAGTAAATAAAAGCTGCTGTCGGCTGTTGATGGAGGTTTGAATGGCCCGTTTTAAACTGCATTTCTAATGTCTGGATTTAAGTACTTTTGCGAGGCTGATATTTGTTTTGATTTGATGAAACACATTTGACAGCAGGTTTTTGCAAATGCACACAACCACGACTGGCACTTCTATCCCTTGAGCGGAACAACTTTGGGTTGCCAGGTTATGTGGGGAAGATAGTGTCAAGTGCGTATTATGTGAAACCATCTTATCTGGCAACTTCACTTCTCCGTCAAATAGACAGACCGATTTGATCTATTATCACATTTTTTTGATGTGAGGGTTGAGGAAAACCAGGAGCATTCTGTGAGAAATTCCCAAATTTCCCAATATTCCCGACCTAATTTGATTCTGAATTTGAGAAAAAATAATTATGATTATGATAATTATTGTTATTGTTTTTTTTGTTTTTTTTCACACAGCAGCACTACTCACATACACCTTTAAACACCCTCTTGATAATGTGCTTTTTACTTTTTTTCCATGGGCCGTGTGTCGTCCCGTTTCCTTGATTTGATTTTGGTGCTTTCTGACCTGACCTTTGATGGTGTGCTGACGACATACTGTAATAAAAAAAAACAAATAAGGTACAAAATAAAAGAAAAAAGACGTAAGCCATATTTCTTTTATTTCTCTTGTTTGTTTTTTTTATTTAGTCTGACGGGTCACTGATAAGGAAAGAACATCAGCGCTGATAATAATCAACAATAAATCATGGAAATGTCTGCAGCTGAAATGAAAAGGGAACCCTGGGGGCGTGTGCTGCAGCACGTTGCTGTCTCTCTTTGCGTGTGCCCGGTGACGGGTGCACGTGGGCTCCACCTCTGACTGAACACTGCTGTGTGTGTTCATAGTTATTGCCGCAGCTCTGAAGACAAAAGCCTAACTGGTCGGTACCTTCAGTCCAGTCGATTGGGTACTAATATGCTCAGACTGTCGTACCTTCATCAATCCATCCATCCACCCACCCATCCATCCATCAACCCATCCATCCATCCACCCAGCCAGTCATCGTTCCATCCATCCATGCGTCATTTACCCATCCACCCATCATTATAGTCAGCCATACATCCACCCATCCAACCAGACATCCATCATCCAACCAGCCAGCCATCTATCCTCCATGCTTCCAACCATCCAACCATACTTACATAAATCCATGCATCCAACATCTATCCACCATCCCTCCATCCAGCCACCCATCCTTACATGCATCCATGTATCCAACATCCATCCATCCAACCAGCCATCTTTCCATCATCCCTCCATGCATCCAGCCATCCTTCCATGCATCCATCCATCCAGCAGCCAGGCATCCAGCCACCCATTCATCAATCCATAATCCATCCAGCCGGCTGTCAGCCAATCAACCATCCATCCAACCAACCAGCCATCTTTCTTTCATCCAACCATCTATCTATCCATCCATCCATCAATGCATCCATGCATCTATCTGACATCCTCCAACCAACCATCCATCTCTCTATTATCCCTCCATCCATCCAACCATCCTTCCAGGTATCAATCCATCCATCCACCCATCCAGTAGCCAGGCATCCAGCCTCCCATCCACCTTTCCATGCACCCACCCTCCAACCACCCTTTCCATCTTTGGCAGCTAGGTACTTCGTCAAATAATAATCCATCTTTATTTCTCTTTTCCTCTCCTCTCTGGATAATCGTGTTAATGCTGCACAGATGTTGTGATAGCTGCAGAGGAAGCTTAAAGTTGACCTCCCTTTGAAGAAAACTTTACTCCTGGCCAAAGGTGGAGACCTATAAACAGCCTGAGTCGGGGTTTCACAGCATGCAGCAGTGTGAGAATAGCTCTTCCTCATGCATCCCACTCCCCAACACACACACGCACACACACACACACACACACACACACACACACACACACACACACACACACACACACACACACACACACACACACCTCACATTGGGGTATCGTATTAAAGAGGTCCCAGAATAGATCAAACTGCTCTCAAGCCCTTGTATATCATTAAAGGCCTGCACTGTGCCCCTTGCACTCGCACACACACGTACGCATACAAATTAAAATCAATACGGTTTTTAAATCTCCCAATGACATTATTTTTGCATTTTTTATTTTGTCGTTTGCTGAAATGCAATGAACTTTACAAAGGCCTTTGGAGAAATGCAACGATGTCCATTGCATTTTAGTTTTTCATGTGTCCAACCAACTCACAGTGGAATGGAACAAAACTAAGTGGATTGCATTCAACATACGGTTGCATTCAGTTGTGGAACAAATTCACAAAATACTCCTTGGTTTTTTACTATACTATATAATATATAATATATAATATGAAATATATAATATATATATAAGGAGTTGATATCACATCTCTGTGGTGCTATGGCACAAACTGCCAATGTAAGGCCACAATACAGGTAAACCAAGAATACGCAAGTAACGGAGTGAAGATGCTAGAGATATTATTTTCTGATAGATGGTTATGTCCATGGCCATGTCAGAAAGCATTGGCCAAGTATTTATATACTGTTATATTTGTATTGTATTGTATTTATATACTGTCGTGTACCAGCTGGCATTTATTGTTAATTTAAAAAACACAAGTGCCAGTTATCAAAGTTAAACAGATATGTACGGATATACAGTATACTGCATGTCTGTATATATTTATTTGTCAGCTAGGGTTTTTGCATACAAATACATTTCACATGTTATGCCAGTAAATGCAGCATATCAGTTTCACTGGAATCAAATCAACACATTCAATGGATAATCGGCTTACACTGTATCTGCGTGGAACAGACACATATACTGACACAACGGTTCATCATCTAAGCAAATATGAATGAACTCTCTTGGAACCTGAAATGGACAGATGGGCCCACGGATGGTGAAATGTAACCTGAGGATACAGTAATACAATATATTATGGTCAATCAATCTCCTTTGCTACGGAGTTTGGTTCCATGACCTTGGGTAGCCCCAAGTGGGTCAGAGAGAGGGGAAGAACATGTGTGTACGTGTGTGTGAGCACAGCGCATAGATGTTTATTTAACTGCTGTTCACAAACTGGTATCAAACCAGGTCTTATTGTCGGGCTTCAATGTGTGGCGCCCCTGGCGACTCTGGGTTTGTGTGCTCGTGTCCGTGTGTGTGTGTGTGTGTGTGTGTGTGTGTGCGTGTGTGTGTGTGTATCTGATTGCTTAAACAGCCAAACGGAGGCAGGTCCCAGGCGGCCGGGCCCTAATGGTTTGGTGACATTAAGCTTGGCAAATACAAACAGTTTTCCTTTGTGCTGCAATCAAGGGAGGACCATTAAATAATGGTTTCTGGATGGGCCCACAGGGTGGCCTAATGCATCTAAATCAAGCTTTGGTAAACACAGAAATGGCAGTGCTACTAAACTTATGTACAAGACAGACCCGCCCTCAGATTCCTCCATTTTCCAGTCCTATCAGTCGTCCCAGTAGGATGTCTGACAGCATCTTGATAAGCCGGCAGGAGGTGCATTTGCCCCCAGTGGGTCAGGGTCAGGAATCAAAATGGTTTATCCTCTGATGGGAGGATAAACCTTATGCTGCTCCACTTAGAAGTCCTCACAAAAAAGCAGTGAGGTGTGACGTGTTTTCCAGTCTGCAAAATGTGTCCTGCGTGATCCGATCTTGGCCCGGGTGTAGGTAGGCTTCCTAAATCGGAACCTCGTCCTATTTTTGGATCGATAGCTGTTGACTGCAATCTACTCAGATGAGAAGCGGATCGGCAGCTGCCACTGTCAATGGCTACACCAGGATAGAAATACTCATTTGTGCTCAAAGACACAAACAATGTCAACCAATTTAAACACACACTCCCCTGCACATGAAAAACCACAAACTGATACCCCGCCATATTAATACGCCACTGTACACACACACACAGACACACACACACACACACACACACACACACACACACACACACACACACACACACACACACACACACACACACACACACACACACACACACACACACACACACACACACTCACACACACACACACACACAGGCACACAGATCCAGAGTCCGGTGCATTCCAGTCGACTGACAGCGTTGCTACGTTATTTGTCTATCCAAGAGTGTAACTGCCAGAAAACATCTGCTACACACTTGCCACACACTGCTCGCATTGGCTGATACAAGCATGTGTCGTGAAGATTCAGCTTACACATCTACAGAACACAGGCTATTGCACAACTTTGGATGTAAATCAGCTTTGGCCTTGAGACCATGATGTATCAAGTACGAGTGCAACTGTTTGCTTTCGCCTCGACTGGGCTGTAGAATCACTGTAAACTGTCCCTATCTTAATACTAAAGAACTAAGTATCTAAGTCTTAGTATCTAGTAGAAAAATGTTAGTTTGGCAGTTCTGCCTGCCACACGCCACCTGAGTGGTGTTCAGGGCCGTCCGACACAAGGAGTGGCAAGATGTAACAAGCCGGGAGAGATGGACACATGTCATGACAGAGCCCCCCCCCCCATGTGTGTGTGTTGGGATGGGTGATTCACCTGTTGCTCATTGATGGCTCTGACGAGCAACAGGCGTACAGCCACCCTGATCCTGGGCCCTATTAGCCAGACCCAAGACAGGTGTGGCTGCTTAAACCACACCACCCCCACACCACAGTTATTAACGTGGATCAAACCTCTTTCATTTGTATTTTTACATGACGTGTGCTATGGGGTGATCACCCATCCTTGAAAAATCCAATAGTGTGTGCACTTCTGGTCTTTAGGAGCCCTCAGAATTCCATTTTCCTCCTGTGGGGACTCACGTGGTTCCAGAGCAGCTTAACTACTCTGCCCTTAATGAGATATAGGAAAGATATTTCTTAGATGTGAATAAACAGGCATTCTACTCCCGAATATCAGTCCACGGCAGCGGCACTGACATGAAGGAACGGCAAACTCAAACCCAGGGGTTTTCATTTCAGTGCATCACTTACTGTAAGTAGGCAATATACTACAAACAAATGAAGAACCACCCATGTCAACGCCTCCAAAAATACTGTCTTTTGTCCGCTTCTTGTTCTCAATTTAGAATTTTTTGCCAAAAACCTTTGTTATGACAAGAGCATAGTGGCACCCCAACACACTTGCAGAAACACAGAGGCCATTTCGAGGTCACAAGCAAAAACAGAATGTTGAGTGTTGCATAATATCTGCCGAAAATGTTGCCAGCATTCATATAGGGTCATAATCTGTTCCTGGGCGGTTTTCATCGTGATCTGAGGTATGAAAACCGCCATCAGCTCTCTTTCCATTTGTAAATAAATAATGTAGTTGATTACAGATGGGGAAGATAGAGTCTTTGACAAAGCTTCATTCCAGCTCAATATGTCAAAACTGCCAGGAGCCAGGATAACTTTATGTTTGTGTTGGACATCAATCCCCATTTTGTCCATACCTCTGTAGGACTTTCCTCAAAAACAGGAAAAAGGGTGTCACTAACTGTGTTTTTCAGGCCCACATTGAAAGGTCAACAAAGCAATTTTCAAGCGCAAACACTATTTCAAATGCTTCACACTTGAGCTCTCCCCCGTCCAAAGTCATGTTTTGGCCACATGCGACAGCTGTTGAGGACACATTGGTGATGACTCGGGGTCAACCAGCGTGCCAGTGGTTGGATATCTACCAGGAAAAACCATCAGGGCACCTGTCCAGTCCTACAGGCCGTCGGGGATTAAAGGAAGCTGCCATGAGAGGGGCTGAGGAAGCTCTGTACTCCCAAATGCCTCCCCGGAGACATCCTCCCTCCCCGCCCCCCTTTTCATACCAGGCATTGCCAGTTCAGTGCAGGGGTTAATCCAAAACCCAGAAGCCAGGTCTCTCGGTTCTCCCGGCCGTCTCTCACTCTCTCTCTCTCTATTTTGTACTTTTCACTCTGTCCTGCCTCATGTGGGGGTTAAAGAGCTCAGCCCAGCCCTTTGGAATTCCTTGTTCTCCCTATGTCCTCTTAAATCTCAGTATGTGGTTCCAAAGCCACTTCCAGCGCTTTCATGTTATGTCCCCCCACCTTTCCCCGTGCCCCGCTGTTATGCCACTTACACACGGATATTCTCGAATTAGATGTTTAGACGAAATGCCTGTATCGTAAACTCGCCGACTTGAAGTTGCATGTGGAGTAATTGCAGTGGGTTTGGCGGGAAGTGAAGGGGCTGATGACATAAGATTCTCCGCTCACAAAAGAAACAGCAACAAATGACAAAAAATAAATAAACAAAAAGCCTAGTTTGGAAATGCTCTTAGATTCCCCCTTTTTTCCTTTGTATCTGTCGGATCTTTTTGAACTCTGCAGCCAGAATGCTGGATGCAACAAGCTATGATGGGAAGTCTCAACTGGCTCGGGTCACATGAACAAACTCTGCGTGTTTGGAAACATTGGTTAAAAAACACCGGATTCCAAAGAACAGGGTCACACAGACTCCTCCGAGAAATGGTGCCGGAGTTTCAAAATATTTGCAAAGAAGCAGATAGCATCGGCCAGAGAGGATGGTAAGACACCCTATAGAAAACAATGCATCAAGCTCTGTCCTCCTCTCCTCTCCCCTCCTCTCTTCTCCTCTCTTCTTCTCTCCTCTCCTCTCCTCTCCTCTCCTCTCCTCTCTTCTTCTCTCCTCTCCTCTCCTCTCCTCTCTTCTTCTCTCCTCTCCTCTCCTCTCCTCTCTTCTCCTCTCCTCTCCTCTCCTCTCCTCCACTCTCCTCTCCTCTCCCCCACTCTCTTCTCCTCTCTTCTTCTCTCCTCTCCTCTCCTCTCCTCTCCTCTCCTCTCCTCTCTTCTTCTCTCCTCTCCTCTCCTCTCCTCTCTTCTTCTCTCCTCTCCTCTCCTCTCCTCTCCTCTCTTCTCCTCTCCTCTCCTCTCCTCTCCTCCACTCTCCTCTCCTCTCCCCTCCTCTCCCCTCCTCTCCTCCCTTTGTTTTCTTTTGTCATCGACATTAAATCTCTCAGATGGAAAACCATCTGCTTGGAGGGCGGGCGACTGGGCTTCCCCTCTGGCTGCACAAGCCAAGAAACAAGACCCAAAGAGAGGAGGGAAGGAAGGGAAGCGAAGAGAAGGGAAGGGGGGAGATGGGAAAGATGTGAGGGAGTCACGGCATACCTGGTGACGGAGAAAACCAGCACAACCTCAAAAAACGTCGGGAGGTTTGAATCCTCCGCCATGTGCGTTACGTCCACGAGCGTCCAGAGCTACAGTCTTCCTACTACCGCTTGTGTTTACGGCCACCCCGCCAACTTGCCACAGGGGTTTCGGGCCAGACGAGCGCGTCTCTGAGGCTTTCTTTCCAAAACCACAGTACCCTTATTATAGACGGAGCGAGACAGGGTGTGTGTGGACGGCCTACCTACCACAGCCGCCCGTAGTGGCAAACAGCAGAGACGTTGACTCTCGGCACATCCAGACGTAAGAATACACAGCCTACAAAAACAATGCCCCAAGCACCATAGGGTTCCATTTAAGGAATGACTCATTCGAGACGCTCGAGCGCTTCGCTTGTGACGGAACAGCATGTCGGTGTGAGTTCTGGTGAGACATTTTTCATAGAAGGTGCCGTTCTAAAACCAATATTAAGCGCATAGGTCAGTACTCCAGAAGTTGGGTTACCAGTGAGACATTGGGTGAGTTTTTGCATCTACGTATGTAACTTTGGATGGCTCTTGCATGGTTGTAAGTTTGTTGTCAGGTAAGCAGCTCACATAAGTATGTACAAAATCGAACTGCACACGAGACAATGACACATTTAAATTACCCATTGGCCTTCGGAGCCGTCTCAGACACTCAGTCACCCCTACCTTCCAAGCACAGCGCTGACATTCAGACCAAATACCACATGTCATTTCCCTATTCTGCAACACTGTGGAAAAGTGTGGCTGATGTGACTAATGCTGGGGCTGGGTGAGGTCGTTTCATAATAGACTGAAAACTTTGGAAATATAATGTTGGGAAAAGATCTCACAATAGTCGTCCTCACTCTGAGTTTTCTTGCATTTTCAACTACAGCAACTACTGTATAGCAAAATATTACATTTAACTTGTAAGTTTTCTTTTATATCTTATGTCATATAGAGTATATAAGAAGCTATGTTTGGAGAGGTTCAAACACTTTTCTTGAAGTTGCTGTTTTGTGGGCAAGGAAATTAAAATGCCAATAAGAAAATAATTGCAATGGTTTTCTTTTGTCCCGACAAATATAGTTGTGCGACTATAGCGGATCCTGCCTCCTTCAAAGCTGACATTCAATTAAATGCAGTTAATTTTCACTGGTTTCACTATAAACTGTATGGTGAAATGAATAAATACCACGGTTTCCATTGGGTCGATTCCAGCTGGCATGCGTCACCAATAACGCCATCAACACCATTTGATCCTGCCCATTGAAACCAATAACCATAATTTTAGAAAGGATGTGGACAGGGCCTGTTTGCGTCACAAACACTTAAAAATAGACAATATTTGGCTCTATTTCCAACCCATCCTAAGCCTGTGGTGTTTTGAAATACATCCACTAAGCATGTTGAAAGGATTGCCTAATAAAAGACAACAAAGGAAAATGAGAACATCTACGTATGTGCGTCCATTGGTGTGCATGAACACTTGAATTGAATATCTGCAAAGGGACCACACTGATCTAAGTTGGATCCAAACACAATTAGATCACATACTGTAACGTATCTTTGCACTTTGTTTCCTGCAACCCCCCCAAAGAAATGCAGGTTCGGCCAGTTTGCCCCCCCTACTAGCACAATACGATGGCCTCCAGCTGCGAGGAAGGGGTGCATTTTGCAGTTCGCTGCTCTCACCACACTTTTCATCTAAATGCGGATTAGCAGCCGCCATAGTGCGGTGTAGCGTTTGAGCTCCGGGTGCAAGAATTATCACACTAACTTGATTCTGCTGTCACAAGGCAGACTTGTGACTGAGCCTGTATGGTGGATGTTTTTTTTTCCTGCTGGAATTTGTGAAGGTGCTAAAGCAAACGATTGCATGGAAAGGTTATATACATTATAGATTAGGAGGAATGTGCAACCGCTATATAATATTAAAGTAAATATAACCAAACATTTACACACTAAAAATTAGTTGCAATGAGTATTTGGCTTCTTCCATGTCCGAGTAAGAGTGTGTTTGCAGTCATTATAATGCTGACGGATCGGGTTTGGGCCAATCATTTTCCTCAAACTGCAGCATAATGACTGTGTATCTTTCTCGGCATTTATCGCTCCATCATTGGAATTTTAACCAGATCCTCATGAAAAAAACCACAAAAGGCTGTGGATGGGCAACGGTGCATTTCTTGTGAACTGTGTTTTATGCTGGCTGCTTTGGCAACCAAACATTTGAAATTTGGCCGCATTGCTCCATAAAACTTTCTGATCGATGCTTTATGGTCTTTCGTGTATGCAAATCTCCTCGGCTCATTGCCGTTCCCAAAGAATGAATTCCGAGCCGCAACCCGCCCTTACAGGACCTTACCAGAAAGTCAACACATGTGTGAAGGTTATGAGATTCCTCCCTTTATAGTGAGATATTCTTAGATTATTAGATTGGATTAGATATTTGCTTAGATTGAAGACTTGCTTGATATGATATATGTCTGCATCAGTTTGTTTGCTTTGTGATTGTCATACCCCTCCTCAAGGAACCCCTCGTCCTACGGTAAAGACGAGAAATTCTTGTTAATTTTATCATATTTATCTATATCTACCCTTAATACTGTCATGCCACATGTTCTGTAATGCATGTTATCTCACCAGACTATAGGTAGATTATGGCTCTAGACATCTTTACTATACTAACATATTACCAGTACGTTGTGCTTATTTTAGCGTAACCGCCACCCGCCCACATTGGGCTCATTAGTCAGCATAGTCAACCGTGCAGCACTACTCCATGTTAACTGGGGTTTATAAACATGAACACATATGTTATTGCTGTTATTGCACATATGTTCTTGACTTAAACTGTTTTTGCTGCCGCAACGTCTGAATCCCCCTGGGCGACGAATAAAGTGCCATCTTATCTGATCCGATCTCATTGTATTTTATTTGTTCAAAAGTTACTAGGTAGAGGAAAACAGTTGGGTGGTCTGATACAACAACAACAACAAATGCTTAGTGTCGATTTCTAACAGCTATATTTGTACATGTAGGAGCTTTTGAGGAGGAAAACCCACAGAAGATATTACACAGTACATATGTATGGATATAGGTTTGACAAAGTTATTCCAATGGGGAGGTCATTGTAGACTGAGACGGTATACGAATCCCAAGTTACAGCAGGTTATAAAACCGCCAAGTGGTGGCAAGAAAGAGCGACGACCGGAAACCGAAAAACACACAAAAAGATCCCCACGCAACTCGTTGTGACGGCGCACCGCCGCCGTCTCCCCGCCTCCCGGGTGACGCGCCAGCAAGCGGTGAGTCGCCCACGGAGGGAGGCTCGCCCAGCGCTTCGCCCCGGACGCCGTGGGGGCAGCACGCGTGTCTCTCTCTCTCTCTCTCTCTCTCTCACACACACACACACACACGCAAGCAACACGAGGTAGGACACGCACACCACTCACTGCCATTCCACGCCGCCGCTGTCGTGTTCGCGACTCTGTAGACATCTTTGCGAGGGAAGACAAAACGTTGAGTGCGATGGTATTTTGTTTTATTTTAAATCGTGTTGTCTTTTACCAGGGTTTTTTCTTTTTTTTTTTTTTAAATCTATTCATTTTTATTCGTATTTGTTATTGTTACGAGGTGAACTCTTTCTCGTCCTCCTGGTGTTTTGTTTCCGGGCGGCAGCGGCAGCGGCAGCACGCGGTCTTTGTTGACTTGACGCCCGCGCGCGTAATTACATTTTACCGCCAACGTAAACACTGGCTCGCGCTCTCCGGGCAGAGGGTGGAGGAATGGATGGATGGATGGATGGATGGATGGATGGATGGATGGATGGATGGATGGATGGAGGAACGTATGGATGGTTGGATGGAGTGACTGAACGAAACATGTTGTTTTGAAGCGAGGCGACGTTATCGCAGACCCCCCCCCGATGTGTGCGCACCGACTCCCCGGAGTTCGGCGCTGGTTTCGCCGGGGGTCCTGGTCCTCCATCTCCATCTCCATCTCCTCCTCCTCCTCCTCCTCCGCGCCGGATTCAACCCCGTGGCCCGGGTTTCGGCGCTGGCTGTGACGCCCTCGTTGCACGCTGTATTCGACTGTTGACGGGAAGCACCCGACGCCACGCGTGGGTCGTCCGCCCGCACCGCGTGGGGGTCGATGGCTGACGTAACTCGCGATTGAGATTCCTGCGTGTGAGCAGGGGCGGCGGAGGGGCGGGAGTGGGTCTTCCAGCTGCAGTGTGTAAGGTGCACGGTGTGTGGGGGGGGCTTTGGTTCGCGTCATGTGGGTGTTGTGGTGGATTGAGGACTTGTGTTTCTAGCACAGAGCAACTGCACAGAAACCGCCGAACCCACGGACACGAATGACAAGGGGAGATTTGTATTCGGGGCAGCCCACACAGCCTGCGGTCCAAGTTTGATCCAAACCCGACTGTATTCGCAGCAGTTGTTGGTCGTTTTCCGGAGCCGCCTTACCGGAGGTAGACGAGTGAAGGTACCGGTGGAGTGGGACGCTCCAGTATGTGCGGGTTGTGGCGCTTCGGGATGTGGTGGAACGGGAACTGACCCGAATATCATACACAAATCCACTGTTTGTAAACCGGAAACAGCATTTTCGTTGCCATTCACGAGATCTCTTAAAACTGTAATTGGTACAATTGCGGCGATTAAACTGCACCCTCTTCCTTGCTGCCTGCAGCTATATTTATTGTATTATTATTTTGCCCGTTGTGTTGATGTGAGCTGCTAGGACACTGCAATGTCCCTTCGTGATGAATACAGTATCTAAGACGAATAAGTGGATAAGTACTAAACTGCATACAGTACTGCACCTATATGCTTTATTTATACATTTATTGGTCTCACTCACACATGTTACTCAGGTTAACCTAAATGCTTTCATGTACAACAAGCTGAGAGGATTGTAGGTAATAAAGTTTTATTAATTTTTTATTCTCAAAAAAATTGCCCACGAAAAAGCGCAGTAATTGATCTGTCATTACATTTGTCTATCAAAATTGTGCAAAATTATGCAAAATTGTTTGATTTGGTGTGTGTATGTGTGTGTGTGTGTGTGTGTGTGTGTGTGTGTGTGTGTGTGTGTGTGTCCGGACATATTCACATGTCTGTGCTATTTATATCCCTGCAAATGCGCTTCCAAGGAGAGGGGAGCAACAAATGGCGTCTTTGTTTTCCACTGGACAGCTGACTCATTACAACTAGTAGGCGCAGGAGAACATCTGTGCAGCCGACCCCACGCGGGGAAAACCGGACGCAAAGCTGTCACGGTGGAATTTAGGGTTCGCAAACCCTTAAAGCGCAAACGGAGCTTCACTGGTTATGATAACTTGTGGTTACCATGTTTAATCAGATTGTTTCTGTAGTGACTTTTTAATTGGTATAGAATGACACGCTGCAGGCTACGTGTCACGAAAACTCTTGAGAGAGGCTATACTGACGCTCAAATTGGGATCTTGGACGGTCACCAAAGCCTGTTTGGGTTTTGTTGTTTGATGGCGTTTCTTTGTTTTTCCCTGCGAACACCCATCAGCACCTCGGGCTTTCTGTGATGTCATCGTGGTGACTGGCGAGGTTTTCCATGGCTGCTTCCTCAGTCGGAAGCTTATCCCGACCACGGCGGGACCGCTGGAGTGGGGCTTTGTTCACCCTCTGAGTGGCGGGAATTGAGGGTAGAGCGTGCGGCGGGGGGCCGCGGCGGAGACAATAGATTTAGTGAACCCAGAGGCACCTTCTCCCACGTCTGTTTCAGACCGAAGCCAAAGCCTTTTGTGCTTTTTGCACATCACCCCATCCCGGTTTTATAAAGCGCGACCATGGAATAAGTCTTTGTCGGCCTTCCCAAGTCTGCCTCTATGATGTTTAATTTCGACTGCATTTGTGAGTAAAACAAAAAAGTCCTCAGTGTGAATGTATTAAGAAAAAACAAGAAGAACAACCCCACCCAAAAAACCCCCCAAAAACACACCTGTGTTAGTGATGTTTTTTAAGGGGTTTTAAAAATTAAGTTACTGCACACGATGAACTATGTCAGAATCCAGATTATAAAAACTACAAGTTCCGCCTGATATCATGCGTACGTCAACGTAGCAGTCCTTCCAGCGTTCAGAATGAAAACATAATCAAACCTCGAAAAGTTTGCGACAATATTTAAAATGTGGCCCGGGGACGATCGGTGAAAGTGGAAGGAGAGACGGAAGAGAAGAGGTCATTCAGACGAGCGCACAGTCAATGTATTCCGGAGCAGATGTCACAGCAGCCGCGGCCATATTGTGAACTTTACGGTCAAAAGCATCACAATTTTAAAAGTTACGTGGCCGAGGGACTTCCCGCGGCTATAATATCATAAAGGGGAAAAAATGACGTGAGAACTGAAACCACCAAAAAGACCGTTCAGAAATCAAATACAACCAAACGAGTGATGAAGGTTGGCTTTCCGTTTTTGCATGTTTTCCATACGGGGCTTGCAATATCTTATGTTCAAATCATGTTGTCAACATCAGCTTTTTTTTCATTATTATTTTTTAATATATAAATATTTCTAAGTTTTTGTCCAAATTTTACAAGAAAATGCCTTCTGTTCCAGCCTCAATTATGATAATGATGTAAAATGTGCAAAAATGATTGTGTCAGTTATTTGAACGTCATCGTTTTGTTAATTTGCCAAATTAAAACGTAACTCTAGACTTTTATTGTTTGATTTGGAGGTTGTGGCCTTTGTTTTGAATGAGACTTTTACCGGAGGCAAGGGTTGAAATTGATTGAAGGGGCGTTGTGTTCCAAAGAAGCCTTAAAATTGTTTTGTTTGATTGTTTAATGACACATAATGTCTGCATGAGATCATGCCATTATACAGTTTGTCAGAAGGAGCTTTTTTCTTTAGTTCATATTCAGCGATGCATTCAAGTATATTTGCCATTTTAATTTATTTGAGCATGCACTTTTACAGTCTAAACATTTTTCTGCAATTTCTATCTTTCAAAAAGCTGATTTTTATTTCTGTGAGATTGCACTGTCGTTGCTGTGACACAATTGGGCGAGGTCCAGCACCGATGCCACTGCATGCAAATGACTGTTTAAGCAGCTGGATGCCAGTAGGGCTGTGACTTATGAATTTATTCTTACCGCGATGAAAAAGCAACTATCACCACGGTGTTGCTATTTTTTGGAACGGGGCCGAGCTGGACGGTCCCTTAACTCAGTTGTGTTTAAAAAAAAAAAAAAAAAAAAAAAGTTCCACTCATGGAGCAAACAAACTAAAATAAATAGATCTAAAATAGAAAGAAATTAGAAAAAATTGAAATAAAAAAAAAAATCCACTCCAATTATGAGTTAGGTTTATGTTTTTCATTTTCCATAAAGTAAGAAACTAAGGAAACAAAATAAATCTAACTCTTTCTCTATGGTATAATATTATATATTGCTATGTTATAATCACAAGATTTGCTTATAGAGCGGGGAAGTAGGATCCAATCACCAGTGGTAACTCGACAGCTCTGAGTGGAGAGGGTGAGAGCCTCCGCCCGCCTCCCTCTCCGCTCCAGTTTCAGAACATGGCAAACTGCATTCACACCGTTGCATCGCTCAGATTTTTCCTGGCAGATTAAAAAAAAAAAAAAAAAAAAAAAAAAAGAAGCGTCTGTCATCATCGAAGATTGATGATTTAGTCATAGATCTGTCCAAGCCTTACACACACAAAATAAATCCCCCATATGTTTAATGGACTTTGTATTGTTTTATATCCCACACCATATGTACTTCTGTAACTGTCACCAGCAAAAAAAAAAAAAGAAATACAAAAGAAAATACATATATTTTATTATTTGTGGTGATGACAGTAATGAGCTCGGCCCCGCGGTGATGGTGGTGATTTAGGTAATGCGGTTAAGGTCATAGCCCTAGATTCCAGTGGTGAGAGAGACTTTTCTTTTCCTGTATTATCCAGGTTCAAGTCCCTCGGTGGTACAGTTTGAGAATTAAGATGTTTTATATACAAATCTGGTAATTCATGTTGACTTTACAGGTGGAATTACACTGGAGCACCACACTGGGCCCCTGGGGCTGCTATCTCTCATGAGGTGGTGTAGGAAAAGTGAGTTTGCATTTTCCGAGTAGCGGACAATGTTCTATAAACTGTCCTGTTAATAATGCAAAAAAGCATCAGTGCTGGCAAAGGGGTTGTAAGGTTTCATGTTTGTTTGTACAGTATGAGCCCTCAACAGTGTTACTTCGGGGTTCTGAGCTCACATGTCTTGCTGCTGAAAACCCAAACGCCTTTCTAGCAATGTGGGGTCTGGATATGCATTTGGCCCTCTACCATTCTATTATTCGCAGTGGAAGTTTATGTTGGCTCAGATTAATTTTGCTGTTCAGATATTTTGCCTCTCTGTAATATTATTATTACACTATTATTATTAATAATAACAATTATAATAATATTATTATTATTATTATTACCTAAACTAAGAATGCTCGGTATTTTGATATTTTAAATTTCAGCCTCGCTGTCTGGTTGCAAGCAAGGTCAGTACCAAAGGTCAAGGACAGCGCATTCCCTTTGAAGCCCCAAAAGAATGGGCTGGAAATATTGTGTTTATGCAAGTTGAATGACCTCTTCGGCTTGGGATCCTCACGAATGAAGCATCTAGTTGTGAGCCAATATAATTTAGGCAGTGAGGCCAAACAATCTTTGGAAGAGAATGTGCTGGCTTTTTACGAAATGGAAAAATAAATATCAACAAGCCGCCTGAGCACTGACAGCTTTTGAAAATATGGGATCTTAATTTTATTTCAACATGTGTTTTGTTGTAGCGCAAATAAGTTAAGCCAGCTAACACACTAACTAGCCTCTGGAAATAGTCACTGCATGTCCTCTCCCATCATCTTATCGGTGATTTTATTTCCTCTACCGCCCATTGAGCTGCCATTCAATGTTGTGCCTAGTGTGCGTCAAAGGAATTAAAATGGGATTTTCGAGTCCCAGACAAAACTACTCACAAGGAAATTTGTTGTGCTGTCTTTTGTAAGTCTGCTGTACTGAAAGGATCCTGGAAACCTGGGGTCATCGGTAGGGCTCTACCAAATTCACGGTAAATGTTCAATCAGTTTTACGGACGTAGATTCTCAAAAATAACAGATTTCACGGATTTGGAAAGTAAAACACAACATTTCACGTCAATGACTAGGTCTAACTTTTTAAAGCACACACAGTCAGGCTGAACTGTATCACTGAACAAGTACTATTCAAGTAGGAACAGTACCAGGTAATTTGTTAATACTGTAAATTTTACTAAATTAGTACATATTCGTTTAAAAGGCTACTGTGGCAGTTTTGCCTGCCACACTCCACCCAAGTGGCATTTTCAGGGACCTTCATCATAGAGATAGACGATAGACACAGTTTATTGTCGAGAGGAGGCTAGGTGGAATAAGCCCAGGAGCAGATAGAACATGTCGTGACAAGGGCTCCTCTCCTGAGTGAGTGTGGGGATGGCGGTTTTACCTGTTGCTCGTTGGACCAACCAACGAGCAACAGGTATGCAGCAACTCTGATCCTGGGCCTTAATTACCTAGACCCAGGACAGGTGTGGCTGCTCAAACCACACCATCCCAACACCACAGCTACAAAGTGCAGGCAAGAAAGGTCAGCTTTTGGAGCGTCTCAGGCTTTAGAGCTGCCCTTTTGGCAGGAAACCATGTTCCCTCCAGTGCTGAAAACTCTCTCAGACGGTGCACGTGGCAGGGATACACAAGTATGGTTTTGCCGGCTTTCTGACTCCGGGTGAAGTATTGTCATTGATCCTCCAACAGCCCTAGGGTTCAGACTCACTGTCTGCATCTGATGACATCAAATCACGTCATCTGCAGCTTCGTCCTTGTATTTGTCATTGACGTAGTCCATCCTTTCTATAGCTGTGTATCTTCAGCTGCACCTTTAGGAATTTCTCTTTTGAAAAGGTGCAATGCAGGCTTCACATATGGAACGCTAAACATATGATCTGACAACGAAGACCCTACAGAAGTCCCTGGATGGGTGCTACACCAGAATGTTACATGTGGTACTGAACATCAACCAGAACGAACACATTTCCAACCAACGTCTGTATGGGGCACTACCCAGTGTATCAGAGAAGATAGCAGTAAGGAGGATCAGACTAGCAGGCCATTGCCACCGCCACCGACAACTCCCGGCCAAAAAGCTTGTACTGTGGGAACCAACACAGGGGCGTCGATCAAGAGGACGTCACGCATCTACCTATGTGGATGTGGGAGACGCCGATGGAAGGCTCGTCTGAGGACGACGTAGAGAGAGAGAGAGAGAGAGAGAGAGAGAGAGAGAGAGAGAGAGAGAGAGAGACACAGTTGGTAAATTCCACAAGTGGACCAAAGGCTGCACTCATCGATTCAAGTATGTCCCATTGGGCCGGAACTTAAATATCCAAAGAAAGCACCAAACTATGGATGTATGTGGCCCTCTTTGTTCAAGGACACTATCATCTTGCTCCTTCTGCTCTGAGTTGAAGTCATTTTGGACGCGGCCGCTCTGTCCGTCTTTTTTTCCGCTGCGGTGTGTTTGCAAGTGCAACCTACCCATGACGGAGGGAACCTATCACAGTTTCCGTTAGAACAAATTGGTGCTGATTCACGTTTCCTGGATACCGGAAACGTGGAAACTGTTCCAGTGCAAAGACTAAATACAATAAAGTTTGTGGTTTTATGTTTCATCAACATATTTCATAACACAATGGATGTGTGTGTGTGTGTGTGTGTGTGTGTGTGTGTGTGTGTGTGTGCAACCTGTCCACGGGGGGGGGGGGGGGGGGCTTATTTCTAGATCGACAAACATGATTAGTCGGAGGTGAAAGGTCAGCTTTAGATCGTCCAAACTGATTTGCTTTCCATCGCAACTTGCCAATCCGTGGAATTCTATATGGAAATGATCGAGTCTATTTTATTTTGACACAGAGGAAAAAAATATGGTTATAATTATCATTATTGTTTAATTGCCCAGCACTAATTCAAATTGTGCTTAGAAGGAATTATTTTCAAATAATTTGTATAGAAAATTATAATTTGACGAATCAGTATGAGACAGTATCAATGTTATTTTGTTTTGACATCGGGGGGAAAAAATGCCCAGCACTACCGGAAGTTACCCAGTGATTCATACTTCTAGGAAACCTGGTTGACCCAAAAAAACAAATGAAGATAACTGGACAAGCTTTGCTCTTCTTTATTTTGTCACTGCACATACCAGAACACACACAGCTACGGGGGTGACACACACACAATTAATGGAGGCTGGGAAATCACTGCCTTTCTCCCCAGCAGTTGGCAGCTTACAGCGCCTGGGGACCAACGATGTTCTTGTGCATGTTTTTAGTTTGGGTTCTTATGGTGTTACTAGGAGGAAACCCCATGTGAGCGCGGGGAGAACATGCAAACTCCACACAGAAGGGACCCTCATCGGGAGATGAACTGCCGGAGCACGGTGCCAACAGCGCCCCAGGCGGGAATCGAACCCCGGACCTTTTTGCTGTGAGGCAGCATTGCAATGCACCTTGCCACCGAGCACCGACACCACAGCCACATGAAGGATCATTCCACCGGTATGGAATGAACAAAAGAAGACCGAGCAACGGACATTTAACGACCGACAGGTTTCCATCCCGCTTGCCGCTTCTTTGGCTTCACCACGGTGCCGGCGCAAATTTGAGGCTTCGACGTGCATGCGCCAAATGATCATGGAAAGACGCGCCCCAATAATATCAAACACGTCTGATCGAGTCGTGACCCGGCTGGATGCGACTCTACAGCGCGACTACCCGGGACCGCCGCGACTCGTGCTGCTTCACGCTGTGGCCGCCCGGCCAGCTTTCGTCTGGACAGTTCCGATCTCTCTCCATACACCTGTGCGCCAATAAAATGTTATTTCCTGCTCTTCGGACAGGCCTTCCAAGTTGGACACCTGTGGCGTGCTTGGAAACTGTTGAAACAATTGGATTTGTGTTCAGGAGAAAGGGAAATGATCCGAGGGGAAAACCAGAAAACCAGATCGTCAGATGTTCACGACAGTAAATGAATAATGAACCTGCTCGTAAAGTGTGTTTCCTGTCGGCATAACCTGTGCCCTCCGGCCACGTGCTTTTTTTTTTTTATGTTTGTGAGCCGCTCCTCCACATTTGGCAGCGGAGTCAAACCTCGCCTCCTCCCTGAGTCGAGCTTTGACATTCACCATGTGGTGAGGGGGGCGGCGGAAAAAAAAAACATTCCCTCGGCGGTTGTTGTTTGCACTGCGTTAGTGCTCCCTGTGTGTTCTTATTTTAGGAACTTCTAACCTGAAGAAGCGCGGGCTCTGTGGAAGCTCACGCCCGCCTCCCGCCGCCGTGACGTGGTTTCGTTTTTCACGGCCGGGGCCGAGGGTGTCAGATTCTGACCCCGCGGTGTGTTTTACAACTAAAATTAAACTGGTCTGGTCTCACCATCTGCTGTTTCAATAGATTGTGTTCCTTTCGTGGATCTGAGCTCCAGCGCTGCCGATGGTCTACGAGTCCCTGGGAAGTGACCTTGAGAAAATGGGTTACTCTCCGCTCGCCTCGTCGTATGACCTGCGCTATTCATTCTATGCGTTTCGGTGTGGGAATGTTGCCTCGCCTATTAAAGAGGTATGCCGGTGGGACGTGAACAATGTCCTCTTCTATTAGGATTTAGTCCTGTGATGAAACGGTGGTGGCCACTGTTTTATGTAGAAAAGCATTAACTTCAACAGCCACGAATTGCCCCTTCCCCACAATACCGAAGCAGTTTGAACCGGTTTTATTCTACCTTAATAATAATTTAAGGTTTTTTTCCTCACAGGAGTTATGTCTGGAATTTAATTGGGAGGAAATGCTTCTGGGCTTACTTGGAGCTAGTTTCTGTTGAAAAGCAAACAAACCAAATTACCATTGACAGAGGACAAACTACAGTTTTTCCTCCAAGCTCTACAGACTGCAAAGTGCTTGTGTGTGTGTGTGTGTGTGCGTGCGTGCGTGCGTGCGTGCGTGCGTGCGTGCGTGCGTGCGTGCGTGCGTGCGTGCGTGCGTGCGTGCGTGCGTGCGTGCGTGCGTGCGTGCGCGCACATACTGGGCACCGCTTCAACACCGGCCATTTCATGCCAGCTGCCGCATTTTTGGCAGGTTTAGCAGAGCCGTGCAAAACGAGGAGGGGGTTGGAACTGGACTTAAGTCAATTTGCGTCTCACCTCGTGACCCACACAGATAACTGCAACTTGATTTGTCGTATTAAAATGTTGCCTCGTCGGCATTGCGCCGCTGGTTTAAGCCAATTATGTCATGAAGGAAAAGAGATGTGGGAATGATGGCCGATATTCAAGCAAGTGGGGAAAATTGTACAGAATAAAAACCTTTATTCAGACACAATCGTCTTTGGAAATTTTGAATGTATTGTAAAGGTAAACCCAAGTATTTTATTAATTAATTTATTTATTTTAATCAATTTTGTCATGTATAGTTTTATATTAATTGGATAAAAACTGGTAAAACACCACTGAGAGTATTGCAAACTTCCATACTGTTGTGTGAATTGGGTATACCTACAGTCTATTAGGCCTCTGTTTAACTTAAATTCCAATGCAGCATCTGTCTGTACAGAGAGTTCCTGTGTCAAGGAGGATTTGGGTCCCTTTTGTGATCAGCCCTTTGACTTTTTTTTCAGTTTGTGTATCATCTGGACTATTTAGAGTTCTAACACATTGTGACTTGTCCACCGTGAGACGTTTCCTGGCTGATCGGATTGTAATGACAGATTCAGCCAGTTTCACACCCTGCTCTCCCGCCTAAATTCTTCTCCGAGTGGGAAATTGAGGCCGATTTTCACCGACACTACTTTCTGATGCTGGCGTCAGTCAGTGAACGTCGTAGCCCGCGCTGAAAAGCATGTTTTCAGGTTTCTCCGCCACCCTCACCCGATGATGATGATGAAGATAGTAACCCTAACCCTCAGCTCATAATCGAAGCATTGCTGGGAAACGTGTTCATCGGACACCCAATTTGGAACATTCATCAGGTTCTGTGTGAATGTAGTGCACGTGTCTCATCATGGTGTTTCTCATGTGTTCATATTTAGGTTTTGCAGGCCACTCTTTCTATGTGTTCAAATCCGATCTTTCACTGGGCTTTAAACGTCAGAATGGCTGTGGGGGCCACCTCTCCCTCTAAGAATGTCTTCGCTGATTTATGATCCACCTTGTTTGCATGGTAGTGTTCAACTCCAAGCCAAATTGATTTTTGTATATTCATGTGTGTATAACGAAGGCAGTTTGTTTTCGTGGAGTGAGTATTCTGAAAGGCTGCTCTGTCCGGGGGAAGTGTAGGCTGTCTCAGCACATGTCTTTCATCAAGACACGAACGGAGGAGGACATTGAGCGGAGAACCAGGAGAACCAGGAGAACCGGGTCCTGGGGAAAGGTCAAGGGAGGCGGTACCGTAGAGGACCTGAATCAAATTCGAGACGGGAGGTTTCAGGGCAGGACTGGACGGGCAGCGGGAGGTGAAGAAGTGGATTTGCAACGGAAAGAGTAAAGAGGTTGTAGGGATGGAACCAGAGATGATAAAGTGTGTGGATATGTTTCGAGAAGAAACGCTGTGTGTGTGTGTGTGTGTGTGTGTGTGTGTGTGTGTGTGTGTGTGTGTGTGCGCGCGTGCTTTCTACAGCCATGATGTGGCATTTTTATTTCTTCCTACATTTGCACCTATGTCAGAAAGTTTTAACTTAAGTGTTAAGCTACACAGCAACTTCCTATAGGCAGATGATGTGTGTATTTGGGTTTATTTTCCTTTTGTTTGTTTTGTTTGTTGTCTCAAGAGGGCCTTGCCGCGAAAGGGTTTGGGAACCACCCCTGATCTAAGACACTAAAACATCAAAAAGTGGAGGCTCTCACCAAGCATTGCAATATCCTCCGTGCTCCAAGTCGGCATCTTTTATTTGGGACGGTGCTGATGACTTCAACGCGCCTTCATCCTCGCCCGCTTGAGACAGACTCATATTGTATCGTATGAAGCCCCTCTGGATCAGGGCGTGTAAAAGCAGGAGGGAAGCAACGGGGGGGTGGGAGGGTTGCTGCGTTGGGACGCGGGGCAGGTCCAGTGAACAGTGGGGAGGAAACTCACTCCATGAAATGAAACCGCCGACAGTTTCTCGGAGCTCCCTTCCGAGGTAGCGGCCCCCTCTCGGACGCAGAAGAACCGTTCGGGTCGTATCCGAACTCCGCCTCAACTAGGTCAGCAACCAGACGGCGCCCTTCCTTTTTTTCCTGAACGGTCCTGGCGATGGAGAATGTTCCCAATTAAGTTATTAGTTATGAATGCTCCGGCTCATTTGATGGACCGCCTTTGGCTTAAAGCAATACAGGGTGTGCTTGGCAGCCACTTTGACTTCCACGGTCTACTATGCGACTCGGCCGACAAATGCCACGATTGTTATCTTTCGCAATTTTTCCCCGACCAACCCTGGCTGGTCGTGTCTATTTCTGCTGATTGGTGAATCTCGATCAGCAATTGTTGCGGCTGCATCCTAAGACGTGCCGATGCGTCCGTAAGCGAGCTCCGGCCCAGGGAGGCTTGTTGCGGCGGAGAAAACGAAACGAACCGCCAGTTTGGTGGTTTAGTTGTGTCGACAGGGGATTTTTCGTTCTTCGCTCTGGTTTGCGTCTGACATTTTAACCAATTTAAAAAAAAAAAAAAAAAAAAGCCTTTCGCAGTGCGGAGTGCAGCGCGTGGAATGTTCACGGAAAAGTGGGAGCTGGAAGCGCTTTGGACGGTTCAGCAGAATTGGGGCTGAACCACGTGTGGGTTGTAATCTACTGAGTTGTGCAGAATTTTGTCGCTGTGGTCAAGGCCCGAGGTCTACATGCCCGCCATGCTGAGTTTAGAGGGAAGTTGAGGAGGTTTCGCTTCCCGGGCACTGCTTTACTGGCTGACAGTGCAGTCCCAGCTGTTTCGCGCCTCGCCCCAAGTATTTCTGTTGTGATTTCAGATCTAGTGCCAAACTCCTGACTAAAGCTCGGCCTGCGGCAGAACCATGACGGCCCTCAGCGCACCCCGCGACAGGTAAGATCATTGTCAAGAAGATGGGATGTTTCTCCATTTCCCGACTCTTCAACGTAATACTTTGATTTGCTTTTTTTTTTTTTTTTTTTTTTTCATAAATGTTGTTCTCCCAGTCCCTGTTGATATATTTTGAAGCTGGTGATGGTGCTGCGCTCCTTTTTTCTCAAATTTTAATCGATATTAATTTTGTTGTGGAACTCATTTTTCAGGTATAACTTGGTGTGGATCATCTTTTTCATCCTGGGCTTGGGAACCCTTCTACCATGGAATTTCTTCATGACCGCAACTATGGTAACCATTGCAATGTTTTCAGCCATTGTTTTCCTGATAATCGGTGTTTACCTGTATGCATCGGTGCGTGGCTGAATTATTAACTTTGACGGTTTAAATGTCAGGCCCTACTTGGAGGAAGGTCCCTTTGTTTAGAGAGAGGTGTATGTTTGTTTACCATGCCACCGAAAGCAGCCTGGTTTCAATCAGCGTGACTGACAGTTGGGCTTTTAATGCAAAATCATGCCGTGGGGCAAGGAGGGTAACTCCATTCTCATGTCCACCAACTAATCGCAGGGTGGATGAACACGGAATGCCCCTCAGGGTGGTGCGTGTTTGGTCGGAGGTCAGGTGGCGGTCTTTCTCGGTGCTGTTTTTCTTGATTAATTAATTCTTCCCTTCGTTTTTTGTTTTTTTTTATACTTCACTTTATATGCACCAGACGGGGTAATCCACTAAATTAAATCCAATTTTAATAAATAAAATCAAACAGGATGACATGATATAAAGCACCTCGTGGCCATCGGCATGTCTTAGTTTCTGTAACAATCCTTTATCATTTAAACATATTCTTTTTCCAGCACTGTTGGCCATGCTTTTGTTCGACTAGCGAGTTTTGATATGTAAAGAAAACACGTGTTTCTCAATAGGTAACTTTTATTTGAATATTTGGGCAATAATATAAGAATATTTAAACAACACACCTAAAGAGTGAAGAGCTTTAGCAAAACTAGACTTTAGAATAATAAACAATGAGTTACTTAGTTACCTTAATAGTTAGTTAATACTTTTAAGTTACTCACCAAAATAAGCGCAGAAAAACGGATGCTATTTTTGAGGGGAACGTTTCTAGTAAAAGTGAAATTGCATAATAACAAATTATAATAATAATTACAATAATTACAAATTATTAATTGCAGCTCCGCAGGTCCGATCAGAGCCATTTTTTCCCCAAACAAAGTAAACACACAGTCCGGTGGCAAATACCCCACGGCCCGGCACAGTCCGCGAGCCTGTGGTTGGGAACCTCTGCATGAGAAGGACATTCCGTCTGTGATGGTGGGGTTTCTTTCCCACTTTCACATCTGTGTAATTACTGGACATACTGGTCAAAGGCTCAGCACTCTCCCTCGTACACGCAGACCCGACCGCAGCTCTCCCAAAGTCCGAGCCAAATCTCATGAAAGTGGTTTCGGAGCCGGGCGAGCCGGGCAGGGGCCCCGCACACGCTGCATTTGTTGTCCGCCGGATCTTGACTGCCCCAACGATGGCGACCGTGTCGGACAACGTTAACCACGAAAATACGGGGACAATCGGCAATCTGATTGTGGGTTCGAAGTCCGAAATCGTACACTCGTTTCGATTCGATTTTCGAATCGGAATCACGACAGCCCTTCAAGCTACGAATAACTGTGGCGGTTTCAGGGCCCTCCGCCCTCCGTGGACAAAAGCGCCTGATCAGTGAAAAAATCGAAATCTGTCAAATACAGCCTCGATAATAACCCCTGTTTTTCGGAAGCCGCTTGTAATATTCCCCTTTGAAATATTCCTCGTTATACCTAACGTCTCAGAGTGTGCCACTGTAGTGATGGTTTTCCTTATATTTGTAATACATAAACGCCACCTTGTTTTACACAGAGGTAATATTCACCAGGGTGCAAAGACAGTCGGCAGATCCGAAGGACTTCACCGCGTAACGCTCGGGTTATGGCTTCGGAACTCTGACACGCATCCCCTTTGCTCACTCGGCAGTACTTCACCAGCAGGCTGAGGGACCCGCCGCCCAACGCCACGGCAAACGGGACGGCGGCGGTCGGGGACGTGCGGAACGTTCTGGAGTCAAAGTTCAACAACGTGATGACTCTGTGCGCCATGGTGCCGCTGCTCCTGTTCACCTGCCTCAACTCCTTCATATACCAGAGGTACGGCGCACGCCCGCACACACACACACACTGATGTTCCAGCTGTTTTCTATATCCAAAATGTTGTAGGAAGAGGTGACCGATGGTTTACGCGGTGTCGGGGATGAAGATTCGGATTTAAACATTTAAATATCTTCATGCTCCCCCAACTATCCCTCACCCCCAGTCACCCTCACCGCGGCCCACATTGCGCAAACCCCATAATATGTGTATGCGGTTCGATTTGGCTCTGGCATGTTTGCTTTAATTACAGTGGGATAGAGGGAGATCGCGGGTGGACCCCTCCACCCTAAATACTCTACCCCAACCTGCACAAACACACGCTGGAATGCTATTCACCCACCCCCAACACCCCCAACACCCACGCCCGGCACATCCTCCTATTTGATTACTTCTTCCCCACCGCCCGTCTGAGCCTCCAACCTCGGATGGAACTCTTTGTTTCGTGGAGCCACATGTGGACCCACATGACCCACACACACTGTGTGGGTCATGTGGGTTTCAGGTTGAACTAATTAGTGATGGTTAATGTATGAAGTTTCCTCTCTCCCTCCCTCCCTCCCTCCCTTCCTCTCTCTCAAATTAGTTTCTGGACCGCAGGGCTTGTTGGTTTAACGGGTGGCTCTGGTATTAAATGTGAATTTCATAACGCTGATTTGTTTATTTGGAATGTCCTCCGTTTTCCTCCCGCCCGCCTTCTCTTCCTCTCTTTTTTTTTTCCCACCCCCTCGCACTCCACCGTCTCTCCCCCCCTCGCTCTGTCTTCCTCTCCGTCCCTCCCACCCCGTCTCTGTCTCTCTGTCCTCTCCCTCGGTCTCTCCACCCCCTCCCCCTCTTTCCCCTCCTCTGTCCCTCTCTCCATCCCTCCGTGTCTCCCACCCCTTGCCTTCCTCTGTCTGATCCCCCTTTCCTTCTCCCCTTTTTCTGTCTCTGTCTCTCAAACCTCCTCTCTGTCTCTCTCACCGTCTCTCCCGCTTTCCGTCCCGCTGTCCCCCGTCTCTGTCTCACCCCCCTCCTCTCTTTCTCGGTCTCCCTCTTTTCGTCTCTGTCTCACCCCACCTCTCTTTCTCTCTCTCTCTGTCTCTCCCTCTTTCCGTCTCTCTCACCCTCCTATCTTCTCCCTCTATCCCTCTCTGCCCTCCTGTCTGTCTCACCCCCTCCTCTCTTTCTCGGTCTCTCCCTCTTTTCATCTCCGTCCCTCTGTCTCGCTGTCTCACCCCACCTCTCTTTCTCTCTCTCTGTCCCTCACTCTTTCCGTCTCTGTCCCCCGTCTGTCTCACCCCTCCTCTCTTCTCCCTCTATCCCTCTCTGCCGCCCTGTCTGTCTCACCCCCCTCCTCTCGTTCTCGGTTTCTCCCTCTTTTCGTCTGTCTCACCCCTCCTCTCTTTCTCGCTCTGTCTCTCCCACTTTCCGTCTCTCTGCCCCCCCGTCTGTCTCACCCCTCCTATCTTCTCCCTCTATCCCTCTCTGTGCCCCCCTGTCTGTCTCACCCCCCTCCTCTCATTCTCGGTCTCTCCCTCTTTTCATCTCCGTCTCTCTGTCTCACCCCTCCTCTCTTTCTCTCTCTCTCTCTCTCTCTGTCTCTCCCACTTTCCGTCTCTCTGCCTCCCCTGTCTGTCTAACCCCCCCTCCTCTCATTCTTGGTCTCTCCCTTGGTCTCTCCCTTTGTCTTTGTCCCTCTGTCTCTCTGTCTCTCTGTCTCTCTCTCTCTCTCTCTCTCTCTCTCTTTCTGTCTCTCTGCCTCTGTCTCACCCCCACTCTCCCTCCCCCTCTCAGGATTTCTCAGAAGCTGCGTATCTCTGGCAGCCTGACGGTCATCCTGGTGGTGTTCCTGCTGACGGCCGTCCTGGTCAAGGTGCAGATGGAGCCGCTGCCGTTCTTCACCCTCACCATGATCAAAATCATCTGCATCAACTGTGAGCCGCGCACACAAAACACTGCACATTCGGACGCCGGGTCGGGGGGTCCCGTTCCGGGTTTTGGGATGCGCGGGGCGGCAAGTGTTCACGTTTGGATCTATTCCCTCCCTCCCTCCCCCGTCGCGCCGCTCCTCTGTGTGTGAACCACGCTGAGCTCGGCAACGCGGGCTCTTGAATCTGGCGGCGTTGGTTTATTTAGAATGACTCTGGGAGCAGCGGGGATAAGCTCACCCCCCTCCCCTGTAGCCCCCTCGCACCCCTGTAGAAGCGCTGGCCCGGAGCCCCCGCCGACAAACATTTTTTATTTGTTATTTTCTTGCTTTCAAAGGAGTGCAGAGCGGCCGCGGCGCTTTTGCTATGATGTTGGCACATTCTTCCGCGGGGAGTTTAGCCAGATGCAGATAGCAGGATTTCTCGAGGCCGACAAGGTTTGGGGCCAGCGCTCGCCCAGCTTGTATCTATAGACACCGACGGGGAATCTTTGATCCACGTTTCTGGAATGCATAGCACCCTGCCCGTTTGCTGGAAAAAGGAGGAATATTGGTTTCAATCAAACCATTTCAGTTTGTTCCAGTTGTGCCCCCAGCGTTGTCCTTCTACCGTTTTTTTTTTTGCAACCGCAGTTAATGTTTTATTTATCTCAGCTAATGGGACAATTTGATCGGATTGAACGTCCAAGAAAGTGGTTTGAACTTGGTGACCGCTTCCATTTTTTTTCCCCATCGATAGCCTGGTGCCTGGTGCTTTCGATGGGATCTGTGCCTGACGTACTGGACATCGTTAAATCTTTAATCAAACGTTCTAACCTGTGAACTTGTCTTCACCCCACGCCCACCCCCACCCCCCTCTTCGTCTCTGTGGCCCAGCGTTTGGTGCCGTTTTGCAGGGCAGCCTCTTTGGGCTGGCGGGGATGCTGCCCGCCTCCTACACCACCCCCATCATGAGCGGTCAGGGGCTGGCGGGGGCCTTCGCCGCCTTCTCCATGATCTGCGCTCTGGCCAGTACGTCTCCCATATGATGCCTCTCCCTCTCACACACACCGACACACACACACACGCACACACACACACCCAAGACATTTCTCTCTATAATGACTTTATGACTGCGACTCTCCCCCCTCCTTTGTTCAGGTGGCTCAGCCCTTCAAGACAGCGCCTTTGGCTACTTCATCACTGCCTGTGTGGTTATTCTCCTGGCCATCTTGTCCTACCTCACTCTGCCCAAAATGGTAATACCACCTCATACACTCTGAACTCCCCAATCCATGGCACACCTGTCTCACCTTAACCTCCAGCCATGGCTTCAGATCTCAGCGCCCAGAGGATTTACTCATGCTGTTGATATGTACTGTATGTATTTGTAAAACCGCTGATCGTATCCTTCACTGCGTTGAGTACGACACCGCTCGTTCACTCCATGCACATTAGCCTGTCTTCATATGATATTATAATCATGTAAGTCATCAAGTAATAAACTACCCCAGTTATAAATAAAAGACATTTCCCATATTATTTACATGTCACCGCATGCTAAATATGGCTTGTTATGATTTTTGTCAACAGGAGTTCTTCCAGTACTACATGGAGAGCGGTGCTTCCAGGCCGCCTACGGACGAGGAGAACAAGATGGACCTGCTCAAGAAAGGTACACAAAGGTGTTCTCTGCTACGCTTTCCCCAAAAAATCCAAAAAATCACAAAAAAAAAACAAAAAAACACAATACCCGGCTCCAGTGTGCCTGTCTGTCGGTCAGGTGCAAAGTACAGCTGCGGCAGCCGGGAGATTATCGCAAATGACCGCTCTTGTATTATTATTATTTGGGAGGCCGGTTGAACAGTGACAGCGGTTGTTAGGACCAAGTTCATATTCTTAAAATCATCACAATCGCAAAGAGGCGCTCGGTAAAACACCCTGTATTGGAGTCTAGTAAGGTAATTGTGTTTTAGCTGCTGGGTGTCTAGTCTGTGTGTCTCTTCAACCAGTGGGAGGATTGTTTGAGTGCCTATGAATCCCCAAACCACTAAGAAGCGTCTAAAAATTGCGCGTGCCAGACCGAGACGGAGTAAGTGGCGGTATAATTTCATGAAGTCAATGACTGGTGTGGTGTGGGTGGGCGGAACTGAAATCACACGTTGTGCAAGGGTCTGGGTTCCGGGCGCGCGTATAAACACAGGGAGACCATCCAGCCCCGCGTCTCGGCCAGCCGAGAGATTATTGTGTTTAATCGGCGTGTTTGCGTTTTCCAGAGACTCCGGCGGAGAAGCGGCCGGTGGTCAGCCTGACGGATGTGGACGTCAAGCCTGCCGTGTCGGTGTTCGGAATATTCAAACAGGTAAACGGACGCCACCGAGGCGCCGCTTGAATTAATGTCACCTATTTTTGAAGTTGAGTTTATTTGTAAATGTCTTTATCGCGCCAAAAAAAAAAAAAAAAAAAAAAGCATCGGCGAGACCTCGGAAACCATCGCTCCCGAGGGCACGTTACGGCGTCGCGGCGACGGGGTCGATTGAACCGAAGCGGGTTTTAAAAAATATATGTTTCGTCCTCCCATCAGATCTGGCTCATGGCGCTGTCAGTGTGTTTGATCTTCACCATCACCATCGGCATATTCCCGGCGGTGACGGTGGAGGTGAAGTCGTCGGTGGCGGACGGGGGAGCCTGGGGTAGGTGTCTCTGGACGCGCGGCGCAAACCTCGCGTCCGGACATCTTCTCACATCTTCTCTTTGCGAACAAAGTCTCACCGAGTGTTCTGTCGTCCCCCTTCCCGACAGACAAGGACTACTTCATCCCCGTGTCGTGTTTCCTCCTCTTCAACCTGATGGATTGGGCCGGCAGGAGTCTGACGGCCGCCTGTATGTGGGTCAGTAACAACACCACGACACTTAACGACAGGGGTTCTCACCAGGTCCTTGAGGTGTTTACGGTGCTTGAATTTTGTTCTCAAGAGATGTACGTACTGGAATCCCTTGAAAACAGCCCCTTTCGTGCCGAAAGCGAGTTGGGACAGAGTAGGTCGGGATGGATGTCCCCGCTCACACCGTTTTGCGTAAAGCGGCACAAGTCTCTTTAAGTCCAGGGGATGTCGGAACGTACAAGCGCTGCCGTAAGTGATGGAACACGTGAGGAGTGTTTCTGGTACAGGCAGTGTCAGCCGCCCTGGAAAAAACATCTTCAGCTCCCTGTTGGTCTGATGTTGCAACCGGTGTTGGCGCACCGCTGCAGCGCCGCTACCAAAGTACATTCCCATTCAATGTGACGGATGGAAATAGATCCAGATCAGCTTGAGTGATTGTACGAGCGCGCATTACATCATCTTGGCCTCGTCGCCACTTCCATTTTCTTCCCCCGGCCGATTCCACTGTTTCGGTTTCCCGAGCTTTTTGACGAAACACCGCCGGAAAGCCTCGGGGGAGGCTTGGAATCGGCCAAAACGCCGTCACCTTCCACATCCTGCTGCCGGGTGGGTTTGTTTGGAAATAAATCCTGCATAATTCCGAATTGAATCGAGAGAAACATCCGTTCGCCGTGTTCCCGGAACATTTCATCAGTCTTGAACACTCCGACGTTTACATAGTTGAAGGTTCATCTGACGGAAATAATCGAATTGACTCGGACGACAGCACGGTTGCGATTTGATCCTCCTCAGATGAAAAGCTGCGGGTTGGTGGAGCCGAGTGCGTTGCGCCTCCTCCGCAGAGCGCTCCCGCTGTGTCGCCCGTGCAAAGCGTGTAGGAGGCAGCGGAGGATTCTGGGCCCAACTGACCCCGTTTTGGTGGAGTGGGGACGGTCGGCGCGGGGTCTGAAGGCTCCGTTCCGCCCGCGAGCGACATAGCTGTGCGTTGCCGTGGCGACAAACTTATGAAAGACAGTGGGCGATGTGCACAAAGCAGCCAGGGTAAACTGAAAGAACTTTAAATAGAAACTGTTGAATGTGTGTCTGTTCATTGAAGTCAGTGCAGGTTTTTATATATATATATATATGTATATATATATATATAGAGTCATGATTCTGTGCAAATTGTCAGTGTAAACATTACGACAAAGTCCCGAGGTATAAAGTAGTCAGAGTGAGACTCCTTCTTTGAATTCAAGGAAGGAAGGAAAAGGCTGTAGATCACAGAATCTCCATGGCTATTTTGGTCCCAAAATCTCACAAAGACAACAATTACAATTTGATCAATTTTATCAAGTGTTGTTTTGGAGCCGGTTGCAACTCCCCTTTAGGCCTGTTAATAACTAAAGGGTCTTTACACGACTGGTCAGAGCAGATGTTCCACATCCGCATCAGCTTTTATTACGTCACAGAGCACGGAGGGAGCTCCGGATGCATTATACACAAACGGTGACACATTTCAAACCTATTCATTTCTTATGACAAATACGTCGATCAGCCCCGAGCGTGACACTCTCCGCTACAGGTTCCACAAGTTGGAGCCGTGGGGTTTCCAAGGTGTCTCAAGTGACTCGATGAATGAATAACCCCCACCCTCCTCCGCCCTCAGCCCGGCAAGGACAGCATGTGGCTGCCCGCGCTGGTGTGCCTGCGGGTGGTCTTCGTGCTGCTCTTCATGCTGTGCAACGTGCAGCCTCGCCGCTACCTCCCCGTGCTGTTCGAGCACGACGCCTGGTACATCGTCTTCATGATCCTCTTCTCCTTCTCCAACGGCTACCTGGCCAGCCTCTGCATGTGCTTCGGACCCAAGTAAGACACACCGGACACACCGGAGCGGGGCTCTCGCCGGGGTCCTTGAGGCGCTTGAATTTTGTCCTCAAAACTTGCGGTTGCCTTGAAAGTAGCCCCTTTTGTGCTTGAAAAGTCCTTGAAAAGAAATGAGATTGAAAGCGGTGATATTCCCCTTGGTTTTGATACTCAAATCGTAACGTAATAAAAACCATTTCCAGAAAATGTTATCCCAGAATAACAAAAAAAAATCCAGAAACACTTCTACGACAGATGCCAGGGAAATGATAATGAAACTATTAAGATTATATTTTAATTAATATTGATTACATTAGCAATGTATTATTTCTATTTCTATTCTGTATTATTATTATTTTTATATTTTTTTGTGTGAAGTCCTTGAAAATGAAAAAGGTTTGCTTTAAAAAGTACTTGAATTTTCTTTTTGTGTAGTCAGAATGAACCCTGCTCGAGCTATTAGTCACTATTAGTACATAACCGCAAATTTAGCAAAGTTGTTGGGTTCAACAGTCGTATGTTATATTCCCTGTTATATTCTAACATATTTCAGGAATATATACATAAAATCGATGCGTCAAAGAAAAACCGGTCCACCAGAATATTTACATTCAAATGTTTGATGTCAATACATGACAGTATTGCTGGCAGCACAGCACACTTCTTGTTCGGACTTTTATTATTATTTTTCTCTTTGGCATTTTCGGGGCTAAACGTGTCTGGAACACGACAGTCACTGAACCCACGAGCAAAGTGAAGAAACTGTTCATGAGTGGTTGCTCCACGAGATGAGCAACCAGGAGACGACGCACCGGAGGAGCCGATGCAGCGTTCAATGCAAACTCATAAAATTGTAATTTGTGCTGCGTTTCAGAGAATCTGGAAAACGGTAATACGTACCTAACGTGACTAAACTGGACTTTGTGTATTGCTGCTAGCGGCTATATTTATTATTATTATTATTATCATTATTATAATAATTATTATTATTATTATAATCATTACTATTATTATCATTATTATTAGCCAAATTTAGCCGTCATTCCTCCTACAGTTCTCGAGCCACATCCTGTACATGCAAAATACATCTAAAGTACTTTGCGCAAATATTTGGCCGAGGAGGTTTCCTATGGGAAACTTCGACTATGATAAACTACAATATGATGACCGTGATCGCCATTAGAAATGCCACATATATTGGTGTTTCATAATGTTTTTTACCATTTTTTTCGGTTCTGTCCTCCACTGACTGGTCTTCCCGTCCTGCAGGAAGGTGGCGCAGCACGAGGCAGAGACCGCCGGCGCCATCATGGCCTTCTTCCTGTCGCTGGGTCTGGCGCTGGGCGCCGCCCTGTCCTTCGCCTTTAGAGCCATGATCTGAACTACTTCTCCAATTACCCCACGACCACCGGCCCGACTCCACCCTGGGTTGAAAATGAACACACCACCCAACCCACAACCTGGCCCCCCACCCCTAAAGAGAGACCCATCAGTCAAACAACAGACCCCTGCACCTTCACAACAACACGTTCACTGAAGAACTGGAGCTTTGTAAATCCCAGCGCTGCTTTTTATTTTTTATGTTTCCCAATAGAAGGAAGGTGTTGTCTGTCTGTCAGCAAACAACAAACACAAGAGGCTGGAAAGGAATGAATCAGTTCCAGGTTGTTTTCAAAGCGCAGCAGAATGTTGTGTGTGTGTGTGTTCACACACACACATATATATATATAAATGACACACACACACACACATATATATATATATATATATATATATATATATATATATAAAAACGAAAGCAATCGGAGTCATTCTAAAGTTACCAAAACTCGTTCATTTACCAAGTCGTTCATTTCCAATGGGAGGTGGCGACGGAGAGGGACGCGGCGGTTAGCGACGCCATCTCAGAGACTTGGCGACGGGAGAAAGCGAGTGAGTGTTAAACTTTACGCTGAGTAGCTGTGAGGCGGGGCAGCGGTGAAGCATTCCAGCTGCTCCATCCGCTAATACACCATCAACAAAGTCTTGACTTTGGTTCCTAACAAACATTGTTGCTGGAACCGGTCATAGACATCATTTAAAAAATAAATGATGCATGGAGGAAAATTTGGCAGGAAGTTTGGATCCCTGGTGAGGTGTATTTCATGATGCACTGAATTAAAAGTGCGTAAGTCTTAATTCGATCTCTGTTGACGTTAAGTTCTAATGGCCATGTCCCCTGACAATTCCTTGTACTAAAATATAATTTGATTAATAGCATTTTCCATGTACAGTATAACTTGTCACATAGCACAAAACACTTGGTCAGAACATATGCGCTATATTTATTGGGACGTTAATCTGCCAGGTATATAAAATAAAAAATATTCTGTAAAATGTTGCATATATATTTTATAAATACACAAACAAATATATTTGCTAACAACTAAATAAATGAATGCAGCTATGCACACACTAATCTGTATTTATGCCGCTACGGCAACTACTCGATAAAATCGCTTCTGGTGTGAGTGTACGGTCAGGCTCCTCCACATGAACCCGTAGTTCCTGTCACCACCACCAGGGGGGCCACACCGAGCAACGCAGGGGGTTGTGAACAGGGCTGTTTGGTCCTGACTATTCAAATATTTTTTTATTATTCTGATAGTGATTGGGATGGACAGGGCTGGGCTTCCTTTCTGAAGAGAGAGAATTGCGTGAAAGATTTAGTGGCATCCAGCAAAATAAGAACAGACCGGCCGTTTATGTCGGCATGGGGAGGGGGTACGCCTCACAGAGGCCGCCATGTTGCGCCGCCATGTTTCTTCTACGGTGTCCCAGAACAGACAAACCAAACACCGGCTCTAGAGAGAGGACCTTCTGTGTGTGTGTTTTTTTTTTTTGTGAGTTTCGCGGCCAAATCTTCGATGTTGGGCTTTTATTCAACCCTTTTGTTCTGAGGGGGAACTGGGTTTCACATCCACATCAAAACACGTTTCCTCATCACTACTTCTTATTTAATTGGGATACGCATGTTCCCCTGAACCTCATTGTAATCAGGTCGCGGTCTCCTAAGTAACGTGAGGAGGCCCCAGAGAGCGTGTGGGCTCTTGTTACGGTAGATTTTAGACCATGTTTTACCAAGGTTTTTGTTTCAGAGGTCAGGGGTCTCAAACTCACATCACCTGGGAGCCATTGGCCAGGCATCGAACATCAAGGAACAAACAGATTGTATCGCTCCTAGTGGGTTAATCAAGCATCATGATTTTAAAATTCATTTGCGGGCCAGATTTAACAGCATGTTATGAAGGTGTAGCGAGCGGAACATTAGAATGTTCTGATCGGTTTGAAGCATCTCAATGTATTTGACAAATATGAAATAAGCAGCTGTAACTCATGTTTGAGCTCCAATATTTTCAATTTCTCATTGAAATGTTCACATGAAAAGGTTGTCAAGCTTGGTACACGACTGCACCAACCTTGTTTGTGTTACTTTAGTTTTTCATTATTTGCAAGGTCTTTTTTTTTTATGCTTTTGTTGTATACGTTATTACCAGTATATTCAACTAACCAGCCTTTTTTGTTGTTTTAAAAGCACAACTAACTCATCTATTTCCCTCCATCCTGTTTGTAGGGTGGCGTGAAGAACCATTTGTTACTTGTAACTCGATATAAAAGCAGTTGTGCAATAAAACATTTGTAAGAATCTGTCTCCCACTGCTGGTCCTTTTAATACTGCAGCTCAGGTTGGCGCAGAAAACAACTTCAGCCGTGGAATGATTTGGACGAGCGGCAAATATTGTCACGACACAATCGTGGACTTGATGAGTCGGTGGAAAACGCAGTGCGTTCCAAAGCATCGTGCCAAAAAAAAACGCCCTGGGCCGCGGAACCGTCACGCTCCCTTGTGTGTCTCACGCTGCAGCAGCATGTGAGACATCAGCTGGAATGTGTGGGCGGTTTGCACTTGGACTTGGACTGACCTGCCTCGTTACTTTCATCCTTAAATTTACAGAACAAGGTTGTTTCTGACGGAAGAATCATCCGCTTGTCTGAGAATCCATTCTGCACGGAAAAACATTCCAAAGACCACCTCGCTGGGGGCGGGGAGCGGCGTTTGCTCGGCGTGAAGAGGTCTCCGCACTGTAGCGGCCTCTCGCAGAGGGAGACAGGCAGACGCACGCTTAAGGTCAACATACTCGTTTTATTGAAAAATAAATTACAGGAAATGTGTTTATTTAAAAGGCAAACAAGAGGTTATCCTTAACCAAATGATCACATTCAAGAAAAAGCCTTTTTCCCCAGAAGCTTGGATTCCACACGCTCAGGCCGCGTTTCCCGCGCCTCCGAAACCGTCTGAAGAGACAAAACTGCGACTGCAGAGCGAGAACCTGAGCATTCTGTTACCATGCATCGAGTTTCAGTTTTTATCAAATAACAGCCACTGTCAACAAGTTATCTATAAAATGTGTACAAACTTGATTTAAATATATCTGAAATCACATGCCCTATTTTGTAATACATATACATAGAAAATGAGACTTTACAAGACTTGATTGGTGAGGCAAGACCGTTGCGGATGGAATCTACTTATTTGAACTTAAATGTAACGACGCCGTCTCTAGTGCTGCGCTGGATAAAACCGTAAAGAAAACCTATATTTTTGATTTCTGATTGAGCTGATATGAACTGTTTATTGCCATTGACAAGGGTTTAGGAAATGTCCCCTTCCATTTCTTTGTTGCCCGTCCTCACTTGTAATCTTTTAGTTTTTGTTTTTTTTGGGGGGGATCTAGGTCCTGCACTAACACGTTTTAGGGACTCGTAGAGATGTTCACACACTATGAACCAAGCAGCCGTACAGGGACGTACATACACCCCTGCACCAGGCTAGAGGGAAATAGTGTACAATAGGATCAGCTCCCGTGTGCTTGGTGAGTCCCGAGAAAGTCTTGACAAAGTGAGTGCCATAAATAAAGAGAAAATTAAATAAAATAAGCAAACCTCTGAAATGAAACGGCATCATTGCAGAGTTGAGGGAAAACCCGCCCGAGTTCCACCACAGCTCCCGTGGACTTTCCAAAGGCAGGGGGACGAGTGGACCGGAGCGGCCTGGTGCTCGTGTGGCGCTGGTGAACGGCAGTGAAGCAGCCTGTTCGGGGTGGCGGTCTCCTCTTGCCCCGGGGGGCCGGGCTCTACAAGCTCCTAGAAGGTGGCTCTCAACACCATGCAGAGGGCAGACACTCAACACCAAGCTCAAATAAAACACGCCAGTCCTCCTAAAAATAACATATCGCACGAGAGGCTCCAGCCTTCCTAGCGGCCTTTGCGGGTCTACGATCACAAAATATTATATTTAAAAAAAAAAAAAAAAAAAAAAAAGCGACGGACGTACCGGTTAAGGTGGTGACGAAACGCTTAGCCAAAAATTACAAAAGTACACCCTAGCCTACACTAGTGCCAAACGTCTTAAAAACTGAATTGAGAAAAATGATTATTGTAATCTCCCTGTAGTGCAATGTAGACACAATGAGTATCCATTGCCGTATTGCTTGCACTGGCCCATTTAGTTGAGAGCCGGCGTTCAGACCCGCTGCCTGACGACAGTTTGGCAATTAGATCCAACTAGTGTAACTGGCTTCATACAAGGCTCCCTGTGAGTTTACTTTCAACTCCATCGTTTCAGGAAGGTATTTGTTTAAAAAAAAACAAAAAAAAAAAAAAAAAAAAAAAAAAAAAAACCTAGTCTGCTCTGTAGTGTCTTTGAGACGGAAGACATGTTTGTTTTAGACTTTTTTCTGTGGAAATGTGGAAAAAGAAAAGCCACCTCGGGGGGGTTGTGTGTGTGTGCCGAGCTGTGTCAGTTATCCCTGAATTACCGCTCAATACTAAAGCTAACGCTATCAGTGTACTGCTGGGGTGTCGTCACGTGTGGTATTACAATTGCGATGCGCGGGGGCGCGGCTGCGTCGCAGCGCGTGTTCCTCTTAAGAAAAAACAGCTGGAGCGTGCAGGTGCAATCCGTGGCGACATGGCACGGTGAGACAAAACAATCCTTCAGCTCCTATTTTGGTTCGAGGCCCCACCATGGAGGCTCTGCCCCCCCCCCCAGCCCACCGGCAGGGCTCGCCACACCTCCTGCTGGCCACCGGCGGCGGGGGGGGGGGGGGTGGTGGTAGAGCGGAGCAGACAGGAAGCCTGAAGGTCCGTTACAGCAACGAGATTTTAAAAAAGCGAAAAAAAATAATAATAATAAAAAAAAAAAGGGGGGGGGGGGCTGGGGGGCAGGAGGCTGCAGCAAAGCATGATGGGGGACGGGAGGGGTCAGCTTTGGTTTAACAGTTCAACAGTCCCAGAACTCAAAAAATGGATGTAGCAGGTGAGACAATGGAGGCTAACGGGGGTGAAAGGAGAGCTTTAGGGGCGGGGGTCATTGTGTCTTTGATTTGGTTTCCAGCGCGGCTTGTTCCGTCAAACTGGCTTTGATGGAGTTTACCACCGTCTGCCTGACGTTATCTTCCATATAGCGCTCGCTGAGCGGCTTCAACACCTGCAGGAGAGGAGAGGAGGCGAGGAGGGGAGGAGGGGAGGAGAGAGGGGGAGAGGACTCGGCGTGAGAACCAAACACCAGGGCTCTGCTGGACTCTTCCAAATCAGCCAAAAAACAACAACTAAAACGCGGAGGAACTGAAAGTCAAAGGGTCCAGAGGGAGAACATGCTGACGACAGGAGATCATTCCAACTGTGTCACACAAGAACAATGACGACGACACCAAAAGTTTTACCAATTCCGCATTCCACAACTAAAAAAAAAAAAAAAAAAAATTTAAAGGAAAGGTAACCGGCACCAACTCACAGACACTGAACCCGACCCGGGTCCGTCCGGGACAGAGTGAGCAGCGCGAGGCGTTTCGAGCGCCGCGTCCTGGAGCCGCTCCGTGCGTCAAGAGAAATGCAGACCTCCACGCCGAGGAAAAGAGGGAGGTATATAAAAAATAAACAAACAAACAAAAGGTCCCGGTAGAAAGAAAGAAAGAGCGGTCGGAGCGGGGGAGGGCTAGTTGGTCTTCTTGTAGTTGTTGTTGAGGGGGGAGAACGCTCGGAGCCGCGACGCCGAGCGGAGGAGCAACGCCGGGCGAGCGAGACGACGCCCGAGCGGAGACAGCAGCTTGGACAGAACCTGGGGAGAGCGAGGGAGGCCGTGAGACAGGGAGAGACAGACAGCCGGACGGAGCCAGGGAGGAGGAAGGGAAAGCAAAACAAGGTAGAATGCAGGAGGAGAGGAGGAGAGTGGTGAAGTGTGCGCCAACAATTCCTCCACTTCCTGGAGGACGGTGGAGAGGTGGTTCACACCGTCAGTTTGAACTAAGTATTCTAGTGTGAAGACCGAAGGACGGACGGAGACCCGGCAGCGGTAAAAGGGCGGGGACGGTGTTGGGGTCATGAAGAGAACCAAAAAGAAAGAAAGAATTCGTTGGCGGAGATCTAGGGTGATAAACCCAAGAGACCAGAGGGGAAAAACAAAAACACGGGAGAAAATGGGAGTAAAAAGTAAATAAAAAATAAAAATAAAAATGGAGGAAGTCAGTGTCGTGTCAGTCCTCCTGGAGGGGTGGACACAGACCACGCACGCGCACACAGGGAAATACAGCGATCAGCCACAACATTAAAACCAGTGACCGGTGAGATGAATAACATGGATCATCGGGTTTCCGTGGCACCCATCTAGGGGTGGGATATATGAGGCAGCAAGTGAAGAGTCAGTTGTTGTAGTTGATGTGTTGGAAGCAGCGCAAGGATCTGAGCCACTTTGACAAGGAGCACATTGAGATGCTAGACGACTGCGTCAGAGCATCTCCAAAGCCACAGGTCTTGTGGGGTGTTCCCGCTAGGCAGTGGTTAGTACCTACCAAAAGTGGTCCAAGGAAGGACGACCGGTGAACCGATGACAGGGTCATGGGCGCCCAAGGCTGATTTATGCACGTGGGGAGTGAAGTCTAGCCCACCTGGTTCGATCCCACAGAAGAACTACTTCCGCAGAAATTGGTGAAAAAGTTAATGCTGCTATGATAGAAAGGTTTCACAACACACAGTGCATCACAGCTTGCTGCTTATAGGGCTGTGTAGCTGCAGACTGGTCAGAGTGTCCGTGCTGACCCCTGTCCACCACTGAAAGCACCTACAATGGACAGGTGAGCATCAGAACCAGACCATGGAGCAATGGAAGGTGGCCCGGTCTGATGAATCACGTTTTCTTCTACATCATGTGGATAGGTGGGGTTAGGGTCCGATGGAGCATCTGTGGGATGTGCTGGAACAACAAGCCCGATCCATGGGGGTCCCCACCTCGCAACTTCCAGGACTTAAAGGATCTGCTGCCAACGTCTCAGTGCCCAATACCACAGGACACCTTCAGAGGTCTTGTGGAGTCCATGCCTCCACCCGTGGAGGCATGAGGGGGAGCTACACAATATTAGTGGTGGTTTTAATGTTGTGGCTGACCAGTGACTACCATGTATTCAAAAAGATATTGTCATACCATAGTCACAATATCGCAACAATTTCTCAATATTTATCCAAATTATCAAAACTAAAAAGGTGGAAAAATGGAAAGATAATTTACGAAAGAAAGGACTTTGAAAGAAACAAAACCAAATAAGAATTGTTACCAACTTTTCACTGAACCATCCAATGTACATCAACCATTTAGATTCATTTGTGACTATGGTGTTATTTAATTTAAGTGAACCATTGTTGCATAGATTTATAGAGATGCATAGAGAAGTATTGCAATATATCAATTTTCAAATAAATTAAAAAACAATTGTACCAGGGAATCTTTTTTTTTCCCCCCTTAACCAAGCCCATTATATTCTTATATTTTCTTATGTGAGAAAATAAAACAAGACATTTTGGACATGCACACATCAACAACACACCCGCACACTTATCCTTATCCAGTTTTCCCAAATGTGGAAAAAACAAAACAAACAAACAAAACAAAAAATAAATAAAAACACATTGCTTTTGCTTTTATTTGGGTTAATATTGATGTTGGTAAAGGCAGCCGAGCGCCGCGGAGCGCTCTGGAGAGGACCACCCACCTGTTCCCACAGCGTCTCTGCCACCGCGTCTATCAGTGTCCCCACCTCGCGGAACTCTCCGGAGTACTTGACGTAGGCCCAGGTGCACAGTGCCAGCAGCGCCAGCCCCATGACCATGTTGGCCAGCGCTGCCAGTGTGCCGAGCCCCAGGAAGCCCGTCACGCCTGACACCACGTACGTGACGAACATAACGGCGAATAGCGTGGCGGGCGTGCGGGCTGCGTAGAAGATGTTCTTCCCGTCGTTGTGCTTGGTGAAGTTGGCGAAGGCCTCGTCCAGCTCCGCCTCCAGCCGGCTCTGGTAACGCTGGCAGAACTCCTCGCCGCCCATCTTCTTAACGGAGCGGAAGTGGCGCACCGAGCACTCGCGGAACTCTCCGTGGCAGCGCTCCAGGTCGGTCGGGGCGATGTAGGGCTTGTCCCCGCCGCAGATCTGAGGGGAGGGGGCGGGGTCAGGAGGGGTGGAGAGGTGGGGGTCAGTGCCTTCTCAGAGCACTTCTGATACAAGGTCACACTTTTGAGTCCCAGCGCTTGTCAAATAAACATTCAGTACGGTTCTCGATTAATCAACAGCACAGTACACCTCGCCGTTAAGAAACCTATCGATCAGCCTACCTGTTGATCTTACTCAGTTACTGTGTTACACAAAAAGCTGATGCACATTTGCCAAACTGGCAAACATTTAAAAAGTTAGCGTTGGACCCCGAGAGTAGTGCTGCATTTGGAGTCACTAGTACATTATATTTATTTTCTTTAATGACAATTGATGTAGCCCTTTGTATCGAATTTCCAACACTCATGATAGATATCAGTAATAATGATAATAATAACTGTAGCTATCCCTACCTGCTCCATGCTCTTGCTGTACATATCTTTGGCTCCGGCCACAGCAGTCAGATTGTTGGCTTCTGCTGTTGCCTGAGAAACGAGAAAGGACACAGCAAGAAGCCAAGAAGGTGTTAATGTTTGTGGATGGTGAAAGATTTAAAAATAAAAAATAAAATAGAAAAAAATTAATAAACCATTATCAATATGTATTCAAAATCATCCAAGTCATGAACAGACCTGTAGCATGGACTTGGGATGAGGCAGCTCCTCTCCTTGGTAGATCTTTATGTAGGCCTACAAAATAGAATGATTCAAACAAACAACAATTGTTTGTTAATCAATATTTCCACCTTTACACACATTATATGCTGACTGTAGCATAGTGGTATACAATGGGCAAAAAAGGCAATTAAATTACAATTATTGGTATGACTATTAACAGTCAAACTAAAATGTCATCATGATGGCCCGAGGGTGAGACAGACAGACAATGCAACCACACCTTGAAGTATTCCACGAGATCCCGGCAGGTGACTTTGTTGCCGCCGATCTCCTTCACCACCAGTTTGTCAGGGGCCAAGAGCAGAGGCACCAGCACTGCAAGCTCCTGCTTAAAGTCTCCATCGATGTCTGACAGAGCAAAAAAACAAAAAAAAACAAAAAAAACAAATAATAAAATAAAAATATCAGAGCGTCAAACAGACTACATATTTTTAGAATGTGACTCATTTTGCCTGAGAAAATGAGTCACCGTTTCAGTCAGTTTCGAAAAAATAATCCTGCTGTTGTATCAACCAGAATGTTGAGTTACAATGCCTTTAAATAAAATAGTTACAAGAAATTAAGAATGCCTTCAAGTCAAAATGAAGTTCTAATGCCTGGCTCATGCGGTAGCGTTGGCACTCCTCACCTCGGAGTCTGCCGTCAAAGTATGGGTTGGTGGCCACCTTGAGGCCGGGGTGCGGCAGGAGGAAGCAGCCGATGTTTGAGAAGCAGGAGTGGATGTGCTTTCTCACGTTCTGCAGCTCCTCGTGCTGGTTCTGCTTCACCTGCAGGAACGGGGAGCAGCCCGTCGTCACGGGTTCATCGTCAACGGTGAAGACAACAGCTGCGATGAGGTCACAAAACCACCGTGGAAGAGAGAGGGGGTTCTTCTTCTGGGCCTCCGCACGAGACGTCGTCGGCGGAAGCTCCTTACCTGCAGCCGCTTCTCCAGGAAGGTGTTTCCTCCTTCCAGGCCGTAGTAGTGCTCATAAGGATAACTCCAGTCGCGGATCAGGAACATCAGGGACTGAAGGCAGCGCAACAGGGACGCAGTGAGGATTTTTCATCTGATCAGATGTTATTTCAATGACGGGCAAGGAATGCCTCGGCAGGCGGTGAAACGCACGCGCCAAGTCAACTGAAACAAAAGAGTACCTGGAAAGGTTTCTGGTAGATCTCCTCCATCGCTAGGCGGCCGTACTCTGTGAACAGCTGCACAAAGAGGGCAACGTCAGAACATTTCTACAGACAATTATGGGGCAGGGGCGAAGAGGAAGTGATGCTGACCTGGAGGTGCTGGAGGTCGTCCTCCTGGATGTTCTGGGAGAGGTTGTACACCTGAAGGTTCCCGAAACAGAAGCGCATGAACATCACCCCGACGCAACGACGCCAAACGTGTGTATTGTCAAGGCAGGCGGTGCCGTGTGTACCTGCACAGAGCTGGTCATGGTGCTGAGGGCGAACACGGTGGCACAGTCTTTTATGGTGGACTGGCTGTCAAACGCCCCCTGGGTGTCAACCAGCAGCACTGCCACCTGGAGGAGCGCAGAAAAGGTTTTGATTTTTTTAAAAATGCAATCTGCGTTTGAGTTTAAGTCAATCGGTTTCATCTCTCCTTGGCAGCAGCAGTTCGTCCCTGTTTTTATACTTTTCAGTGGTTTTGTAGGTCTCCGTGTGTGATGTGAGAATCTGTTAATTCGCCTGGTACATTTACAGATGGGAGGAAGTTCTTCTGATGAGGTGTGGTGCACACCATTGAGCATAAACATTAAAGAACAGAAAGCTTAACACTACATACCGCTCTAAACACCTCCTACAGGAACACCTCAGTTACTTATACTTATAATAATATAACTGCTGTTTTATTAGCAGAATAAGTATATGTGTCGTACAGGTTTATATGGCTAGTGTACAAGAACTGTAGTAGTGCTAGTGTCTGCGCAGGAGCATAAAACCTGCTGATGTCGACCAGCCACGTCAGCACGCATCAACCTCCCATCAGTCTGATGACTCTGAACGACATGGCGAGGCCCACCTTGGTACCGTCGGGCTTGTCGATCACAAACACTTCATTCCAGACTTGGATGCCTGTGGTCTCCCTCTCACAGCCCCCCCTCCAGGTGAAGCCCGTCAGGGGCTCGTTGTCCCCGCCCATCCACGAGTCATTCTGCAGAAAACATTCATCAAGGAAACACGAGCAGGACGATCATTTGAAGCCAACAACACTGCGTAGCCAGAAACTTTCTCAGGTTGCTTGTTTAGTTTTGTTATGTAGTACCAACAAAAACATTCATCACTGTAAAGAGGCCAATAGTTCTCGTCCAAAACTTTCAACGAGACATTTTACATCACACACAGCAGGGTGATCCAGACTCTTACTGAGTACTTTTAGCTATCCTCCTTTCAGCAAAACACCTAAATCTAGTATTAGTAAATTGGCATTTTCACGGTTTAATATCATTCCAAATTTTCTAAAAATCTGCATGAATTATTAGGCACTTAGTTTGAGCTAAAAGGCCTGACAGTGACAGGAGACCCCACCCCACCACACCATTTGTCTTCTAGTAATGAAGACACACACACACACACACACAGTTTGTGAACAGTCTCAGAGTTAACCACTAACGCTGCAAACCAGCGATCGCAATTTGAAAATGTTGCAACAACCCTGAAAAGCAAATGATTGATTTGCAAGGCAAAGTATGCACGGCAAGCAAATCCCTGAGATTGAAACCAACACCACCTTGATTTCTACAGACATGTGGGGAGGAATCTTTAATGTCTGCTACAATTCAATTTTTCTCTTCCAAAGTTTTTTAGCATTTATGCAAGGGCTCCTTTATCTAAAATGTAATCGAAAGCAAACAATCACGACATATTACAATCCATTGCATCCATTAGAGCTGCCTGCAGAGCTGTAGCATGTCTCACTTAAACAAATGCACACACAGATATCTGCCAACAGCTGTGTGCAAAGGAACATTAACACATGCCAGTGTGGTTGCAGTGTGCGTGTATGTAATGTGATATTTGCTGCTTCTGCCTCCAGCTGCTGTTCGTATGTCTGAAGGGGTGGTTGTTGATTGTTCCACGTCTCAGCAAGATATCAACCAAACCATTGCTAAACCAATGGAAAGTCTCATAAATGTGTGTCACTATTCAGATGTACAATATCAAATAAAGAACAAAATCTATTTCTAAAGAAAACACATTCCTCTTGTGCCATTTATTTGTGCATGTTGATTGTACACACAAAGTAATAAAGACATGTCTTATGAATCTCTCCGTTTAGTAATGAGAACGTAACCGCGCCCATCAGGGATTTTTTTTTATTGTTAAGACATCTAACCTGCAACCAGAAAGTGGTGGACTGCAGGGAACCGAGAACAGCTGTGAAGAGTGTATGGCAGTTCCCTTCAATGCATGTGTCGCGCACACAGAGACAGGGAGCGAGACAGAGAGAGAGAGAGAGAGAGACAGAGAGACAGAGAGAGGGAGCTCACCTCGCAGTGCATGTAGCGCAGCATGAAATCCAAGAGGAAGGACTTGCCCTTACGGAAGGCCCCGGCCACGGACACCACCACCACATTCAGGTCCTTCACGTGATCCTGGAGCAGAATCTTCCCCAGCGCCACCTCGTCCAGCTCAAAGCTGTGCTCATCTTCGTTGGCCAGGACAATTTGAACAGGCTTGGCCTCATCCTTCTCCATCACAGCCTGGGAAAGGTTTGCTTATATTTAATAGCGGCTGTCCACTTGGGCTGATGATTAATCAAATTCAGACATACATCGCAATGTAATAGAACGCAATTTTCAAATCGCAATGCCGCGGTTAAATAAAAGCCTTTTTTTGTTTGTTTTGTTTTTATGTTACACAATCTAACTCCGCAGACCCGTGCAAAGAAGTTGCGGCTAGCTGTTATTTAAAACAAAATAAAAACATTTCTAGAATAATATTTTAATACATAAAAATACCTGCGACATTGTCTGCAGTATTCAAAACTGAATTTCCCATTAGACACATGAACACATGGCTTCGAGAGAGAGAGAGAGAGCGCCAATCTATAAAGATCCGTTTCCTGGTAGTGATCAATGATCTTTTAACTGAGTGATCAATGGCTGATCACCTGGTTTCCACTGGCAATTTTTTTCATTCATTATTTGTATTTAATTATATTACTGTATATAAGTAATAACCAGCTGCGTACCACTGCTATAGAATCATTTCTTGCTTGTGTTTAGATAATACAGAAGATAAGGAACTTAAAAAATAATAATAAATAAATACTTTCCACAAAAGCTTTCTCTGACATACGACTCATGTTTTATAAGTATGACAAGGGTTAAAAAACATAAGTTGTAAAATGCTTTGCTTCTGATTCATTAGCTTTGTATAAAAGACACATCATCACACCATTCTGAATGTGTTGGCTCAGTCTCCCATGGTGACAAGACTTGTACTTTACCTCCTCCTCAATTCCTTCATCCGGGGAGGGAGTGGGGTCTGCATTCGTAGCCCGATGCGAAGACTTGGTCTGGGGCAGCAGTATCCTCTTGCCAACCTCGTCGTCCTCCAGGCATTCTGGCTTGGCCAAGGGAGGTCTTCGTTTGTGATGAGACATCGGGACATCTTCTACACCACCCACACCTGTAAGGAAGAGTGCAGAGTACAGCGAAACCCGTTCGAAAAAGTAACTGTGTGGGTAGACAGCCTGGCCGATGAGGCCAAGTACTCTGACAGGGGCATCCATTGATGCCAATCACTCAATTTGTTCCAATGTTTCTTGTCAACTGCGCAGCCGAGCAGAGCAGTTGGCTAGTTCATAGAAATGTCCGGCTGGGTACGACCAAGTCCATAAAGTTGTTCTGTATAAGAACATTATGTTTGTCGGCACATCACAGAATCTCTGGCTTTCATGCTTGACCGGAATGACACATGAATAGATCCAGGATATATATATTTTTTAATTATTCTTGTTCCATTTATTTGTTTTATTTATTATTTTTGTAAAAAACAAATAATTAGATAGTGGTTATTTTATACATTTTTTTATGCACTAACCCCATTTGCCCTTCATTTCTTTTCACATGCTTGCAAAAGTGACAGTTTGTATGAACTGGACGTTATCTGTAGTGAAAACCTTTACGACCTGCCTCTTAACTGAAGAACCAGACGTGTGGCGGTTTTGGTGCACCGGAGGAGGGTGGATATATAAAACGGCAGCTCGGGCATGGCACCGAAACGTTAGTTGCGATTACATCCGGTAGATAACGATTGTATTGGAACTGGTGCCATAGTGGTACCGGCTTTCAGTACCCAACGCAAAGGGACGCTTCAAATATCCCACGCATGATCATGGTTTGAGTCACAGTGTGCATGGAGAACAGGGGCTATTCACAGACAGGTCCGTTGTCAGTGGTGTGTGTGTGTGTGTGTGTGTGTGAGAGAGAGCGAGGCAATCAATGCGCTGCATGCAGCTCTACAATGAAATAAGATTTTGGCTATTTTGATAGTTTAAAAAACAACCTTAAAAATACTTTAAAAAAAAAAAAAAAAGGTAAAAACCCTGCAAACCCTAGAATCACAATATACACATTGAACTGAGATTGATTTATCTAACGTTGATTCCGCAAAATCCATTTTTTTTTTAAATGCAAACGTTATTTCACTTGTTATCTTTTCCCCAAAAACGATTTTCAAAATTGTCACAATATTAAAGGTGGAGGAGAGCTCAGTGTGAAAGAGTCGTTACTACTCTGTATATTGCTGTCTTTTGTCTGTGGTAGATCCTGTCTTTTTATGAATACAAACACTGGATTTGAAACTATTTTTATTCCGCTTGATGTGAATTTTTTAAGCCACAAGGCCAAGGTTCACCGTCACCACATTGGATTGCATATTTTTCCCTATTGATAATGTAGAAGTAATAATTGTCTTTCCACACTTCGATGGGGCCCCAGAAAAGCATAAACTTTTTGTAGATGTAGGAGATGCATCCATTGAAAAGGCTGCAAGCTGGCTACAATTTCCCTCTGGTACTGCATTTTGATTTGGTTTAATGCCAAAATACTGACAGTGAAAGTGATATTTTGTTTACCCATGGAGTTGTCATTTGTGTTTGCGTCACAATTTGACAAATAATTATGTTAAAACCAATTTTATACAACGGCAACATGTCTGCGGTGGGCAACGTGATCGTAGGTCGCAATATTTTCAAATGACAACACTGTAATATCACTTTCATAGATCTCCCACAGCCCAGCGACACCTTGCAATAGAAATAAGAAATCCACCATGCATCAATGACATGTACAACACCCTATATGGGTCGTAATTTAATTGGGAATGATTCCAAGACTCCGTCCTGGGCTACATGTTGTTACCCACTCTGCTTAACCCATCTAGGTCAGGCTCAAAAATAGCTTTGCCCTGAAAAAACCACAAAGGGGGTAAAAGAAAGGACAAGACAAGACAAGAGTTTAGAATTACATTTCCCACTGTTCTTAGGCATTTTGGTCTTTCTGTGAAATACAAGCCCTTCAGACACAGGGTGGAGAGACTTTAGCTTCATGGTCCCTAAACACTGCAAGAGTCAAGTATTTACTTTGCAGGAGTTAGAACAAGTTAGAAGCAATCAATGAAAAATGATGGTCAATAGACAGCACTAGCGTGTGTTGGGAGCATAGTATTTGTTCCGTAGACTATGCTGCCATTAAGAACTTGTGAAAGTTAATTATGTGACAATCCAACAGCAGTGTCTCTAGGACTCTCATCCTCAAATACTTATCAGGAAATAAGTTTACACTATTGAGCACAAATGTGCTTCGTAAAAAGTTAATAGAGCAGGTAAAGAGTGAAAGGTGCCTCGAGAGTCTTCCCGTCTGCAAACATGTGCAGGCAACAAGCGTTTGCATACTCGTCTGCCAACATGCTTCTTGAGTAAGGTTAATGTGTACACTACGAAGCGATTTATCATCACGCAAGCCAGAATGGACAGGAAAGGAACATGACCTGGAGACTGAACTGTATTTTCGGCCAAAGAAAAAAGCTTTGGTTGAAATGCTCACCTTTCCATCTGTGAGCTTTTGAGTATGGCTCTTTGTTTTGGGTCCAGGCTGGACAGTTGCTCCACTAATTCTGATATTACGATCTACTGTATATTGTATAATGTTTATTTGTGCAGGTTCCAACAGCATCCAAATTTAGGATGAAGCTTCATTTTGTGTTTAACAATTTAGTGTAAAGGCTGTGTAACTACATGTCTGGATGTCACTTTCCACTTAGAGAGATAGGGCTGAGAAGAGCCTTCAACAGAAGTCCTTAGTGGTGTTCTTTTTACAAACTAGACTATTACATTATGTTTTGCCATTCAGTGGTAAAGTATGGTCATGTACTTAAGCCATTATTTTAGTGCAATACAATTTTCTAGCCTGAATTAAAAATGAATAATGAACGTAGATACTATAAAGTAAAAAAATAAATACAAAGAGTCACTGATGAAGTGAAGTCAAGTTCATGGAGTCAAGTCAAGGTGATAAGGGTACATTTCGTTATTTTTTTCCTTTAGATCATTTAAATCCACAACTGTAAATTGGTTTGTGCAAAACAGATTATGGTGCTGCGTGTTGGACAGGCGCTCCAGAAAGTTGTGATGATGGTGAATCCACTGTACACATAGGTATATACATTTAGCAGTGAGTTGTACGTAATCACGTGTGCTCAGCAAACAAATCAGACCTTTATCTTTGCCCTTTGTTGCAAAGCAGGTTCCCATCGTGGCCAGAGCTGGTGAAGTGGCTCTGCAGCCATAGAGAAGACTAACACAAAGACACGATTCTTTCTGGCTACCAAGGATTCTGTATTGCAGTGATGTGTAGGCCTGTGTGTGACAATAAGGATAGAATGGAGCTAGCATGTTAGGTATTTAGTGAAGTGCATTTAAACCAGTGGAAACCATTAGGTATCCTCAGGCCCACCACAGAGACACACACAAAAGTGGTACACAATTCCTCAGATGGCAGTAAGTGGGGCAGGGCTAAAACTGGCTGCCTTATTTCTCATCTTTTTGAAGAACTAAAAGCAGATGCTGACTGACCTACATGGTGTCTTCAAAAATGCATGAGGGCACATGTGCGCACACAAACAAGGTCACTGCAAGGAATTATACAAATAAAAAATAAAAACAACATGCATAGAGCATTAAAGGGATGTCCTGTATACTTAAATAGACCTACTATGTAAAGAACAGCTACAGTATTCAGCCTTGCATCACTCCAGTTCTAGTTTGGGTCTCCCTTTATGTTGGACAGCAAGATACTTCAAAACTGTGTTTCCAGGGACTATCAACTCCCAAGACAGACACTGCAGTTGAAGCTGATTGATAAGGGTCTTCTTGCTGTAACAGCTTTCTAAGTTTGGCAGAGCTCTGTAACTTAATTACAAATATGAAATATCTTGCTTTGGTTCTTGATAGAATATCAGTATTTTTGAAAACTGTCATGTAATGCTTAACACACGTCAGCATCTTGGGATCAAGGATTTGCATTGAAACGTATTGCCAAATGACTGAGTTGGCTAGTTTAAACATCTAATCGTATGGCATATATATCATATATACACGGCTGAGGAGAATGAGTTTGTCAAAGAGAGAAAGGGGGGCAACATGCTCTACTCCGATGCAGGCCAAAACACTTTGTGTACAGTTGCAAAACTAGCGGACAACATGTCCAAGCCAAGCATGGCAATTGCTTAACTGCACTAAGCGGAGAGATCGGAGTCTGTGCTCCAAGGACAAAGTGCAGATTAGAATGGCCTTGGGAGGTTGCTGTAGCTTTTGCCACACAGCCAACTGGCCTGCACAAAAATACATAAAGATTATTGTGATATGGTAGATTGATTGATCATATTTTTATGACAATATTTCTACTTAGAAAAGAGACAAATCGTCTCATTTTCCAATTTAACGATAAGAATTTGCTATGATTCCTTAACAGATAGATACTAAAACATTGCATTTGCAATGTTACCACAACCTTTATTCCAATAAAATGCCACTTCAGTGACATACACCAATTAAAGCAAAGTTCAATATGAAAACTAATTGAATGAAAGCCTGTGAATGAGATTCCTTCATAAAAACCTTATTTGGGGAAGGATTTATAACGCATTGATATCCATAAGAATTAGTGTGATATTGTTAGATACAGTGCACATTGAAGTGAAATCCAAAACATCTTCTGTGTTGGGTGGATTACAAGTGTTTTTGCCAGGTGTGCCACGAAGATTTCAAATTCCACTTAATAAAAACAACGGAATTCACATTCTGTGTCGCAGGATCATACTTGCAAGGCTAATTCATAGTAATTTGTCGGCTCCAGTTGCAACAAAGGCCGGGTTTTCACCCTGAAAGTGAGAACTATTAGCAGGCCGGGTCCGTCGTGTTTTCAGTGGTGAGCTTTGGGATTATTTCATCGTAAAGGGCGCCATAGCAGAAAAAAAACAAAAAAACAGTAAACAGTACTGGGATTCCATTCGACAACGACAATGGGGTTTTTGTTTTCTTGCCCCCACATCCACGTTCACCCTCACCTTCACTTCTCTCGTACGCATGCCTTCTCATTAATTGACGCCTTTTCCACCCCCGTGGGTCATTCGAGGCGGTGGGGATACTCCCCCCATTCGAGGACGAAACCTCGTTCTTGTCAGCGTTCCTCCGCGTTGGCAGTTGACTGACGACACCGGTTTTTTTTAATCAAATCCACCACGGCGGCCCGTCGCCTCTCTGCGCAAGCCGGACGTTGACAGGGGACCCGGTCGCGCCACCAACAACGTCAACGGAAGACGGAGGCGCAAAGTGCACGGAATGAAACGTGAACCTCACATGCGCCGGTGAAATCAATACGGGACGGATATCAAACGCGGGATCTTTTATTTATTTTTATTTTATTTTTTATTTTTTTGACGAAACCATCTCATGGATTACCACTTGAACCCAGCCCCTTAACGACACGGCAGTTTCAATTGCGTCCCGAGGTCCGAATCAGCACGTAAATTAGCTTCAGGTGGATCAGCGTGGCGGACTAATAATAGCGCGTTTAAAAATAACCCGAGCCAGGAGAGATGAGGAGCTTACGCCGCTTAAAATACACGTCGCGCTGGGTGGACCCCGACGTTGATTTAAAAAAAACAACAAAAAATTTAAAGCAATGAACACGAAGAGGAAGCGCTTCAAAAACAAAACATAACAACACACCACATAACGTAACGTTCCGCTCCGAGCTAACGGGCAAAAAAAAAAAAAAAAAAAAAAAAAAGCGGAGCGTCGCTCCCGCGGGGCAAACAAAAGACCGCGCGCCCGCCCGAACGCAACACTCGAAACCACCAAGATAAAAAAAAAATAATAATAATAATAACACATCACCGCCCGGGGAGCGGAGCGGAGGGTCGCGTCGCTCACCTTCGTCGAAGACATGGCTCTTACGGTTGGGTTCGAGGTGGATCCTGCTCCTCAGCCCGCTCACCTCCGCCATCTTGGTTCTGCTCTAGGCCAGCGTGGTGACGTCACGTCTTCGCGCCCGCTCGTCGCGGCCGGTCAGGTGCGCCGCGGGCTGAAAACACGCGTTAAATAATCTTTCCATATATATATATATGTATATATATATATTTAAATCATTCTAATTATTAATTTAAATGAATACCTTTTTATAGAAATCCAAATATGTTTTCTTTTTTTTTATCTATCTATCTATCTATCTATCTATCTATCTATCTATCTATCTATCTATCTATCTATCTGTCTCTCTGTCTCTCTGTCTGTCCGCCTGTTCTCTCTTCTCTCATTTTCGTTCGTGATATCCTAAGATAATATGAGATAACACTTTGTTATACAGAACCAGTGCAGTGCCGTTCGACGCGTGCCTGTGGCGACTCAGCGGCGGAGCACCGCGGCCCCGCCAGCCCCGGCCGCCGCCGCACAGAGCTGAGCGGCCATCCCCGTCTCATCGTCACGAAAAAGAATTTGTTGAATCGTGTCCCGGAGCATGGCGGTCCGACTTTTCGAGTGTTCCACATAATGAAATTCAAACCAATCGATTTGAATGAGTGGGGGGTGTATCAAAATTGAAAATGCACGAGTATAAATTTCGTTCTATCACAAAATAAAAGCAGGATCCTGGTTTCACTTTTTCTCTGAATGATCTATTCAATTTAAGATTGGGTGAGAACAGGGATAAAGTGTCCTGCTCTCACTATGAATTTCATTCATAGATACAATTTAACTGGATATAATAACAGTGTTTGCGCAGCCGTGTACCCAATGTACCCATCAGGCAGTGCGGTAAACATTTCCATGGTAAGAGCGAGCTCCACCAATCAGAGATGTCGCTGTTACGCTTATGAATATGGGTAGTGTCGTGCTTTGCCATGTCATTGTTTTTCTTAAAACAAGTTTTACATCATACAGACTTGTGTCTTCTACAGGAGCAAAAACTAATCATTATTTACATTGAATTATATTTACCGTTATTTATAAACATTTGAACACTAAACCTTAACTCTATAAATTACACAAACTCCAATTGTGCGCCATTTTGTAGTGCATATTGATGTAATCGCCTCAGGGGTAAAGTAGTTGGTATTATTAAAAACCTAAAAATGTAACAAATCTGTTGGTGAAAAACAACATGCATGTGTGACTGGCGTTCATTCTGCCTGGGAATGACATATGTATTTGCAAAGCCCCGATTAAATGTTTGGCCATTTTTCAGTGGCGCCCCTGTTGACACCACCACCCCTCTAAAAGTACATGTCCAGAGCTGTCCAAAACAGTTGACCTTATCTTGGTAGCTCTTTTAATTACTGAGAAATAGGGCTTCAAGGTGACCTCTGGTGAGGGTTCAAAGGTCAATATCTCAGTTTAGGGTCCACTGAAAACTCTCAAACTTATGTATGTTAACCTACAAGACGAGCCCTTTCCAAATGTGTTAGGTTTTTTTCTACGACCATGTAAAAAAATGTTGTTCTTTTGCAGACAATCGAAGGACATACAGACAGACAAGAGATTCCTTCCTTTATAGGCAGATATAGAACAGAATAAAAACTACAACTATACACCTAATTAAGTGAATAATCATAACTATTTGGCAGTTTATGATAGAGCCAGGGTCTTATTGGGAGATATTGCATTTGCCCATAGGGTGTCCATTAAAACACGGGTGGATGCATCTGTGTACGTATGCACATACGTACGCATACTTCTTTCGGCGTAATCCGATGGCAGTTTGGTGTTGGGATGGAACCTGCCATCCTGTACGCTTTATAGGGGGAGTTGTGATGTCACAAAACCATCACATGATGACGCTCGTAATGGCTGCGGCAACCAGGGGCGGGTCCATGCCAGGGAATTCCCCATAACCCAATATCTCTGATCGGCATTAATAATTTGAGGTATAAAGCTGTCGCTCGGTCCTGGGTATTCAGATATTCATTATGATTCTCATGATCACGATCATCATCGTCATCGTCGTCGTCATCATTACCGTTAATCTCCTTCCTCATTATAATTTCCACAGGCAGTAGTTAGCCTACAGTATGATAAGATCAAGGCATCTCAGGCCAATGATTCTAAGGAATGTGGGAGGAAATCTGTTGTTTTTTCTTAATAGACTGTGTCTGGAATGTCAGCATTTTGTCTTATTTTATATCGTTTGTCCATTGTTCTATTTTATTCTATTCAATTCTATTCTATTCTATTCCATCCATAGGGTTTTTGGTGAACAAATAATGATGTTGTATTGTGTTATCAAAAAACATTTAAAGAATATAAAACTTCTGCAATTGACTTTCTTTTGGCAGGTTACCCTCTACAGCCCGTAGAGGAGCTGCTTCAACATGGAGGGTACGAGGCTGTCTCGCCAAGGCGCGGTTCACTTAAGGTCCCAGCCTATATATATATCTCGTCCACATTTGCAAGCCCCGGCTCGGTACGCCGGCACGTTTCGAGAAAGGTTATTTTCGAAAGTGTCCCGTAACGGTCTTTGTCGGCCTCCGTGCATACATGTGTGACAATGTGAGAACGTGTGCGAGATGAGAGGTGTCTCCTGCTCTCAGCCGGAGCGCCGCTTTCTCCCCTCCTTTAAAACTTTATGGTGTTTGACCGCTCCCTCCGCCGTTGTCCTGCCTGACAGTTGATCTGAAGATACGCATGATACCTGAGTGGAAGGAGGGCATGTGCTGGGAGGCTTTTTTGTCTGTTATACCCGTCGAGCCCCCCGTGGGAACTGGAGGAAAAAAAGTTTGGTTTCAGGGTGGTTCAGAGTCTTTGTCGAGAAGCAGGTTTTTAAAACAGGTTTAAAAAAACCCCATTGCATTTTGCACGAAGACTGAGAGTGAAAGGTAGTAGAGTTTCTCAACTCACTTACCTAAAATATCCTCAAGAAGATACACTTTTATGATCTTACAATCGACTGGAATATGAGATGCTCTAAATAGTTTTCAAACACTGGGGCTGAATGCTTATCTGCAAATCTGCCTTTTTTCATTCACAAGCAAGATCTTGCAAGGCCGAACATATTTTTTTTTTTGTTTTTGTGCTTTTGTATACGGTTTTAAAGTGTTGTCTCTCTAGTTGCCTGGTTGTATTTTCTCTGGTTATCTGAGCGTACGTTATTTATTCTGCGGTCATTAAATCCTTTTCTTTTTTTTTTTAATTCTGCCATTGTCATGGAGAAGAAAGAAAGAAAATGACCAATGGTACCGTAACACCTTTTCCAACTTCCTAGCCCAAATGGCACACGGGCGCGCACACACACACACACGCACGCACACACACACACACACACACACACACACACACACACACACACGCACGCATAGAGGCATGCGCGTTGTGTAAGAGGTAGATCTAAGTGGGATTCAGGGCTGTCTCTAAATAGCCCCACATGCAGGCCAACCAGCTTTACTGCCCCTTGTGGACGGACGGTGATTGGACATCCAGACGGTTCTGGATCAACACCCTCCCTCCCCCTCCACGTCTGGGGGGGGCTACCCTGCATATCCATTGGGTCCTACGCCATCCTAGGATTATATCTGACATTTAGAAATTTAGAGCACTCGGAGGGACTCTCTGGAGGGTTGGCGCTTCGACTGAGCTTCGACACAACTTTATTTTTCCTTGGGATGGCCAGCAGGTCGCCACATCGGGGGATCGCCGGCATGGACCCGTAAATGTTTGGTCGGCATTTTTCGAGTCCAAAGTCGGCTCGGAAGTCTCGACCGGTGAAAAAATGCCACAGAAAGTCCCGCAACCATCTCGCGTGAATTTTAGACTAAATCACACTTTTAATCTGGACAAACTGAAATGGTCAGAGTTTAAAGTAATCTCAGATTTGCCTTACAGTAGTCTTGGTTTAAAAATAAATCTGATTTCCAGATGGAAGATTAAAGCCAATCTAGGCCTAAGTAACACTTTAAATTAAACATGGTTAGGCTTAATAGGCTTTGAATTCTGGATTCATTTAAATCGCATTAACTTAGTCCTGATTTAGATTGAACCCTGTCTGCAAAACCGCCCCTATACTGTTGGTCCTTTAATCCTTAAAATCGACCTGTCTGTCTTTGAGAAGCGTTCTCCCAGGTTTAAGGTTTTGTACGTCCGACACTACATCCATGGTAGACAATACAATGCTATTTTAAATTTAGTTATCAGCTCATCATTGTATAATGTCATCGAATGTTTGTGTGTCAAACAAACACACACACACACACACACACACACACACACACACACACACACACACACACACACTCATATCACATATAAATATATATATATATAATGTAATGAGGACCCCATCATTATCCAGATTTGATATTTTGAGCACTTTTGGGTGATTCAAAAAAATAAAAGACCATTACATTCACCATCACCATCAATGTACGGTATGCTCAACTTTTCGTTGAGAAGTATCAAGTAAAAAAATTTTAATTTTACTTTTGTAATTCTGACTTTTTTATTTCATATTGCTATTTTTATGCTTCCCACTGTCACTGCCCTTTCCAGGACAACCATATAAACATGAAAAAATTTTACTTATTTTATTCGGCATATTGTTATACAATTAGTGAAATCTGTGTGTAAGCGTGCGTGTGTTTTCCTGAGTGTGTGTTTTCCTGAGTGTGGCTCCGCCCACAATTGTTTCCACAGCAACCGAATAAACATTTAATTTAATATTTTATTTGGTTTACTGGTTGACTAGTACGTCATATTCCTTTTTAACTGCTATGTGCTCCAGTCTAACTTCTCGTTTCCAGGTCAACCACATACATTTTTAAAGTGTATTGTTTGTTACATATGTGGAGGTAATATATAAGATCAGAAAAAATGTAAAATTGTAAGTTAATATACACTTTTGAGTGAGATTGAACTGTTATTCAAGAAATATCAAATAAGGATATATATATTTTAATTGATCAGAACTCCTTTTTGGCCATTATGTCCTCCATATGATTAATTCAGAGAGATTTCATATGCTCTTTGATTGACGTGCTCTAACAGCTCTACACGTTTCCAGGGCAACCATATCAACAATTTTCTTGAAGCTTGTTATTTGTCACCGTTCAACATGAAGGTAATGTGGTTTTTTTTGGGCGGTGGGGTTTTTTTTTTTTTTTTCAGCTCGGGCCATTCAGTCTTCATTTGACCAGAGGAACAAACAGCAAGATCGCTGAAAAACTTACCCTGCTCTGGAAAGACACAGCCATCCAACAACAATGAATCAACGCATTGAATCAACTATGGGCGACTGTCCATGTAAGGCACCATTTGGAAGGGATGAATGTTATTTAGATATAACATATGTATATTTGTTATAACATATATATATTTTTTTATTAAATTTTTGAATGTATACGTGTACTGAGGATACTAGGTGTTCTGAGAATAAACATTAATATTAGACCTACATATAATTGCCCTTTTATTTGCATGACCAAAACCGAATTCAAGCAATGACATTTTTGGTGACCTGTTGCTGTTTCATCTTTCATCCCCGCAGCATGCATGCAAAACGCCCGAGGACGCAACATTTTAAGAACTGATGATTGTGAAGACGTTCTCCGTGCTTCCTCTCTGCTGTCCCCACCACCACCCAGACGCAATGTCACAGTGGGCTCCACCTTCACATCTGGGCCCGGAAGTGTCAATATGTGGGACCCGTTTTTCATCACCTCTGCGGCGGAGAGGCCCACCCACCCGACTCCATCCAACAACATTGGTAATGCTTCCTACAGTGCGCCCTTTGAGGATGCCTGGATCATAAAGCTGCTTTGTCAGGGTCTCCCCGGCTATGGTGATGACTCATTGAAGCGAGTACGGGGCCAGAGCTATGCCTATGCTCCCCCATCCTCTGGATCTGGATTCGAAGACGCCGGTCCCTCGCATTCTCTGTGTGAAGCGGATGTATGGCAACCACTGATCACGGCTGGTTCTAAGCTGTATCGGGCCCTCCTGGACTCTGAGAATCAGGAGCTTGAGGACAGAAACGTCAGTGATTCTGCATTAAACACCACTGGATTTGAATCTGACTGCTCCCCTCCTTGTGGGGGAAGTCCCTGGCTGGAACACTTCGACACTTCGGAGCCACAGATCAGAGCCGACACAACTAAGCTAGATTTGGAACGAGAGGACCTTGCTGAAATGGCCTCCTCTCCTCTCCGATCAGATGCCGATGGTTTTCAAGTTCAGCTACCTCTGGATTTTGAAATGGACAAAGACCAAGAGGAGCATGCGAGAAATAAGGTGGAAATGATCGGCTCCCTCTCAAGTATCAGGCTCAGTGCTGGGTGTCCCACCTCTGGAGTCCCAGAGGAGGCGAACCATGTGAGTGACGCTGCTACACTAAGCCTGATGACCCCACTCTGGCTCCTGCTGCTCCTGCTGCTCCTGCTGCACATCGAGTGACTAAGTTTATTTTTGCTCATCAGGCAATGATTCTGTCCACTTTCTGCTCAACTTAGATGCGGAATATTCCTGTGATGAATATTACTTATGTCTTTGCAGGTGATAAGGTGAACCAATTAGGTGCAGACGCAGTCCTGCCACCACCACCAAGCAGAGCAAAGCCACCAGGATTCGGACATCAGTGTCTTTTTAATGTCCCTTTTATGATATATGATATGAAATAGTTTCTTCAAACATTTCCCCCATAAAAATGATTGAATGTTTTTGAAAATAATCATAATTGCTTTTGAAAATATGAATACAATAATTCAACAATTAGAAATGGGAAAAGTTGATTTGATTAAATTAGCTGTGGGTTAAACTCAAATTCCCATGAAATGCTTAAACGACTGGACTGGTTAATGACTGGAGTTTATAGGGGTTTTTGTGTGCAATCTTTTTTACATGATTTTGACATTTTAACACAACCTTACTTTAAATACTGCCAGAAAAGTGTGCCAAATAATTTATACTAATAAAGAGAACAGCACAGCACAACAACCTATCAAGGAATCAAGGTACTGTCTCCTCTTTCTATAACCACATGGTGGCAGCACTTGGACTGGATATAAAAAAAGGGAACCTACTTGCACTGGACCATCTCCTAAGAATACACCTGGAACCTACTTGCACTAACCCATCTCTTCAGACTACACCTGGACCCTACTTGTACTGACCTGTCTACCCCATGAGGTCTTTGTTTTTTATTCCTCAAAGATGTTTAGCTGGCTGTGACTGTGATATATGGTGGTTTGATACTACCGACAAATTGTACTTATTTTAAGTTGCAAAAGTGTCCAAAGCTTAATCTAGAAGTTTAGAGCCGGAATGTAATATGATCTTTCCTTCATAAAATACAGTCCCCTGTACACAAACGGGTTAACTTAGTTCAGTTAATAGTTCAATGAATTGCTTAAATTCTTTCCATTTTTTAATTTGTTTTTTATTAAGCTGTTTTCAATGGTTCAGGTGAGGCAGGAATGTTCTCACAGCCCTGTGGATTTCTTTTTGCTGAGTTCCAATATCAATAGTCCACTTTACCCTCTTTGGTGTTGAGCTTCTTGAACTATTCAGGAACTGGAAGGGTGTAGTCACAGGCTGCTGAAGGCTACTTTCTAGTACTCTTCTCCCTCCTCCTCATCTCCAACGCTGTCTGTGCCCACCTCTTCGTAATCCTTTTCCAGGGCGGCCATGTCTTCTCTGGCCTCAGAGAACTCTCCCTCCTCCATGCCCTCACCGACGTACCAGTGGACGAAGGCCCTCTTGGCGTACATCAGGTCAAACTTGTGGTCGAGACGAGCCCAGGCCTCGGCGATGGCCGTGGTGTTGCTCAGCATGCAGACGGCCCTCTGGACCTTGGCCAGGTCTCCTCCGGGAACCACGGTGGGGGGCTGGTAGTTGATGCCCACCTTGAAGCCCGTGGGACACCAGTCCACAAACTGGATGGTGCGTTTGGTCTTGATGGTGGCGATGGCAGAGTTGACGTCTTTGGGAACCACATCGCCGCGGTACAGCAGGCAGCAGGCCATGTACTTGCCGTGGCGTGGGTCGCATTTCACCATCTGATTGGCTGGTTCAAAGCAGGCGTTTGTGATGTCGGCCACTGTCAGCTGCTCATGGTAGGCCTTCTCAGCGGAAATGACCGGGGCGTAGGTGACCAGGGGGAAGTGGATTCGTGGGTAGGGCACCAGGTTGGTCTGGAACTCCGTCAGGTCCACATTCAAGGCGCCATCGAAGCGCAGCGAGGCAGTGATGGAGGAGACGATCTGACCGATCAGCCTGTTGAGGTTGGTGTAAGAGGGACGCTCGATGTCTAGGTTCCTGCGGCAGATGTCGTAGATGGCCTCGTTGTCCACCATGAAGGCACAGTCCGAGTGCTCCAGGGTGGTGTGGGTGGTCAGGATGGAGTTGTAGGGCTCCACCACAGCCGTGGACACCTGGGGAGCAGGGTACACGGCAAACTCCAACTTGGACTTCTTTCCGTAGTCCACAGAGAGGCGCTCCATCAGCAGAGAGGTAAAGCCGGAGCCGGTCCCTCCACCGAAGGAGTGGAAGATGAGGAAACCTTGGAGCCCGGTGCACTGGTCAGCCTGGGGAGGGTGCAATCAGGAGGCCATGTCACAAGGTTTTCACTTTCATAGGTTGAAAATATTTCTGTCAGAAATCTGGTTAGTTCAGCGGTGGGTTGTGTGAAGACATGACCACTGGACCAGTTGTGCTGCTTACCAGTTTGCGGGTCCTGTCGAGCACCAAGTCGATGATTTCCTTGCCGATGGTGTAGTGACCTCTGGCATAGTTGTTGGCCGCGTCTTCCTTCCCTGTGATCAGCTGCTCAGGGTGGAACAGCTGGCGATAGGCTCCTGTACGCACCTCATCTGGAAGAAATAAGGATTTGTTTCATTTTATTATGTGATTCTTTGTATATTATGAACTCTTACTTCATATTCTGATTAGGCTCGTTCGGGAAAAATATTTTTCTTATGTCGTTATCTTTCTTACCTATGACTGTAGGTTCCAGGTCAACAAAGACAGCCCTGGGAACATGTTTTCCAGCTCCAGTCTCACTGAAAAACGTATTGAAGGAGTCGTCTCCCCCTCCGATGGTCTTGTCGCTGGGCATCTGCCCATCAGGCTGGATGCCGTGCTCCAAGCAGTAGAGCTCCCAGCATGCATTGCCCATTTGGGCACCAGCCTGACCAACGTGCATGGAGATACACTCACGCTGCGCACCAAAAAAAAAATATTTTATTGACTCAACTCCCCCAACTGCTCAAAATCACTTGCATTTTTTTGTAATTTCATAGCACATGTCAACTGCACATGTCGCTGCCAACACAAAGTAAACCAGGTATTTTTACTAAACATGGGGCTAGTTCTGATCTGTCCTGGTGAGACAACTCTACATTTATCATTGTTAAGTTATTCTTGTCAATCCTCTGATTCCAATACGGAACAGCCAGAACGTTGAAAAGGTTTCAAATGTACCAGTCATTTTGTGGAATTGGGGGCAGTGGATATGGAATATAAGAGTTTTGTCTGTAAATTACTCATTTGAGTACATGGTTCAGGATACACTATAGACTCCAGCTCCTTTTAGAAATATACATAAACCAAGCCCACCATGTGTCACATAGGCAACAGGTTTCATGCAAATAATGTGCTTTGAGCATACTTTTAGGGTGGAGGGCATCAAAGTCATGTGCAATGTGCTTACACATGACTGTGATACTGTCCACGAGACAATGGTAGGTATTGGGTAGAAACAGGGAAAGGTTAGGGTTACGAACTAGAAAATTCTTTGAACTGTTGTCATAACAGTTTCCTTTTCATCAGATAGCAACGCAAGTGCTTAAGTGCTGCCGGACATTCTGCACTTATTCTTAACCGTATTGGCCGGTTCTTGAGGCAAAATGAAACACAACTGGATGAACAACTTTTTTTTGCAGAAACTTACCATTTTTACAGTATTTCAAGAACTAAATTATAGTTAGTTCCAAGCGGCAACCAATCTTTAGAAGGGAGAAAACTACAAACGGGACAGAGAAAGGAATTTCAAATTTCAAAACGAAAAATATACCAAAAATATACACATGAGCGCATCAAACATCCATCTTAAGTCATAAAAGCACAGGATGTTGATACGCTTGTGGCTAAGCCTCAATTATGTTACACTAATTGATGTGAATTTTTTTGAAAGCCTTTTTGACTGTAATCTTGGATACAAAGAAACATCCCAACAAAAAATGTTGGATTTTATGATTGTTCTTCTGAAGAGTGGAACACATTATCCATCACAGGAAAATCCTTCTCACAGATCAGGATCAATACCTTTTTTTAGTTTTTTGACTCTGAAATATGGATAAGAATGTCTATCCAGATTTGGGAATGAGTAATAAAAATATTCAGTGCAAGATTGGGTATCTGCTTTGAAGGAAACAGCACAACGGAGAAGTCTCTCATAGAAGGTGTGGAGGAATTCAATATCGGGGTGACAATCGGTAGTTTTGTGAAGTGACTGTGGTAACAGAAACTAGACAATTCCTGGTGAAGTGAGCTGGTCCTATTTGGCTGTTCGTATGTGCTTGTACGTGCGACGAGTGGAATAATTTCAACCCGCCCAGCACTCAGCTTTATAGAGGGAGAGTTGTGACCTCACAAATGCATTACATGTCGATGCCCACCCCCGTAGCTGCGGCAACCAGGAGACGGGGCCACGTGGGGGATTCCCTGGAACATGTGTTTCCATAGTAACTGGGGGGTATTCCCCAAATCCCGCTTTCGCCATGAGCAAGGCTTATTTCGGCTAGCCTGGCTCTCTCAAAGATGCCCACTGGGTGACAAACTACCCCTTTCCTGGCTTGGAAACGAAGCGCGGCTTGAGCCGGCATGACACTGAATATGATGAACGAAAAAAAGATATAAAATCAAAATTAAAAAAAGCAGAAGTCCATTTATTCCCACGGGTAGTCTGATTCCACGCGCGAAAAGCTGTGATGCACTGCATTGCGGAATTTTTGCAAGTTTCAGTCTGACACCCCGTCCGGCAGTTACATCAAAGTTTTTTTTTGAATGGAGCTGGGCTTAAAAATAAGTGAAAAAGTCACGGATATAAAATATTAAATGTCACCATATTCCCTTTCAATAAATCTCTTTTTGTATAATGTGAATTGTGTGGGTTTTTTTTTTATTTATCCTCGCAAACACTATATATAGGGTTTTAAGCTCATTCATGGATGACAGTAAATGTCTTGCAGAGCAAACCTAGTCTTTGTTGTTCTGGAAAAAAACGAAAACTCCAGTTTTCCCTAACATACGGGATTTGAAACCCTAGCGCAGTTCATCCGACAGCCACTAGGGGGAGGATCTGACTGTCAGAAGCGTTTTCGTATTCGGTGTGAAGCGAGCTTTAGAGGGTCACCCGGTAAGCGGGTCGATGCGAAACCAATGGTTGACTTTACTTCCGCGTGATAAGGTCAGCAATATGGAGTGAACATTTCTCTTTGTACACTGAGGGCAATTTATTTTTTTCAAATTTTACACAATGTTAGGATATTAATTTCCGCCTCCACACAGTGGGTGCCTTGTGCCTCCAGACGAGGCTGAGGAGCGTCTTTATCCCCTTTCTTCATCAGCTGGGGCCAACAGGCCAATGCATTTATGCCAAAAGACGTATAAAGACGTATAAAGACTATTTTTCACTGGAACCTCTCGTTCGTTCATCGGACTCAGAGAGACATTTCTCTCACGAGTTCGAAAAAGCGGAAACGGCCTTTTTCCATGGAACGCAGTTTATTATGAATGGAACGGGCAGATCATTTTGCTGAGGTCAGTTTAAGTCGACCCTATGAACGACATGTTCATGTGTTCGCCGGTCGTTTGTCGGCGTGCTTTTAGTCAGCCAGTAATTCTCGCTCTGTTGAAGTGAAAAGAAAACGGCACGTTCCGCGTCGATCCCCCCGATTGGCTGATCCTTCAAACGTCGAGGGCGTGCGCGTACCGTCTTCGTCCTATTTAGGCTGCAGCGAGTCAGACTACCTGGGCTGCGAGCGGCGTTCAGAGAGCCGCGCTTGGCTCCGACCGCAAGTTATCGCTGCTAAATCCTCGCCATATTTTGGGAATACTTCAGTACCTATACCTGTATACTGTATTTTTCCTACAGGGAACCTCATGGGCAGAAATTGTGGAACGAAAATAAAAATATTTCCTAAACCATTGAAACTTTCCACAAAGTCATTGCCCACTATTCCCGGACCAAGGCGGTCGTTTCGATGTATTTTGAGTCGTTTTGGCCTAATTTTGTCCCTTTACGACCTTCAATTTGCGATCGGGCTGCGTTCTTATCAATTGCCCTTGGTAGCTATGGTAACCAGGGGGCGGGGGCATTATCTAGTGACGTCTTTGTGCCGTCACAACTCGTCCCCTATGTTTGGAGCTGAGCGTTTGGAATTTTCAAACTAGCACTGACTGACAAGCAACGCAATTTCGCCATTTGAACAGGATTTGTCCAGTTTTTGTTAATAACAGCCACAAAGGTACGTTGCCCCTCTACTGAATCTTTTGCACATTTTCTCTGAGATACTTCTCCATTGTTTTGTTCCCATTAAAGGAATGTAATTTGTGATGTTTTGGTGACTCCTTCCCAATCCTGGGTGTGTCTGCATTGCAGTCCAATGGCTCTCAAAACTTCACAAACAAAAGGATAATTATGGATAAGGATCACACGCATTTCAACATCCTGCAATTTCAACAACCTTCTATGGATGTTTTCTTCGCTCCTGTTTTTATTTTTTTTGGTCTTTAGTCAAATTTTGAATGTATTTCTCTGTCCTGTTTGTACTCGTCTCCCTTCTAAAGGTTGGTTGCCGCCTGGAACGAACTACATTTTTAGAGGCTAAAAAACTTAAAAAATGGTAAGTTTCTGCATAAATAAAAATCCCAGACTTCTAGGGGTGTATTTCTCTTAGAAATCCCGAACCATTGTTACAGTATGTCTGGTTAATCACTTGTGGCCTATTGTAAAAAACAACCAAACAAACAAACAAACAAAAAATATTTACATTAACATTTACATTAAAGTAACTTGATCCAAAGTCGAAGGTCTGTGTCGAAGTCAGGCGGAGTTAGAGTAATGCTCTGTCCATTTCTACGCTCCACTCTAAAATTCTAAAAGTGCTCATGTGACGCAGTGTGGACTTGGTTAATGTATGTTTATATTGTTTTGTACAGCGTGAGTGTATCTCCATGCACGTTGGTCAAGCTGGTGCCCAGATGGGCAATGCGTGCTGGGAGCTCTACTGCTTGGAGCACGGCATCCAGCCTGATGGGCAGATGCCCAGCGACAAGACCATCGGAGGGGGAGACGACTCCTTCAACACGTTTTTCAGTGAGACTGGAGCTGGAAAACATGTTCCCAGGGCTGTCTTTGTTGACCTGGAACCTACAGTCATAGGTAAGAGAGAAAACGAGATTTTGAAAAATAATTCCCACGAACGAGCCTTACAGGAATATGAAGTAAGAGTTCATAATATACGAAGGATCACATAATAAAATGAAACAAATCCTTATTTCTTCCAGATGAGGTGCGTACAGGAGCCTATCGCCAGCTGTTCCACCCTGAGCAGCTGATCACAGGGAAGGAAGACTCAGCCAACAACTATGCCAGAGGTCACTACACCATCGGCAAGGAAATCATCGACTTGGTGCTCGACAGGACCCGCAAACTGGTAAGCAGCACAACTGGTCCAGTGGTCATGTCTTCACACAACCCACCGCTGAACTAACCAGATTTCTGACAGAAATATTTTCAACCTATGAAAGTGAAAACCTTGTGACATGGCCTCCTGATTGCATCCTCCCCAGGCTGACCAGTGCACCGGGCTCCAAGGTTTCCTCATCTTCCACTCCTTCGGTGGAGGGACCGGCTCCGGCTTCACCTCTCTGCTGATGGAGCGCCTCTCTGTGGACTACGGAAAGAAGTCCAAGTTGGAGTTTGCCGTGTACCCTGCTCCCCAGGTGTCCACGGCTGTGGTGGAGCCCTACAACTCCATCCTGACCACCCACACCACCCTGGAGCACTCGGACTGTGCCTTCATGGTGGACAACGAGGCCATCTACGACATCTGCCGCAGGAACCTAGACATCGAGCGTCCCTCTTACACCAACCTCAACAGGCTGATCGGTCAGATCGTCTCCTCCATCACTGCCTCGCTGCGCTTCGACGGCGCCTTGAATGTGGACCTGACGGAGTTCCAGACCAACCTGGTGCCCTACCCACGCATCCACTTCCCTCTGGCCACCTACGCCCCGGTCATTTCCGCTGAGAAGGCCTACCATGAGCAGCTGACAGTGGCCGACATCACAAACGCTTGCTTTGAACCAGCCAATCAGATGGTGAAATGCGACCCACGCCACGGCAAGTACATGGCCTGCTGCCTGCTGTACCGCGGCGATGTGGTTCCCAAAGACGTCAACTCTGCCATCGCCACCATCAAGACCAAACGCACCATCCAGTTTGTGGACTGGTGTCCCACGGGCTTCAAGGTGGGCATCAACTACCAGCCCCCCACCGTGGTTCCCGGAGGAGACCTGGCCAAGGTCCAGAGGGCCGTCTGCATGCTGAGCAACACCACGGCCATCGCCGAGGCCTGGGCTCGTCTCGACCACAAGTTTGACCTGATGTACGCCAAGAGGGCCTTCGTCCACTGGTACGTCGGTGAGGGCATGGAGGAGGGAGAGTTCTCTGAGGCCAGAGAAGACATGGCCGCCCTGGAAAAGGATTACGAAGAGGTGGGCACAGACAGCGTTGGAGAGGAGGAGGAGGGAGAAGAGTACTAGAAAGTAGCCTTCAGCAGCCTGTGACTACACCCTTCCAGTCCCTGAATAGTTCAAGAAGCTCAACACCAAAGAGGGGAGAACAGACTGTTAATATCTGTACTCATTATGTTTCAAATAAACCCATTACATAGAGCTCTGAGAACCTGTCTTGAATCGGCTAGGAGCAAAGGGTTAAGTTTTAGTGTCTCATTAATTATTACATTTATTATTATTATTATTATTATTATTATTATTATTATTTACATATTTATTCTAATTATTACAATTTTCTTTCAATTTTTTTACAAGTGTCTTGAGATTGGCATCGCAGGCTGGGAATTGGAACTTCACTTTCAGATGAACAGTTTCGGATGCAATGACATACAAATACCTTCTGTAATTTGATCTGCTGACACCACATTTAATAAAAGAAGGCAAAAAAAATGTAATTGCACACCAAAAAACCCTAAGATATAGACTGTGACACATTCAAGTTGAGCATTTTCTGGTTGAGCATGAATTCTCAAGCATAATTTCTGGAAATTTATAGATTTTTAACCCATATCATATTCTATCAAATCTATTATTCCCCCTTGGTATTATTGCAGTATTTTCCAACAGGCACCACATGGTTCCACCACGGTAATACGGCGGTATGCACTTTAACAACCAGTCAAATCAAACAAGGTATAACGTTGCATTTAGCTCAGGCTGAGTCGACTACATAGCCCACTTGGAGTGACACGGGACTCCAAATGGCCCTCTTTATGGGTTCAATAAAAGAAGAAATACATGAATCTCATGGCATAGGGTTTATTTTAAACCTGTTCACATCAGGCAAGGGCAACTGTTTTACAGTGTATTTTCAATCATTTTTAACGGGAAAATGTATAAAAAAACATAAAATGTTACGTAATCACCACTTGGTGGCAGCACTTGCACTGGATATGAAAATATCTAAAATATCTGCTTGAAGTTCCATTTCCCCACTCTGACCACGTGGTGACAGCCTTGGCCTTACTGAGGAGACGAGTTCATCCTCCTTCCTTTGGCCCCGTCTTTCTCAAAATATTTGGCACAGGATCCGTACTGGTAAGAATGATCAATGAATTCTTTGTTTCATCCTTCGCCCTGTTTACCTCAGGTGTTTCGCTTCACAGACAGTGAATATAGTCAACTATTAACTTAGGTACTATCACTTTGCTCAAGATACAGGTGGACTGTAGCAGGAGGTAAAACCTTTCGTACCTCACAGGATATAATATTAATAGTGTAAATGACAGCGGCCTGCGTCTCCTTACACTGATTACATTCAATAGAAAACACTTGACAGGAAGGAACCGCATCTCCAACCCTCAACAGAGGAGAGCCACGTTTCTTTATCGCAGGCGGATGTCCTTCTGCGGGAGCAGAATAAGACGCCGCCCAGAGAAGAGCAGCTGTCACCCGATCAACCTCTGCACCAAACTATTGTGACTGCGTGGTCAACAAGGCCCAGCCGTCCCAGGAAAACCAATTATGCACAGGCTCATGTCCAATACTCAACCGCCACTGAAACCCCAGATCTGATAGGTAGTCGGTCAAGTCCGTCAACGCAAGAAGGCGGGACAAACGGCGCTCCCGCTCCCTTCCCGGTTCTCTGCAGTTCAAAACCACATTAGGAAATAATTGAAAAAAATAAGCTTGTCAAAATGAAGGCGTTCACGTCAACGTTGAACGCTGTGACACGCCCCGCCAGCAAGGTTCTGGTGTGCCACCCCGAGATATTTTCCCGCGGTCCCATCCGGCAGCGTTCTGGCAGTGCCACCGCCGATACTTCAGCAGACATGTAAATAGAGAAACAGTTCTGTGGTCAAAGCAAAATCATTCTATTCAGTGAAAGTATTCAAATACTTGATGTTATAATGACTGAATGGAGGAAAAACTCAAAGTCCTTGTTCGACGTCGTAGACCTCATAGTTACGTCCACGGTTGTTGCATTAAACCCTTTGGTTAAGTTGAAAGTGTTTGTGGTCGGGTATTGCTCGGCCATAATAGTTGCTCGATGAAAAGCATTAACTTTCTACAAAACCCTGGAAATCACTCCTGACGGGCGGGGTGCAAGAGAACGAGACGTCCCTGGTTGAGCCCGGTAGGGTTGGACAGCTTGGCCAAAGTTGGCCTGAAAACTTGACATATAGGGGTTTTGCACAACGCCCCCACGTCGCAGTGCACACACACACACACACACACGCACACACACACACACTTCGGGTCCAGCCGATACTCAAAGGCCATTTGACGCCATTCGAGCGACTTCGGGGATCCAGTGGGACGACCCTGCACGCCGGAGCGCCCCTTCATACCGCAGAGCCGTAGAACCTGTCGTTGGAAGCAAAAAAACCCAAAAAACCTTAACTTGCTCCTTCGAGCGGTTTCTCGTCGTCCTCCAGCGTCAATTAAAAATTCCAGGCGACGTTTTGAGCGCGTTCGCCGGCCTTGGATTTCCTCCCGGGGGGCTCCGTCCGCCCGAGGCGCTCCGCCGGGGGGGCCCCGGAGGACCCTTGTCCCCGCGGGGAGAAGGAACCGTGGAGCTCCATTTCACCCACGTGTCCAGGATTTTCAAGTTGTTTCTGTTAATTGTCTCTCTAGACGGGCGAGGGCCCATCTCCCCTCTGGACCCTTTGGGACGCTCTGCGGATCCCGAGTGCATCTCAGATCCCGGTTCCTCCTTTCTGTTTGCTTTGGATTGTCCAAAGCAAACAGAAAGGAGGAACCGTTGTCGAACCGCTCAAATCGGAGAAACCAACGAGACGTTTGCACGTGGTTTGCAGCATTTTGCATTCGGTCTCATTTGGGACCTTATCTCCTCCGGATTTCTACCGCCTCGAGGGCTCGGGGAAGACAAAAAAAAAAAACAAGGCACGAGGTTGAAAGAGAGACTGAGAGGCAGCGCTAGCTCGCAGCCCAGCGGGGCGTCTCATCACTCTCTCCACACTTCTGCTGTCAAGACTTTTGTTTCTGCAACATTACTCACTCGCCGGGGCCCTGGCTCCCAGGTAACTATACTGCTGAGCTGGTGTGTGTGTGTGTGAGAGTGTGAGAGAGAGAGAGAGAGAGAGAGAGAGAGAGAGAGAGAGAGCGGATGAGAGAGGGAGGGAGAGAGAGGGCGAGGGAGGGCCCGTAGACTCTGTTTGTCTTTGTTCCTCACAAAACAATACGGCCGTACCTTGCTTTTAATCTGGAGCTTTTATCTGGTGTTTTGTTTCCCGTCTAGATGTAAAAGCCACACAAAAAAATAAATTATATATATATATATATATATATATATATATACGATTAATTGATTTATTTTGTATTGCACACGCACACATATTGTATCTCAGAACTGGTAGAATGGCTGTAGCACCAAGTAATAGGAGACTTCTCCAGAGTAAAGATATTTACATGCGATAATGAAAATGTATTGCATGTATTGTATTGCATCGCGGCACGTCGGAAATAAATATGTTTATCTATGTGGCTTATTCTCAAAGGTCTCAGACTGCAGCAAAAGTCTTGATTTATGTAAATCCTCTGGCACTATTTGTTATGCAAAGTTAGTGTCATGTGTTTGGATGGATAATAAAGAGTAGTTTAACCCCCGCCTCAAATAACACAAAAAGGTTCATGTTTTTCCACATATTTAATGGGAGGGTTCTTACGAAATCTTCTCTTTTGCTCTGCTGCTGGGCTTCGTACAATTTTTGTAAAATTTCCAAGTCAATTTCAGCGTAGAAAAAAAACAAGTTAGGATTTGGAGAAAAAAAAAACAACCACAAAGAATTTTTTTCTTTTAGTCATGTGTATAATTTGGAGAAATACCTGTTTCTTGTGTGAGATCAAATTAAGAAGAAAAGAATTGCTGTCTCCCATTTTGGTACAAAAAAAAAAAAAAAAAGCTAAATATAATAATAGGGTGCAATTCCATTTCATTCGTCTACCATAACAACACGGTATCTCCAGTTTGCCGCTATCCCTCGCGGACCAAATATGGATTTTAATGACTTTCTGTCGACCGCCTTCACTCGTACCTCTCCATTTGCTTCCAGTGACTATCCGAATTTACATCTTGGAGGAGCTTACCCCCCGGCGTCACGGCACAATTCGATAAACAAAGAGGGAACATGTTGAACGTCCCCGCTGGCATCACGCTGGGTTTTTTAAAACGTTTTCTGCAATGAGTGTTTTTTCTCTACTTTTTTTACCTGGTAATTATCTACGCCTTAATTCTTATTGAGCGATTCTGCGATACCCCGACACCGCTATCAAACTTCTCCGCTCAACTATGTTACTTTTCTGAGCCTGAGAAAGAAACAAAGGTTTTCCGTTAACTGTTACCGTTACTGACTTTACTCCCAATCCGCCCCACCCCTCAGGTAGTTTGCTCGGCTGGACATTTACCATTTTCCATTAAATCAGAGTTTAAAAATCCCTTTATATTGTGTTTGCAAAGTTCACCCTTTTCTTTTTTCAAAATTCAAAACACACAATTCACTTATATAAAAATAGTTTTTTTGATAGTGAATATGGTGACATCCAACATTAACGTTAATATCATGATTATTTCATATACGCGACTTATTTACGTAATTTTAAGCTAAATTGCGATAAAAAAAAAAACGAACAAAAAAAAACGCACACGTCCCAGGGCCTGGATGGGATGCGGAGTTCTGCGCTGCAGTGCGTCGCAGCTTTTCCCGTGCGGAACCCCCGCTCTCCATCGGAACGAATGGACTTCCGCTCAGCCCTCGCCGTTTGTCGTATTCGGTGTGAAGCGGGCCCGAGGGGTCAATCCCGCACGAGGAACAGGTCGAAGGTGATATTGTTCGGTCGTCAGTGAAATTCATCCCTTTTTTTTTTTGTTGTTGTTATTTTTGTTTTTTTTATCGAAATCTTTTGCAGAATCCTTTTGAACATAAGTCAGTTGCCCGCGAAACTTGCGTTCGGGCTCCGACGCCACTTTCCCTGCTTCCGTCGCTCTCTCCCTCTCTCCCCTCCGGTTGCGGTTGTCGCAGCTTTGTTGGCCATCAAAGGCCTGAGCAAAGAGACACGGGGCCTTAATTGTTGTGCTTTATCAGGGGGATAAAGGCGGGCTGGGCATCAATTTAAAATGCCTTTACCGGACTACAAAGAGCAACAGACTGACTGGGAGATAATTGGCAGAGGGGAGCGGAGGACCGGATGAAAGGGTGGAGAGGATGGAGGGACTGCATTGGGAGTCCATCAAGATGGAGGTGAGGTGCGTTTGATGGCGCCGGGAGAGAGAGGGACGGGCGGCGAGGAGGGCGGATGATACTCGCGGGGTGGCGGTTGTTAAGTTATCACAACGTTCTTTTAAACGTGAAGATCCGGTCCGCCCACGTGCGTCCATCCCATTCCAGAAAAAAAATAATAAAATGCGTTCGGTTCAGTTTAAGGATGAGATTTTTACTTTGAATGTAAGGAGCGGGCGGGTGAGGGAGGTGCCTCACGTCGATGTCATTATTGATAGATTTCGTAACCGTAAACAGATCGATTTTCATGTCTCTGTCATCCCTTTTCGACCGGAATCCGAGAACGTCAGACGGAGGGGATTCCCCGGGGCACGTAAACGGAACTTCCAACGCTTCCAGATTCTCCGTCTGGGATTGGAACTGGGAAAACGAGCGCACGGCTTGTTGACGAGACGGACGCCGTTCCTCGGGGCCTGCTCCCTCGGGACGGAACGGCTCTTTTCCCACGGTGTGTTTGTGCTGTGACCGCCGTCAAAAAAACTAAAAAACCCCGAAAGCTTCAGGTTCCGCCCCGCGTCGCACACACACCTCTAAATAACCCCCCTCTTTTTTTCGTCTCAAAGCCTCGAAATCGCGCTCCACCCGTTAGTACGTAACCAGGTTTATTTTACAGGGGTGAAAAAACGAACGCAGGAAACTCCTCGGTTCCTTACGCCGCTCTCCCCCCCCGACAGGAATATGTGAGCGTGTTTTATGTGCCCCCGGTGAAAAGGCTCCATCCAGTTAAGTGGCCTCGTTGTGCGCTCCGCCCAGGCCCTCGCGGCTTCCAGGGGTTTGCGGAGGAAGGGGGTGGGGGGGCTGGGGGGGGGGGGGCGTGGATGAAGGAGAGGCCTGCGGCACCGTGCCTAATCAGCCTTTTTTCGCCAGGGTCAAGACTTTCTGTCTGGGTCCGCGGCGCTCCCTGCCGCCGAGGACTCCGCCATTCAGCCGCACAATGTCCCTGTCAGTCCCGACAACACTTCCTGCCTCCGCCGGCTCCAGCCCTCGCAGGGATACACAATATTTCACAGCTCGCCAACAATGGCCTGTCTGCCTGCACCCACCATATGGTTACTATGGGCCGCAATATTGACACACATCACTAATTATTCAGAGAGCGAGGGAGGGAGGGAGGGGGGGGGGGGTGGGGGGGGGGCGTCTTTGGGGTCGGACGCCGTTCCCTCGCTCACTCCCTCTCTCTCTCTCTCTCTCTCTCTCACCGCGGGAAAAAAAAAAACCCCGGGAACCCAGGACGGCTCCTGTAAATAAACAGGCAACTTCAATCCCACGGGGGGGAAAAAAAGAACGGAATTAACAAAAAAAAACGCCCCGTGCGAAGTGAGGAACCGCTCCGACAAAAAGAAAACGTCGGTGAAAAATCGCTTGTGGGCCGGAAGGCGTTGCAAAGCACGCGACGCCACGCAAAAAAAAACGTCGCATCCGCAGCGCTTTTCCTGCAGTGACGTCATTTTTATTTATTTTTTTATTTTTTAAGCTAGACAAAGTGAGCGTGAAGTCGGACGGATTTCGAATTATTATCAAATTTTTTAAATTTTTCTTTCCACTTTTTCGATTCATTCTAATTCTTGTTCTCTTGCCGTTCCACCCTAATCTTCAGAACCTCCTCGCGCCGTTTCTCCCCGTGCGCCGCGGTCAGGTTCTGCCTCTTCCGGGCCGTTCGGAGTCGTCCCTGCTGCACATAATATCAGCCGCGGCGTCCAACCAACCAACCCTCATTGTTAAATTGAGCTTCGGAGGCTGCTGTGTTATTAACGTTAACCGAATAGCGGATATTATCCATGGATGGTCTGCGTGGCAATAAAATACACGTTGTGGGCGCCTTAGCGGGAGGGAGCCTTGTTTTTGAAGATCAGTCAACGACAAATTGATCGGAGAAGGTTTTAGGGAGTGGAAGTGTGAGTATTTCAACCCTCCGTCGACGCTTGTGTTTAAAATCCGACTTAACTAAGTTTCCCCCAACGCTACCTGCCAGAGCCCCGCCCCTCCGCTGCCCGTGCTCCCCCCCAAAAAAGACCCCCGTCCCCATCCCGCCCCCCCCCCCGCCAACCCCCTCCCCCCGGGTGGTGGGAACCTCCTCTCGTGCACTGGGCCATGACAGGCCCATGTCGGGACGGGCCTCCGCCCTTTACTCCACCGGGCCCATGATTGACAGCTCTCACTGAGTGACGGCGGGATTCCTCACTTGTCACTCAAACAGCAACAGGGGATTAAAAAAAAAAAAAAAAAAAGCCACGTACGTTTGGGATCATGCGGGAGGGGGGGGGGGGGGGGGGCAGGGTATCGTACGACTTAAGCGACGCTCCGCCAAACGCCCCGAGCGTGAGGGCCGATTCACACGAAGCGCCCCTGACACGCTTGGAAAACGGGAGGCGGCGCCGCTGAATCCTTTCTTATCAAGGCGCTTGGAGGGTTGTGCCTGTCTTTGCACACTTTTTTATTATTAAACCTCTTCAAATGTACAACAATAAAGGCACACACCTCATATTATGGTATAAAACCAAGCAATCAAAAGTCCAAATATAGCTGCAGGCAGCATAACAAAGGGGTCCAGTTTAGTCGTGTTCGACGCATATTACAGTTTTCCAGGTTCTGCGAAACGCAGCACGAGTTGCGATTTTCCCAGTTTACCTTGAACGCCACATCGTCTCCTCCGGTCTGTCGTCTGAACAAGCGTGACAGTGAAGTACTATGCGAATCAACCTGGGTCAACACAGCGCAACTCTCAGAGTGGTATCAAGGCATGCCGATGTATTTCAACTTCCGGTAAATTTGCAACAGCTTTTCACTAATTCCTGCCACAAAACTTACACGACAAGATGTCTGAAACACCACGGTTCCTACAAGACCTCAGCCATGTCTGTGGGTTCGGCGATTGTCTTGTTCTGGACACTCTTAGCCAGAAAAATGCGTGCGTGCGCACGCATACACACAGAAACAGGACGGAACTATAATTTTGTTATTAATGTCAAAATGATCCGCCTTGCGCCTGCAGGTAACTAAAAGTGGCCACTACTTGAAACGCTGTATTGGAACATTTAGCCAAGAGCCAACAGTAACTTAGCCAAGCACCACCAGTAACTTAGCCTAGTGCTAACAGTAACTTAGCCAAGAGATTACAGTAATTTAGCCAAGAGATAACAGTTACTTAGCCTAGAGCTAACAGTAACTTAGCCTAGTGCTAACAGTAACTTAGCCAAGAGATTACAGTAATTTAGCCAAGAGATAACAGTTACTTAGCCTAGAGCTAACAGTAACTTAGCCTAGTGCTAACAGTAACTTAGCCAAGAGATTACAGTAATTTAGCCAAGAGATAACAGTTACTTAGCCTAGAGCTAACAGTAACTTAGCCTAGAGCTAACAGTAACTTAGCCTAGAGCTAATAGTAACTTAGCCGAGAGATAACGTTATTAAATCGCCATTAGATAAACATCCCAGTTCACAGCTTCTGTTCCGTACATAGGAATGTAGATTGGACAGGTCGTACATCTGCGGTATCCAAACCGTCCTCCATGTTGACAAAGGAGACCGCTGCACAGACAGGATGTTGTGAAGCCGTGGCTGATTGCTGATTTCATGTCACGTGACATGCGATGTGCTTGCGGCTTTCCAAGAAGTTAAAATATTGAGGGGAAAAAAAAAAAAAAAAAAGAGAATACATTGAAGAGACGCTTCATTTGAACCGACCCTTAAGGTAATGTTGACACAGAAACGATGGCGTCCGTTAAAATTGTATTGGGCAACAATGACGGACTACTCCCATCTTCCTCCGTCCCTCCTCCTCCCACGCCCTGTCGGCTAGGTAAAGTTAGCTTGTTGGCTGGGGGTGAAGGTTGCTACAGGTCCAGATGTTCCGGAGGATTCTAATCCCTCTCATGGCCCGGCGTGATGCGCCGCGCTACAGCTGCCCGGGCAGAGGTCTGCCATATTGCCTCCCATCTGCCGCGTCCTGCGCATGTAGTGTGCCCAGATTCTGCCCATTTTAACCACACCCATAAACAGAGTAATTCATGGGTGTGAAACAGCGGATTTTTTAGGAGCGCTCAGAGGGACGGGGCAGAGCTGGACAGTTGGCAGCCGATGGACATTCTCCGGTCCCGGAAGCGCCGAGAAAGCCGGCGAGCCCGGCACGACGACACGCGTAAGGGCGGCGACCGACCGAGTAACTGACCGACGGACCGACGGACCGACCAGCTGACTGACTGAACGGCTGACCGACAGACCGACTGACTGACTGACCGACCAAACAACTGACCGACGGACTGACCGACCAATCGAACGACCAACCGAATGACTGACCGACCAAACAACTGAACGACGGACCGTCTGACCGACTGACCGACCGACCGATCGCCCTCGGTCCGTCTCTTTGCCGTCCATAGGAGGTCCTTCCCTCTGCGTTTCAAGAGTTCCTGCCTTCACCTCCGCCTCCCAGCCTCTCCTGCTCGTTGTTTGTTGGAGCCGGGCGGGTGGAGCCCCGGACGTGAATGTCACCCCTGTCCCAATGTCGCTTTGGGGAAATCGGCCCCTTAGCCTGAGCGCCGTCAGCAGCCATATGCTGATGTTTTCGCATTCCGGGGAAACGAGGAGAGGGAGTCGTAAAGGCCGCTAAACTCCAAGTTACGGCCCTGGCTTGCGCCGGCGGAGGAGAGGGAGTGGCCCCTTCTGTCACAGCTAAAACCCAAACCACCAACCCCCCCCCCCCCCAAAAAAAAAAAGAGGTACCACTGCCACGGCCTCCCAACGCGCTGCACAATGTGACGCGCACTTACTTCTGCTCCGTTGGTAGGCGATGCACTTTTTATTTCGTGCTTGCGTTTTGGACGGCGACAGGAGCTCGGAAGCACGTCGCCTCGTTCATTTTCCCATTAAACACCCACAACGAGGACGCTCCGCTCATTTTTTGTATTTTATTCCTTTTCCCATCGACGGCGGCCTTAGCGGACCGGCGTCTCCGCCCGTCTCTGCATGGGGCGGCGGCGGCGGCGGCCATGTCTGCGGCGGTTCCAGCTCATCTATATTTAATGCTTTTATCTGCTCTCGTTGTTTAATTGGGCCGTTAGCGATCTCTGGCGAGAGCCAACTTTTACCTCCGTTGCAAAGTTGTGCTGATCTACAGCTTTTACGGGCGCCGTGGAGTTTTGATTGCCCCGCCCTCATGGTGCCATAAGCTACCAAATGGATACGTTTGCATTTTTTTAGTGCAGCATTTTACCAGAGAACTACTGTGTCTCAGTCATTAAAGCTACAGTAGGGGTGAGAAAAGCCAACACACTATATGGAAATAATCACCGTTACAAGATATGAATAATTAAATGTTAGAATACACAAATTTGTCAAATTATATGGCCAAGGGGATCCCCGCCCCTTTATATTTCACACTATAGTTCTATTCCCCCCAGGGAATAATGAAGCCTTATCTATTATTATTGTCTATTGTCTTATTGTATCTTATCTTATCTTATTTGATCTTATCTTGACATTTCCACATCTTGTATTGAGTGAAATTTGCACAACCGTTGATGATAAAATGGTGAAAAGACATTTGGTTGAAATTGC